>NC_135200.1:10184696-10487727 GCF_050948175.1 Xylocopa sonorina
GCACTCGTGCATTTCAAGATCGTTTCCCTAATCGAACCCGGCTGCGAAATACGGGGGCGAGCCGTGTTTGCGGTCGCCCGGTTTTCACGTGAAGACGGTTTTGTGCAATCGAAAAAGCGGCGGTCACGGAGCCGACGTACAGTGGTCCGCGGTCGTGCAAAAACAGCCGGGCCCCTCGGTTGGAACGCGTAACAGAGCCGTTGCAGAACGTTTCGCGAGGATTTCCAATCGCGGCCGTAGTCGCGTTCCACGGTGCTTTTAATCTCGCCATCAATCGCAATCAGTCGAGCCCACCGGGCGAAAGCAAAAGTATCGCCAGGCCCTTTCTCTGGATTCCCTTTCACGGATCGGTCTGCTCGTCGATTTTTATTCCACGTGCTCGAACAGGCCTCCGCCGGAACCTCGTAATGACTCGTGGGTTCGCGATGATCAAATGACTGGCTTGCGATGGAATTATCCGCTGATGGTGCGTTATTATTGCTCTGATTAGTATTTCGATGAAACGTGTATCTGCTATCATAATAGCGTATTATCTTCTAATTTGTTATTTTAATCTTCGGTAATTGCGGTCTTTAGTTGCCAGAGGAAAACTATCGATTGGTTGAGTTGCAGTCTTTTCATCTCGATAGAGATCCAGTTCGACTTAACATTTCATTTCGAGTAAATGTAACCGACGATAAACAGTTGTCGATAGAATAAAGAGTTAACGACTAAATTTTCCAAGTTTCTTAAGGAAAACAAAGGCGATGGAAGGATAACCGTAAAACTTGTGATAAGTCAGCGGAACAGCTGAGAACGGTCCAACGATGGTATAAACTACCGAATCGATAATCAGAGAAGATAAGACACCGAAAGCATACGTGTACAGCGTAGCAACTTTCAACTCTCGTAGCGCCAGGAGGCTTACCCTGTCCTCTACGTACATAGAGCTATCCAAGCCCGATTTTTTCCCCCGCAATAAAGAGATATCGTTAACAAATCACGATCATACTCGGGGCGCACGTGTTCGCCGTGTACCGACGACCAAGCCAGCGCCGCGAGAACCTACTTAGATCTATCCGATCGATGTAAAATCTCCTATTATAGCAGCAATAATGCCTGAGCCGGGTAAAAATGCTGGTAGAATCGCGGGCATGTACGCCGATAAAAGTAGATCTCTCCGCGTGACCCCGACATTGTCTTTGCTCGTACAGCGCCGATATGAATGCAGTTATTCTCTCGTCCGCGATACAGTTTTAATAGCCAACTCGACGTCGTCCTCGCTCGTGTAATAAAAGACCCTCTCTCTCTCTCTCTCTCTCTCTCTCTCTCTTTTAGCTATTCCATAATGCACGTTGCAAGGAACGCGAAGCCCGCGCGCTGCTGGTACTTACTTAGTGTGTCGCGCTCCGGCAGAGCAACACGTTAGCGCGGCGAGACGTTTACACTGGTATTAGAGGCGGATAAGATAGGCGCGGCGAGGAGGAACGTTCGCGTGCAATACGGTGCACGACGATTTTCATGCCAGTTGATCGTTACCGTCGATATCTAATCTCGGTTGGTACGCAGCGTCAGCCTGACGGGTACGAATACCTACGTAGAGCCAAGCTGCGCGCGATCGTCGTCGGTTGTCCTTCGCGGCTGTCAAGTGTCGTTCGATCATACACGCCCCGCCCGCGACTGGGTCCCAAGTACAGATACGCAGGATAGAGAGAGAGCTAGGCGAAATCGAATGGAAGGAATCGGAAGGTTGTGGCGGCGTGTACGCGAACCGTATCATCCGGGTATATCGTTATCGAGCGTTCGGTTTTTGCCCGCGACCACGCTAACGAGCTCCGCTCCGCGGATCGTCCCGTTCGCCTCTCTATCGTCGTTCCCTTCTACCCATTTTCCGTCCACCTCCCGGCGTCTGCGCGTGGATATTTGCACGCGCGTATATATTTTGATGCTCCGGCTCGTCTTATCGGGCCGATTTAATAGATCGTAAATGTTTATCGCCGGTCTAATCTCTTTGCCCGGGCGGAATCTCGTAAATACGCGGCGCGGCGGGAGATATCGCTGGACGAGATCAGAAGGGGGAGGAATTTCTCAGGCGAGGCCGTTTTTTCCCACGGATCCACCGGATAGAGGCGGCGGTCAGGGTGGGAGCGCTCGAGAGAAGGGTTGGCCGCGATAAGACACGGTTGATTTGTTAGTTTGGCCGTGGCGAGCATCGCGGGGACACGCAACCGCGAGACAACGTTACGGTTAAGCAGAGAGAGGGAGAGAGAGAGAGAAAGAGAGAGAGAGAGAGACGGGAGGCGTTGTTCGCGCGCGCGGATGCAACGACGACGAAGCGGTCCGCAACGTCTAAGCCGATGGCCAAGCCTGCTATTCCTGTACCTTCTATACTAGACGGCGTAGCACAGGGCAATGACACTCGCCCCGTCCCTAGCCCGACTGGCTTCTTCTTCTTCGCGCGCTCGCAGGTGCGCCTCCGCGCCGCGTCTCGCGTGCATAGGGCGACGCTAATTTAATCAATCCCCGAACGAATCTGTTGCGAGCCACGGGGGATACGCGAGCTGACCGAAGGGACGCGTGGACGCGCGGAACAACGCGCTGACCATCGGTTACCCATCTTCGAGTCTCCTCTCTACGGTTTCTCTCTTCGTCTTCGTATTCGCGAGTTACATTTTTCTCTTCTTCGAGCACTGTTATTCGTTTCAGTTCACATCTTTTATGGTGTGTATCACCCCTTCGCATTTGACGGTGGGGCTGAAAGAATTGGGGCAAGAAAGAATTATTACAGAGCAAACATACGACTCACGCGTCCCAAATAGTTGGAGAATTATTCACATCGAGAATCGGTAGGAGAAACGAGAGCCGAGCCGGCGTTTCAGCATCTTTGGCATCGTGCACCGAAGAAAGTTCGTTAACCGGAATAACGCGAAACAGAGGCCAATTAAAGGCAATTAACGCGGTACGGGAGCCGATAAAAACGCGGCTAACGATCGCCGCGATCACGCGCACGCAACGTTTACTTGCTGTTTCTAATTTCACGCGTTTGCCCGCGGCCGGATACTTTTCAAGCGGAGCCACGCATCGATTTCTGCGACGCCTCGATGCATGCACGCGTTCTGTCAACGCGACGAATCTTTAATTAAATGCCGTTGACCGGCTGCGCGTTATTAAATTTCCGCTCGTGCGCTGTTTTCGACTCGAAAGCGATGCTCGTTCTCGTCTCGTCGACAGCTGGGGAAACACCGCTTGGAGCGAGTCCAATTCCTCGGACTCTTTCCTGGCTGCTCGACTCGACTCGACTCGTCGATGAATCTCTTCGATCTTTCGAGCGCCGATCCACCGGCCGATTCCACGAACTCACTTTCGATCGGAGAAGTTCCGAAAGCATTTCCACGTTCGGATCAGAGATCTCGTACGCGATTTTGATTGCCGTGACGCGAGGAGTCGTCACGATTCTCGTCTTGGAAATTAGAAATCGCGACTGTCGCGACTTTTACGGTCGCATCGACGAATCCCTTCCCTCGTTTATGTTCGATCCATGAATGATCGATTCTCGCGACGGTTTAACTCGAGCAACGAAACGAAGTTGAGGCAAGCTACGATTTCGCGTAACTCTCAGTTGCCGAGTACAAGCTATTTTAACAAGATGCTAGATTGCTCGCTGTAATTTGAAGCTTACGATCAGAACCGAGGAGAAAAAAGGAGTGAAAAAAGTGCTGAGTTTTCTGCTAAAGATTAAATCAACGGAGTCAGACGCGCGCGAGCCGTTCACGTGGCTAAGAGATTACCTCTGAATAAACTTAAACGCGTATCAAGAATGCCACGGGTAAGTTTAACCGAAATCGAAAAGCGATTAAAAAGGGTGGAGTTAGTCACTTTAGTCAGAAACCGTTCTCGTATATCGGTACGATTCTCGAGCCCGTTAAGCGCCCGTCAGTATCTTCCAAGAGCTCGCAGAAAAAAAAAAGAAAAAATACCACCGAACAGCATCTTCCGACAATCTCGCGCGTGCAACATCTGCCGTGCAAAGTTGTTCGCGGAATCGGGACGGATTTCTTTTTACGAGGGTCCAAGAATACGTACGTCACGGGGAGGCCGCTCATCGGGGAAAACCGACGCGTCAGCCTCCCTTCTGGCCGTGCGCGCGGCCGTTTCTTTGCGTTTATACTTAGTTTCGTAATTTGGGTCGCGCGGAATCGCAACGGTGGCGGCGCGCGACCGTCGGGTGCAATAAACTTTGCATTCTTACGTCACCAGAACGCGGCCACCGCTCGTAATCGTTGCCAGTTTACCCCCTCGACGTACCGTCTGGTTCGACCATCGGCTGGACGCCGTTAACACGTTTTCGCTGCACGTACCACTCGATTATCGCGACGTCGACCTCCGCGCGTCGTTTAACAGCCGCGGATAAGATGTTGCGGAATGGCCAGGTGCGTCTGGTAACTTTGTGAGTGGAAGGCAATTAAAGGGAGGCGTGTGTTGCTTAACCCGTTCGCCAGACGCGAGTTATTAGAAATTGCGTCGGCGTTTGGTAATTGTACTGTTGGGCGCGAGGAGGGCCTTGGAACAGTTGGAGGTTTCGATTTATTGTTCGCCAGACGCGGGGAGAATTGGATTCTTCGTCAACTTCTTCTTCTTTGTTAGTCTGGTTTCATTAGAAAATTCTATTGAAATTCAATGTTTCGTAGTCCACTCGAAATCGATGCTAATTGTCAAACCTCTGATAGGATTAACTACTTCCAGATCATTAATTTTGCAGCCACTTTAGAACAGGGTGAATAAGAATCATCTGTAACGCGAAATTCACCGTGACATCGTTCGATTCACGTTTGAGAAGCATGTCCCGCAATAACCTCCTCGGCTACCGGAAATTAGTTTTTCATCGACGACAAGAGTAGCTGCATGCATTATCGGAGCCATCGTGCGAAACTGGTAGCAAATTGAGGGGTGGCCGAGAGCTCGCGTTCGGCGATGCATCGAGCCAGCCTGCCATTTAATCGTCACGCCGCTTGATCATCGATCTCTTTTGTCCCTCTCATTGTGAAACGTTTTCGTTCGCTGGATGTATCAACGTTATCATTCGCGATCTCTCTCTCTTGGCGCATTCGCGGATATTCTCGATTTTGGCCCGTTGCCAAGGATCGGTCTTGATATCAACATTTACGTTCGAGATGGTCTCTGGAAATAGCGGGATGGACGTTTAACTGGCAATTTCAGGAACTGCCGTTCCATCGGAGGTTCAAAGAGTCATCCAAGCTACCGGTTTCGTGTCTCTCGGTATAAATACTCGTTACATCTGCTCGAACGTGCGGGAATATTGTACACTCGTACCACTTGCTCTCCGTTCAATTCCATTACGCCAACTGCTATTTTTCATTGCTCGAGAGAAACGGCTAAAATTAATATAAAACCATCCGTGGAACAATTGAGCAATCCAACGGATCGTACTCTAACGAGTGTACGAATACCTCGGGATGGTACCGTGGAATGAAAAAATTGATCAAATTGGATTTTAGCTATATAAGATTACACGTGTTACCACACCAAGATAAATGGAAACAGTTATTAGCACACTCGCGCGTACAATAGAGAATCACTTTACATTTGCTAACCACCGAGGTCTTGTGTATATCAGCGAGCGAACATCGCGCGCATATATCCACGACGTACAACCTGTCATCAAACATCTTTCTCTCAGCCACCTCCGAACAAGTTATCTACGATCGTTCCTCCGCGTTACGCTTCCAACAGGAATCTAAAATAGATTTTATCCACGCAGCTACAAGCGTTTCGTAACAAAGCCCATCTCGGCCGAGATACAACCTCCCATGGAACGAGCCTCGAGCCGAAAGAGAAATAAGGGGGATCCAGTCAGGGAATTAGACAATCGCTTAATAAGACAGCGGCATGGATAATAAGGTTTCTCTCGGTGGATTTCGAGAATCTAATTCCGTGTTAAGAAAGCTTGGCTTGCGTAACCTCCCGGTTCGGCCCATGGGGAAGCCTCGCCGATGGGGTCGTCCTCCTCGCCTTCCCTGGAACGTCTCACGAGCGTCCCAACAATTGCGCCGCGTTGCTCAATACGAGATTTGTCGCAGAAACCAGCCGTCGTTTCGTCATCGTTCGCCATTTACGTTCCCGCGTGCCGGTTCGACGCTCGCGAGCATCGAGTACGTTGACACGGACCGGTCCGCGAAAAACAAGACACCTTTCTTTCTTTCTTTCTTTCTTTCTTTCGTTGGTTCCCCGTGCAATTACCATTTCGCGAGGTGTCATTACGCGGGCCGGTCGTCCGGTTTGGTGTAACTCGCGCGCGGCGCGACACGACGCGACCGAGGCGTGGTACCAGGCGCCCTCCGGCGAACGCGAGAGCCGCACAGGTGCTTTCGAGACTAGCGAGCCAGAGAGGTCGACTTAAGCGTGCCACTGTGTCAGTAACAGTACTCCTCGTAAAAGAGGCACGGCCGCGGAGGTCGCGACCCACGACCCGTCTACGTGATACCCCTTAACACGTAACGAGCCTCGAACAGCTCTCGAAACCACCTGCCAACCCGCCGCGGACCTTGTTAAGGCGAGCCTAATAAGCAGCGAGGATCAATCGGGGTGGCGTTAGAGATCGCGTCCCTTTTACAGCTGATCGGTTAAACTCGCGTTCGTTAAAGTATGAGTATAATGAGGTGGTCCGGTAACCGGCACAAATTATCTTCTTAAACTCGTAGCTCATCCCAAAACCCGTCGAGTGTGCGATCGAATTTATTTCCCTGAGATTCTTGCGACGATACAGGCAAATGACATTTATGACACGAAACGAGAGAAACTCCACTGTACGTAATATCTCCAGTTGAAACCAATCTCGGACATTAGTGTAATATCGTTGGTACGAAACAAGTTCCACGTGTTCCGACCGTGTTCCACATTTCTTTCGCCCGGTTATTGCTATTGGCTGGTCCCTGTTCATTCGATTCTTCGATAGCTGCCATTAAGAATCGATCGATGGAAAGCAAACGAAATCACGATGCGTCGTAATGCAACTCGAATCGATCTTTACCGTCGACACGCAATCGATCGCGCAAAAACGACTGCCACGGGAGCGCAAATTGCTTTCGACATTTTGGGTCAACCGAGGTATCCGATACCCATCGATCCTCCGATAGCACGCGGATTTTCATCGCTTCGATATGCGTCAATTTCCACGATCCGAGCGTGTCTCTCGCGAGCAACCACCGCGGGCCGTTGGATTTTTCCTTTCGCCCCTCCTCCGCTCGGGAGAGCCATTGATTTCCATCGCAGTTCCGAGCTTTAGCCTCGGCATCTCGGGTACGTTCAATGACGAAACCTGGATACCGTATTAGACAGGAATCCGTGCACAGGCCGTTTCGAGGTCCGCGTCTTTCGAGTGAAAGGCCGACGAGAGGAACACGGGACAAGACGGACGGCGGAGAGATTCGACGATCGACAGGAACGTTGCCCAACGGCGACGTTGGCTACGAACCGATACCGGGAATTGAAATTCGAGTGAGAACCCCGTGAGAAATTGGTCGGGGCGATAGTTGGATCGCTCGTCGACCGGATTAAAATCGATACGGGTAACGAGCCTCCGGCTCTTGTAACCCTTCTGGCCTAAGTCGCGGCGCAGTTGGCGAGCGCGCGAAATTGAATTCGACCCGATTCATTGACCCGACCGAACCGTCACGACCCGTCGCGACATTGTTAACCGGTTAACGGTCGACGCTAACTAGAATCAAAGCTTTAAACGATTCTATTCCCGTCGGCCGCGAGTATGCGATGGGTATTCGCGCGATGCCTTCGCCGCTCAGTGGGTCGACGAGACGTTGGCGTCGATGAGGCCAACCGTGCCAGGGCTGTCGGACGGCCGATTGTGGGAACGTCTATCCTCTTTTCGTTTCTACGAAGAACGCGCGAAAATTGCTAGCGTTTTATTATCTTGGACGTATCGCGATACTTTTGTAACACGCGTTCCTCGTAGTCGAAGGAAAATTGCCCCCATAACTGGGCGAACAGTCATCGCGCGACGATTCGATCCACTTTCGAGGGCCATTTTCGGCGTTGAAGTTTCGCGCGGCGTCTCCTTTCAAGGTTAACCTAATTTGATCCGTCTAATTACTATTTCTGTCCCGGTGACTCGTCGACCGGCGGGCCTCTCTCCTTTGGTTGCTCGTCGGAAACCGCCCACGTATGGGCGCGAACGTGACTGCATGCACGGGGCTGACGCGTTCGATCGAGCCGGGGATCGATATTAATTTCAGGTAACGGGATGGGACGTTCCATTGTGCTCGATACAAAAGCGTCCAAATATTTTTACGACGCGTGTCGTCCACGGTGAACACGTCGGCACGTCTGACGAGATCGTGTCCAATAAAATCGGACAAGATATTAAAGAGACGCCTGAAACCGTGGCTAACCTTATTATAACGGGGAATGAAGGTTACGGGTTAAAAGAGAGGTGTACTTTGGGAACATTTACTCGCGAAATGGTGCTGTAAAAGATTCTCATACCAAGCACAAAAATCGGGACATTTCCGTTGCAAATTATAAAAAAACATCACAGATAATTCCGCGTTTAAATTCTATACACGTTCAAAACAACGTATTAGAATTCTCGAATTCCTGCTCCTCTGTCGCTCGCAGCTACGTTTCTCTTTCCTCTTCTCTCAGAACCGGAAACCACGCGCGCGCTCGTTAAGGGAAGAACGCGGTGATCACTGATAAATCAGCTCGATAACTCGGCTCCTCCGTGGCACGTGGAAAAGACGCGTGCTTTGACAATTACTTATAATTGAAAGTATGAAACGCCCCTCGGTTCCGCGTCCGAGCGAGTTCAGGAAGACGGTGCTTAACGATCGGGCCGGTAAAGGGAAACCGAGGTAGCCGGTGCTCCCGGTTCAGCCGCGGAATCGCTCGCCGGCAGCTTCCGTGCGCGCGCTCCTTCCCGCCGTTTTCTAAAAGGGGAATATTCCGGCGTCGCATTACTCGTAATCCGGCCCGCTAACGAATTCAACTGTCGAGTTAAGGTGAAACGGGCATGTAACGCCGGTAACGGTACCGTTGGTTCACGCATATCGTACAGCGCCGCGATCTCCAGCCACCGGCCGCTCGATTGTTTCCGTATCGATTTCCATTCCTCTCTTATGGCGAACCCTTAGGCTAATGACAATGAAACGTATCGCCAGGTCCCGCTCGTACACCAGGCGGGGATTATATTGCGACATTTTAGGGCTCGTTACGCGGCCGTTGCACGATCCTGCCGATACCAACACGATAAACGAGGGGGTGTGATCGAAATCGGCAAATAAACGTCGTTGCGTTCGCGAACGTGTTCCATCGGACAATTTAGCTTTTTATTACTTTATCGTGCACGTCATGCGTCGAAGACTGTGTTTTTGCGCATCGATTCTGTGTAAAACTATGCAAAATCCTAACCACTGATTAGATATTACTTCGTTATATCTCATCGAAGAGTACCAAAGGAGTTAACTCTCTCTGCAACGCTGTTTCATTCGCGTGAACGTTTCATCGAACGTTCATCGAGCTACGGTCGAAAGTCGCGACTGTATCGTTGGTGCGAAGAACGCGGCGTAACCGGAAGCGTTCAGGAGCCGGAGGAAAGTGATACGCGGCCGGTGCGGCTTGCCGCGGATCGATGGAAAGTCCGCGAGAGAGCTCGCCCGGTTACGGATGGAACCGGTGTCGTTTCGTCGATTAAATTCTTCGTAGAATTCCAGCGACCGGGTGACCGTGAAATCGAAGTTGGTTCGCTGGCCGGGAGTCAAGGAAAGCGCGCACGCACACCGAGCGCCGATCGAACGTTCAATGAGGATTTGTTTTCACCCGATCGAGCGCCGCCGCCGCCGCCGCGGGAACGATATTGATATTCGCGGTTCGTACGACGAAAGCAAGAAAACGAGACGTTCTTTTGCATGTGCGCTGGTATATCCTCGGTTTTCTTCTTTTGCCCGGGGATCGAAGTCGGGACACGTTCTTCTCGGCGCCTCTTTTGTCCGTTTTGAAGTTTCTCAGGGAACTCGTTCCGTTCCACGCGGCTTGTACCCGGTTCGGGCGGAGTTTTGAAGTTCGCATCAAACGCTGTCGACTCTGTGTATGATCGTACGACAGGTTTACACTCGCGCCTTCGCTCGGGTGCTTTTTGCTCGCGAGGCAGCAGTCTTGTACTACGTGGTCGGAAAATGATCGTTCCAGTTGTGTTTAGCGATGTTCTTTTGCAACACTTCGTGCTCCCTCGACGAGGATAGTAATTTCGTATTAATCTTTCAATCATTTTTAAGTCAATTATTCTGTTCTCGATTCTTCGAAAAAAGAAGAATACCCCTCTTCTTCGAGACGAATACAGAAAAGTCAATGTCCGTAAATAAAATTCTTCTACGTTCTTCTGAACGCGAGGAATTTTTCCGATCTACAGTTCTCATTAGCATTCTTAGCCGCTAAATAAGAAAGAACCGCGTGGAATCATTAAGTCGGCGATGAAACGTGATTACCGCTAGCCACGGTTCGGTACCTACAATTAAAAATTTCAAGTCCACCACGCAAAGACGCGCCTACGTGCACAGAAATTTCCTCAAGTTCATCAGGGTTTAACAGCCGAATAAAAGAAACCGCTGGTACTGTTAGCGATTCCTAACGATCGTAACGTTGATAGTACGAGGGGTTGACCCGTGTCAGGATGGCAAGAAACAAAGAGAAAGAGAGAGAGAGAGAGAGAGAGAGAGAGAGAGAGAGAGGGAGCGCACACGGGACTCTACAGTTGCACGTTATACCTGCGCGATTGCCCGGGGCGACCACGAGCGGGAGGCTCGACCAGTCATTCTCGACAAGTGCGCATCACGACATCGGTCTACCTTATATCCACCTACGTTTACATCTACCCACGTTTTCCACCTTATTCACCTCGAGCCGCGTCTTGCTTTCGGGGTCTCTATCTTTCTCTCTCTCGCGCGACGACGCTATCGTTCGAGGTCAGTTAGCCGGGCGGTGCTTTGGGTCAGGTCAGGAAACCGACTGCCAGGCGATCGTTCGATAATACGCCATCGATCGTCGCGGCCTTGACACGATTTCGTTTCTACCTTGTTTGCTGATTTTTTCCCCTTTTTTTAACCTCTTGCTTCACGCATCTCATTATTATTATTATTGTGTTGCGTGTTTCAGAAAAGAGCGTACGGAATAAAAAATTTAAGAGAAGTAGGACGCGATATGTAGTTCTTGTCTTTGGTAATCTGTAACGTCCGAACGATTCGATACGAATGTTTAGAAGAGCGTGGAAATGGAATGGCGACTAGAAATTTGGTTATACGCGATTGATAATCGCGAAGGTTACGCTAATGGCATTCGGTGGTTGGTTAAAAATCTCGGGCGGAGAAATGAAAGTGTACGAGGAAAGGCAAGAGTTAGCCTCGATACGAGATCGTAGAAGGTTAATTCCAGCTCGTGGGAGCAGCTCGCTGGAAGGACGTTAATTTGTAGGCAAGGTGGTTCTCGATGAATAACAAGCCGTTCGAACACCTTCGACTGATACAGATCGTTTAAATTCACCTATCCGATCGTCGCATTCGTCTTCGATCCTGAACGATCATCGATGAAACGTAACCGCAATGGTTACGCGTCGAAATTCCCCAACACCTGTCGCGCACCGGACGAAAATCGAGAAACAAGACCGTGGCGATGGAATGTTCACGGTACGAACTGTTCACGTAACGTCGCCACGCAGCGGAGGCCCGTAATATCCGTGAAATGTCAATAACCGACACAGCCGCAGCGTTTTACATAACGATCCGCGTAGACGGCACCGCGAACGGTTCGTTCTCCACCGATGTCTTCCATTCTTGCCCTCTCCTTCCTGTTTTTTCTGCCGCCATTACTCCGCGTCGTCTCTGAAAAGTAGCATGATCTGGCTGAATCGTCTAGTAGAACAAGGTTAATCCCTTGACACACAAATCGAACGAATAATAAAAATCTCTTCGTCCAAATTAACAAGATAGAAAATTTCAGGTGAAAAGGGCGGAGTTGTACCCTCGATGGTGTTATCGAGCGTTCTCACCTCTCTTGGAACGGTGGCTGGTTAATGATTCCCGTGGTAACAATGGTCGACGGGAGTCTGCGGATAATTATTCCGTATACACAGGCGAACACGTATCTCCCCATCTGGTCTGCGTTACCATCGCGTTACCATCGCGTTACCACCGCGTTACCACCGTGTCTGGTCTCCGCTCGTCCTCCTCTCGCTCCGGGGACCACGAAGTACCACCATCGCGCGTCCGATCCCACGTCTACGACCTCCAACGCGTCTCTCTGTCTCTTGGGCAACTCTTTCGGGGGCCCGGTTCAGCCGGCCGGGTTATTTGTATGCATTTGTATGCACAGCTGTATTGTTGTTGCAAAACATGCGAGCCGGTAATCGACGTAACACGCCGCGCCGCGCGAAGAGGGACCGTGAATAGAGGCGGGTTAATCTTGCGTAACGTAATGATTCTCTCTCCGTACGAGAGCTGCTGCTGCCGCTGCTGCTTCCATCGAGGCTACCGAGAGTTGCCGCCGCTTTTCGATTTCTTGTCGTCCCGCGGTATGATCGATGATGGTAAATCGTACGAATGCCTTGCGCTGATAATGATACGTTACGATTCCTACGCTCTCTCGCATACGCTGCTTACAGTATAGCCTGCCCGGCTCCGCTCCAGCCCTCTGATTTCTCTGTTTCGACGGGGACACCGTGGAATAATCACCGCTCCGCCGATGGGCTACCCGCCATTCGATCTCCTCCTCGTACCCCTTTTTTGCCGCCGGAAATTCTTTCGCCCCTTTTTGCACGCTGGCTGCGTTTCTAGCGCAAAAACGCGCGGTATCGTTGTTGGACATTGTTGTACGCCGTTCATGTCGGGCTCGCGAGGAGAGGTTCCAGGGAGGGACTCGCGTGGTATGCATAGAGGCGACGGGTTAATGCGGTGCTAGCGATCCCGCTGGAATGGAATCGAACGGGGTTGCGAATTGCTATCCACCGATATTGTTGTACTTACGCGTCTATATAACAGGATGTTTATTGGTAATTTATTCGTCGAAGATACGGGCTAATTTAAGCGGAATGCGGTTACAGATTGAACGCTCCGTGTATATTGCCGATGGAAGGAAACTCGGTTCGATCTTGATGTAATTTCAGGCCTCCGTAACGAGCTGCGCTTCCTTACTACTTTGTGACAATCGTTAGCCTCCACGTTTACGGATTAAAGTACGAAACTCCGCGCGATTAAATGTAATTCGAATTTTTTGTGTTCGCGTGCGATACGATCGAAATGATATTTAATCGCGAGTAACTCGGTTACCGTACGAAGTTGAAACGAAATACGTAACATCCAGCAGTGGAAAGCGCCGAATCGTCGACCCGGTTAATAAATATCGTAGCACGTCGGCGATGTTTATGAATCGATTAGCCCCGCTTTCACTTTCCCGGGACCTCTTCGATCCGTTCCACGTAATCGTCGTTTAAAAACGAGACACGCAAGGTGGTCCCCGCGATCTTTTCACAACCTATGCTCGCCCGAGCAGGTGAACGATCATTAACAACTGGAAGTCGTTTCGTCGAACGACGTCGAACCTGTACTGTTTTTCGCTCTTTCCCCGTTTCTTGCCCGGGTACGCCGCCTCGGCACCCGACCGGCCCGTTCTTCCTCCGGCACTTTCGACACGTACGCGGGTTAACCGCTCGCGATGCCTCCTCTCTCGCCTGTTTAGTCAAGACGGCGCACCGGGTTCACTTTTCCCGGGGCGGAGGTTTAACGACCACTTAATTGTAGGACTCGCGTTACGAACGCTTCGTTAATTGCGCGGTTCGCGTGGAAACGAAGCGATACGGTGCCGCGGCTCGCGTTCGTGGGAATGAGACGCGTGTACCGGCTGTGTTGCTTCCGAGAACGATAGAACGGCTCGCGAATTAGGCGAGGCGCGTTTTTGCCGAATCGAACCTCGACGATTCCGATCGGCCGAGCGTTCGGCTCGTTCTTTTGTCGTACGGTTCGACTCGGTTGCTTTTTCTGTTGGCTCGCGCGGTCACTTCGACGCGGAGCCTCGTACCAAGGTAATGGCGGACGAATACGAGAGCGTAGTCGCGACGAGGTCGTGGCCCGTCGAGACGAAACGCCAGGCGACCAAACGTTCCTCGAGCTTTTCCACGGTTGTTACGCGCTCGCCCAGCTAATCGAGTAGAAAGCCATCTGAAACTGGAAATCGTTGCCGTTTAAATGTCTCCGGACACAGTGGCACCTGTAGTGGGAGCTAGTCGAGGAGTTTAGTCGACGAGGTTGCTCGGTGGAAACGAGGCTGTCGAGTTTTCGCGTCTCGCCCGGTCGCGGAAGAGAAAGGTTCGTATCTACGACTGTGACGTTCGTTTGCTGAATCGTCGAATCGAATTTGATAAAAACATAGAACTGGAAAAGGTTCTCGTCGAAGTTAAAACGACGCTGACATTACTATGTAGCGAGACTCCAAAATCGATCACAATATTTTGCGGCACAAGCTTAGCAACAAGTACCGATTACAAGGGCGACAAGTTAATCCCGAACCCAGACGACTGCTCGACTTGTTCCGCGGCGGTTGGCTAACGCAAATGGAAACGTTGAACCGCGCCATCAGCGGTCTCCGGGTGGCCAGAAAAATGTCACGGCTCGTCCGAACGCGTACGCGTATCTCTCTCGCGTCTTTAATCCTTTCGTCGATCGATTTCTCGACGCGATACCATCTTCCCGCGACGGCCAGGCCCCTGGTACAGGTTTCTCCCATCGGACGACCGATGGACGGGGGTGGTCGGCGGAGGTGGCTAGAGTGGACACCGGATGTGGGATATGCAGACGACGAGACGCGTGGGATTCCTCGTGCGATGCACGCGAGCGAGAACCCTCGTCGTGCGAGACGAGGGCAGCCTTCGACGAGAGCGGACTTCTCGGTGTACGGTTGCTCGGCGTAGAAATCTCCGCGGTGGCCGGACAAATCGTCGATCGTACCGCAAACACCGCTACGCTGGGTGAAGGGACCGGGGTGTGCGCGGATCGACGGGCGAAGGTAACCGTGGCAGACGTTGTCAGAACTGGACAGATTTAAGAGCTCTCGCGAACTTGGAGACGGCCCCTCGCGTTTCACTTTTACGCTCGATTACGTATCGCGCGCAAAAAGGGAATTCGTGCGCGATGGTTAATGGCCCGCGCGTTCTGGTACCGCCTCTCGATTCCATCCGATTGCGTAGGGACACGGTGTCCCGGTGAAACAGCCTCCTCGTTATTGAAGCTAAACGCTCATCCATCATGACTCTCTACGCTCTGACAGAGCGCGCATGTCGAACACGACGCGTATACGCGCACTTTGCTCTGTACGCGATTCAGTCCGATACTTAATCAATTATTCAGATTTAACACAGTTTTTGTTACAAGCATCTCTTGTACGCGATGCACGACTACAGAGTAAGACTTTATTTCCGAGAGGAGCGATTTCGAACGTTCCCTTTGCGTAGGTCTAATAGAATACCTGCTGAGAGTTCGTAAACCAACGTGGGTGCCATAGGATGCAGTTACCACATACGATTTCATCACACCTCTCGCTATCTCATTCATACCGCCGATACCTGTACACGCAATGGACTTTGACAGCCTGTTAGTTAATCGTACCATTTATTTCTTCGCACGCGCAACCCTTGAGAATCTCTCCCACGGGTGAGACACCCTCTGTACACGTACACACGCGAGACAGGGGATCGACGCGAACTCCAACGGGATCGTTGCGTCTTCGTATCGGACAGGCGTCGCCTACGACACGCTCTGATTGGCTAACGAGGTGGCGAACGAGGCATATCTTTAATTGCCTCCGTAAAGCGCGACTCGCCTCGTCGCAGCTCGTTATACAGCGTTCGCAGGTCGCCTTTTAGGCGTACCAGAGGCGGCCAGGCGCACCTACACCTCTCCATGATCGACCTTATTAGAGATTAGCTGCCGGTCGACGAGAGTGGGACCGCATCTGGGTCGCGTTTAGAGCTTAAGGACTTGGCAAGGACTCGGTCGAACCGTGTCAAGGACGGCCGCGAGGAAGCTGCCCAGGGAACGGCTGGGACCTCCCTTGTTACCACCGATCAACCTGTCGTCCAATTATTGCCAATTGCCCTCTCTCTTTCTCGCTCTCTCTCTCTCTCGCTGGCGATCGCGCGATCGACGTCTCAGCGGGTCGCTCGATCTTTCGGCGTTGAATTAGTCAATCGGAGTGGATCGATCGTTACTACGGCATTGGAGGTTCGAACGTTTAGCACCACGTGTCGTGGAAACATTTCTCACAGTGGCTGTCGTTCGGATGATTTATGGAGGCATCGATCGGGATCGCGATATTAATTAGTATCGGAGCCTCTTGTGGGAGTCGAGGATGGCGTTGGGTTGGACTAGGTGAACGTTGCTCTAGCTCTGTCGGGATCGTGTAGGTGATGAACGTGATGGATAACCCGCTGTGGCTACAATTTTCTACGCTTGTTAGAGGATTAATTATTAGATCGTGGGCGTTTATGGAAATTTTCCTATCTTTACCAGTCGAACGTTGCTTTGAATGTTTCGCAGTTTTTCGTGTAACCCGAAACCTTGGGATTAACAGTCGCATGCTCTTTCAACGAACATTTGTAATTCCTTTGTTTCTCCGGATATTTACGTGCGTACATATGTATAGTGGAGGTACGCTCGGTGCCTTTAAAATCAACAGCGATCAAACAAAGGCGACAGACATAGGAAACGATTAAAACTCCGCTAAAAAGGCAGCATCCCCATATACGACCGCCGGGTGGAAGAAAAAAACGAAAAAATATAGAAGAATTAAACGCACGTCCGTATTCTCGAGAAGGTTAACGAAGTGCTTCTCGATTCACGGTAGCGCAGAAGCATTTCCTGCGAGGCGTTTTTGTCCCCGCCATAAAATCGAACCCCAAGTCACGTCCCACATTCAATAACACGTTTTATGGCCCACTTAATCGTAACCGCGGGGAGACTCGCGATTCCGTCGCGGATTCCGCTGCCATTCCGCTCGGCTAAGGCGCGCAGCAAGGCTCGAAGAGGCTCGCGCGCGCGATGCCCGGTAGTTTTCCAGCTCGCTTTTGTCCGCCGGGATATTAGCGGCGCGGGGATGGCCGCCGGGGCCGGAAGTCAATTGTGAACGCGCGCCAGGCGACAGGAAATCAGCGGACCGCCGGACGGAAAGCGGTTAAACAGAGCGTAGATTCGATCGATTCGACCGGACAAAAAGCCGCGCGTCCACGCTGGCGAAAGATAGAAAGGCTTGGATTATCTCTGCGAGCAGATGGGCACAGCTGCGAGGCACGCTCGAAATAGGACAAAGGGAGTAGCGGAGATTGAATAATTCCATCGGTAGATACACCATTCGGAGATATGATTTTCTTTCAACGGCTCCTGTTAACGGTCCGTTAACCGCGCACGGGATCCGGTGGAAGTGAAATGTTTGCTTTACGTAAAACGATTTTTATTTCACGTCCCTGCTTCCTGTGCGGGTGTTATTTATAATAGCTCTCCTTTCACCCGTTTGCCTGGTTCACGCGTTCTCGGTTTGTTTTAGATTGAGAATGCTACTGTCTCGATAATAATATTCTATCGAGATACGCGCGCAACGCTCTTACACGTCTGAAAGCGGTATTTTAATAAGTGCTCCAAAGGGTGCTCGTTTATTTCACTGTGCAAACATCTCTGTCCGCTCGAGACGTCCGTTTGCCTCGGTTAAGCGGATCGGACGGAAGTATTATCGCGGTCGAGCCGCGGAGGAATCCGCGATTTTATTGACTCTCGTTCTCCGCTCGAATCGCGAGCTTAATCGTTGTTCCCTCGATAAACCAACTGGACTGTGAATCCGGAGTGGCGTGTTTCCGGGACACCGATGCGCGATTATGCATACTTTTCGCCCGTCGTTGCGAAAGCACGGACGGCGCGGCGCGGCGCGCGCGTAAAATAAACGTTCGACTGCGTTTTCGTAACAGCGCGCCGGTTTCCAACGACGGTTGCACGCGATAGCTTTCGATTAATCGAACCCGCCGTGTTCTCGATCAACCTTCGATCGGTAAGGCGAAATCCTTGATACGTAATTGGTTAAACGGGCTCCGTTTCAGGTCAATCGTATCCGATCGTGGATCGAGCCTTCCTAGCTCCGCTCCGCGCTCTAATTTCCAGTAGAACTTCATTTCGGTTCTCCGTCGTTCGCCGTATCAATCGCGTTTCACCGCGCGGCGAACGAACGTCCAATTTCTGGCTTAAACGTTACGCTTAATCTTATCTTGACGATATAATTATGTTCTACACGTCAGACATATGTAGGTAATGACACCAGTCGTCAGCTTAGCGTTTCTTAATATAATTGGACGGGTGGATACTTGGCGACAAGTGGATATCGCGGTCGAACACGGATTCGATTTTAAATTTATCTGCTGGACGGAACATTCGATAATCCACTTTTGCTTTCAAACGAAATCATCCACTCAATGAATAGAACGTTTATTCAAACGATCATCAATTCATCGCATTAGATATTTTAATGAAGGTATCGTAAGAGTACTCTCGCGGCCGTCCATCCACGCGTGGAAACAACGAAACGAGAAGCTATTATCACGCTGTCCGTTCGCGGAAGAACCGGGAGTCGCATCGACTCGAGCAAACCACAGGGGTGGATTCGACGCGTTTCGCGACTCGCAGCGCGCGCGTCCCTTCATTTATCTTTCGCGTAATTGCGCTCGCGGGCAGAGATCTCGCGGCGTAAATTAGTTTATCGCGTACGAGGTATCTGTTAAGGCTCCGCTCGCGATGGATCGAGCGCGCGTTTAGGCGTCGACCCTGCTGGCCGTTGCTGCCGGGACGCCGTAGAAGGGCGCGGCGTAATTTCCTTCGAAGAGAGACGCGCGCCGCCTGTACCTTTCTCGGGGGAAAACCGACGAGGAACGACCGAGCCGAGTGAATTCTCGTTCTTGCGCGAGCCAGCCGGACGATCGCCTCGTTTCGCGATTGCCACGCACTGGAAAATGATCACCAGGCCGCGGGAACGAAGACGTATCGCCTCTTCTTCTTGCTGGCCGGCCCACCGTTCTTTTTCGACCGCGTTCCCCGCGCGAAAGCTACCTGCTGTTCAAGTCTCGCTCGAGCCTTTTCCGTCACTCGCGTCTCGCGCGCTTACGCATTCGCTGGGTAAAAAGTTTCGCGCAAATGAAGCGTTCCCTGCGCAGATGAATTTTAGAATTTGAATCGTATTTTCATCGACGCGACACAGTTTCGTTCGCATCGACGATCTACTCGAGTTCAGCGCGCGCGATCGAACGCCTCAGCTCCGAAGTAGACTAATTGCCGCGGACAATTCCTATTATGAACTGGAACGGAATCACCATTATTATATACCGATCGCGTATCGATGCACGCGTGCACACACAGGAGCCCAGCTATTCGCGTCGTTCGAGGCATTCCAATTATCTCCGACGCGATGCACGCTCGCGGTATTAATCACGGGAAATCTGGGTCGCCGCGCGTCATTGCGGGTGAAATTTCCTCGACGGTCGAACCTGGTCGTCGTCGTCGCGCGGGAAGAAAAACTGCCCGCGTAGCTCGTTGCCCTTCTCGCAGCCAGCTTTCGTAACGAGCGAAAGTGACGCGTGTACAACGTCTCTCGCGGGAACGGCCTCCTGCTCTTCCCTTGTCCGCGTCCTCTTCTCGTTTTCACCGAGATATTTGGAAAGCGCGCGGAATGAATCCGCCAACGCCAGCCAGGCTGCCCCGACCCGTCGACGGAAGCGGTTTCCGTGGAATAATGCATCGTGAAACAGCCGGCGCGGGGTTCATTAACATATTTCCAAGGAAAACGATCTGTCGAAGGCGTTTCCTTCGTGGAAACACCGGGGAAATATGCTCGCGCGTCGAGCATGCCTCGAATCGTTGCTGTTTTTCAGATCGAACGGAATGTCGGACCGCTCGAACGCATTGCTGCCACGGGTTGATAAAATGCTCCGTGATTCGATGAAAACGAAGGTTAATCGTGTAACTGTGTTTTCTGAAATTTGGAAAAAGTTTTGCAAAGTTTCTACGTATCGAAAGTTTATTTACACGGTCGAGAGGCTTCGCGCGGCAGATTGGTGTATAGAAAGGTTTCGTTGTAAATGGAGCACGCGTGAGCGATCGATATGTACGCGGACGAAAGTCGAAACTTTCATCCCATATTAGGGCGGGCTTATTAATTTTAATACGGAGCCTGGCTCGGTTTCGTGCGTCAATGCCCAGACGGAGAACCGCGATTCTAATTAGCGGCGTAAGCGCGGACGAGAGTCATAGACGCGTTCGTTCCTATCCAGTCGTTCCGATCTTCTTTTCCCCTGAAAAAAACGCCAGATAACGTTGAATTCCCCAGATAACAGTTTCCAACCGAACACGGAGAAACGTTCCACGGCATCTATTCATTAAATCATAATCGTAAAATCGAATATTCCTTAATTGCTGTTCTTTCGCCAATCGTTTCAATTTTTAATCACCTCGGAAGTGGTGCTTCTGTTATTACACAATTTTTCGAAGGGAGTCATTACACTTTTTTGCACTCCTTAGCCGTCTGCAAGGGAGGTAATCATCGGGAATAGAATCGCTAGCGGATTTGCGGTATTCTCAAACCCTTTATGATACGATACCGAGGAAACGTGGTTTCGGTATGAAACGGTGAAAAAAATGTAATAGCTTAATAAGATTTTCGTACGTACAACAGGATATAATAAATTTGTACGAGTTGTACAAAAGCATTGGTTCCATTTCCTGTCTTATAGTTTTCACGAAAAAAGTACGCGATAAAATACAAGAAAAAAAAAAAAAAATAAAAGATACGTAGAACGCAATGCTCTCGATGATCGACCGATTTAAGATTCCTCGATGATAATGTACCCGCTCACGTGACTTTCCTTTCCACCTGAATGGCCGCCGCTTCAGTTTCCCTTTCTCTTTCCCGAGCGGAGCCCTTCGACTCGTTCCTCCCTTCCATCTTCTCCCCCCTTTTCGTCGTTTTTCTTATCCCCTAGACGGTAGCCCCTAAATCTTCCTCTAAACATAATAATAGAGTTTGAAGAGGATCTGGCGTGCAACGGCGGCGTTGTTGGGAAGTTTGATTAGCTCGTGCTCGACGCGGAGTCGCGATGGGAGATTGCTTCTCGTGGTTGATATCCTGGCTATGGTTTTCTCTGGAATGTCGACGTCGATGCGCGCCGCTTCCAACTTTTTTAATAATTACTCGTTGTTTTTTTTCTTTTTTTTTTTTTGGTCGCCTCCGTTTGAGAGGATCGACGCGTACGAACTTTCAATGGAGGGTTGTATATAGACGATAAGCTGTTTGGCTGAGGTATATCGAGCGCGAGAGAAGCAATTATTTTTATTTCTCGTGGTTTAAGCTGTAGATATTTATATTTGTCTCATTATATGGCCATATTTCTTTGGCCCTGATCTACGGTCACGAGATACTGAGTTAATAACAGTACCGAGTTAACGATACCGATATGAACAGAAAGAGAACGCATTTCGTTGGTGATTTTTTCCTCGATGTTTAATCTCTGTGGGTATTCGTAGCTCCTTTTGGTGTACGGTAACGAGTTAACGATGCTGGTATAAAATGGCAACGAATAAATTGTTCTTTACCGTCCCCTTTCTGGATCTGTTTCTACATTCGTCGCGGATCGCGGGCCGGGCTGCGCCGTCGATATTCATATTTCTCTGGTTGTCAGCGTGCACATATTTCCGAGGTGTCCGCCTACTGCAGTTGTACGCGACGTGAAACTACGTAGAAAGTCCTTGTACCCGATAGAAATAATAACGACGTCAGAAGTTCAATGCAACGTGACGAAACGCATAATGCACTCCGTGAAGTGTGACTCCTTCGAATTCATTCTGATTTCTCCAAACCGACTGGCTACCTTTTAGTAACCCCCCCCCCCCTCTCTCTCTCTCTCTCTCTCTGTTTCTCTATACGTGTGTACAATATTTACTAACGAAGAAAAGCTTACGAATGCATAACCGCAACGAGTCGTTCATAATTGATCCGCTGGAGTCCATATTCGATACCAGCCGATTTTTAAACAAACACTCATGTTTCTTCCAATCGATTTTCAGTTTCATTTAACACCAGCAGCCTCGTATTTGACGCTCAGCTGTTATTTACCCACCAGTCACCCGGAATCAAACGGTTAAAGTAACCGCGACGATCGTTTCTGTTGCAGGCAACGAGGAAGATTTCAAAATGCGGATACCTGTTCGTCGCCCCGGGCTGGGACTTCTCGAATCCGCTGAACCGGACGAAGGTAAGAGCGAAGAGGAGGCTTAATTGAAAATGGTTTACCTCCCCCCTCTCGTTTCCACGGCTCTGTTCGTGATCGAGCCGCGGAAGCTAGGTGAAACGATCCCCGGTGGAGATCGGAAATGCCCCGTCTGGCCCATCGATCACTTCCGTTCCGATGCCCCGCGAGGTACGTGCCGCGTTATCGACCGCCTATGATCGCGAGATCGTGTTACAAGATCGATCGAGCCGCGCAATTTTCTCATTATCGAGAAAGCAAGGATAACCGCGCGCAACACCTAGATGCGCTGAAACGATCGGTACCATTTTCTCCCCTATGCCCCACGATCTCGATCGTGGATACAGTTGGTGCTCCGTTTATGGGAAATTTTAGTTAACGCTCGATTTGCCCGCCGCACTTTCCCTCGGGCTTTATTATTCGAATCGTCGCGCTACGACGATCGGCTACGATCGTTCGTAGATCGATGCCAAAAGTCGGTCGACGTTTCTTCTGCTATTTTTTTTTTTTTTTCAAGTGCGATTAAAAGGCAGTAGGTTTTGTGTCAGTCGAATCAAGGGTGCGAGCAAATGGACGCTTTGATCTAGATATTCGAATCCGATTTGTTCGAGTGAAAAACAGAGCTGCGGAGAAACTCGTGCATCAGCGAGCTATTTAGGCTAACCCAAGTTCGCTTTCCTTCCTTTTCAGCGGAGCAAAAAATAACAGCGATTATACTCTCCTCGTAAAATTCCATTTACTGTCTTTTTGAAGAACAGTAGTTCACCTGAATTAAAATTTACTTATTCGCGAAGAAAAGAAGTCAGTTCGTCTAGCTTTCCACTAGAGAATCATCTTGTAAATTAAACGAGAGGCCAGTAAAACGATGTATGTTTGTAACGCAACGAACTCGCAGCTGAGGCGATTATAAAAACGATCCAGTTACCCGAATAAATCGACTTTTCGAGCTGGTCGTCTCCTCGAACACGTCCCGCCTCTCCCGTTTTACGGGAACTCGCCGGCGCCGGTACGTGACTGCGAAATGTAAACGTTTGCCGATCGTCCGGTTTTTTCCTCGTTTCGTATTTACGACCGCGAACCACGGATCAGACGTCCCTTTCTAAACTTTCACCCGCGAACGGCGACGCACGGATCCTTTAACGCTTCGTATCGGGCAATTTTTCCCGCGAGCTGATCGATAAGAGCACCGCGCGACCGATTTCGATCCTGGAGCCGCTGATCGAGATCGCCGTGACTCGTGCGGATCGCGAGCTGTCGTTCGACATGGATCACGATGGTATATTAATTTCCATCCTGTTCTCGACGCGATCCCTATTTTCCGCACCGCGAGAGAAATCTGTTCTCGCGTCGTCGAACAGGTGAAACAAGTAAATAGAAGATACGTGTGGGGTGAAATTGAAAATTGTGGGTCTTCGAGGCGTGCGATTGGAAAATCAGAAACTCTTTCTTCTCGTTTTTATCTATATAAAGTTGTACTACAACTCGAAAGCAGGGTTCGTATAATATGTGGCTGTCGATTTACATTGCAAACGTCGTAGTTACGGGTACAAATTATTTTAACGTGGCTTTTACGTTTTTTTTTTTTAGTGTAAATGGAATGTCTAGTGGCTATTAGCACGGACGATTACTATTCGCGCGACTATCCAGGCGAAATTTGCAATTTCTCTGGCTACCGCTGTTCGTTACGTGAAGCAGAATTTTTTTTCGAGCTTCGTTTCGCACGTTAGACTAGCCTTTTATCGGGACTAGTGGATATCTGCGGCAATTGTGAGCTTCCGTTTAGCAGCAAGTACAGGATGTATTAATTTCCACTCCGTTATCTGTACGACTTCTCTTTTCCACGGTATTATCGCTGGCTTGGCACTAGGAGAGAAATCTACAGGATTAATAGACGTCCTGGGAACACGTCGTGTAATAGTAAAAAGCTAAATGCTACAGAGTTGCAACGTTCTAAGTTTCAGGAAATAAGATCGTTTAAAATTCCATCGACATTTCATCCCACGCGACGATACGATGCAACGCGAGGGGTTGATTCCGCGCGAGGAAAGCTCGATTCGACTTTTATCGCGTACGCGCCCTTTAAATCGAGCAGCACTCCGCGAAACAATCGTTAGATCGAACGATCGTTTCACTCGAGAGAGTTATCGAGGGGCTCGAATCAATTTGGGCCGCGTGTGTCGTTATTATAGTGCACGGTCTGTGATTCGGTCGGCATCGAGCCGATGCGTGAAGAGCGAGTTTGAACGATCGATTATCGAATCGCGCGGCGTTCCACGGGGCCTGGTTGTCGAGAAACGCGGTGAGTAGAAAGCGGTTTAATGGACGGCCGTGTTTGGCCTCGATCAACGGACTCTCCCTTCATTTTCTATGACAGCTGCGACCGGTCTTCCGCCAGTTTTTCGCTCTTCCGCGGAGAACGGGCATTCCTCTTCCGGTTTCGAGTCCGTTCCTCCTTCCGTTCACCTTGAAAATCGCTTCGAAACGGAACGTATCTGACTGCGTCGTTCTCGTTCGAATGCATTTCGCGAAATGGAAACCTGAAATCTGTCGATCGATCGGATGGACAGGTTTCCCCGTTTCAGCGAAATCACGTGAGTGTAAACAAGAACGGAGAACGCGCGATGGTTAAATAAACCGGAGACGTGTACCAGCGTCATAAAGAGATAAGAAGAAACGTTACATAATTAAGAGAAGGAAAAAAGCCCTCGAGCCGTCGAATTATCTCGACGTCATAAACGTCCATATATCATTCGGAAAGGCAGACATCAGATTCCAACAGTTCGCGGCCCCGCTCTGCTACGTAAATCACCCTCATTAGATACCCCTATCGGGGCCCCTATAACGACCGCTCGAGTTAACGGTCCCAGCCAATTTTTAATGAATTCAATGTCGATCCTAATTTTAAATCCTAACTGTACACTCCTCTTACGAGTGCTTCTATATTTTCGACGCGAAACGAAGAATAACGTACAACTCAACGCTTTCGAGTTTCGCTATAATAATTCATCGATGTCAACTGAAATATTTGAGACTCTCAGCTTTCCGATTTACCTCGAATTTTTGGTGGTCGAACGTTGAGATTCTCCTCGAAGCGAATTGGAAAGAGCGACGGAGGCAGCGATCGAAGGAAAGGGTTTCGAAATCGGACGCGGGACGAGGACGGACAAGAAACGCCGGCGGGATCGATAAACGAGCGTCCCTCGTCGAGTTAACCAGGAAGCGTGGGGCGAATCGACGACAAGGGGCATTGTCGTTCCCGGCTGTTGGTACTATCGTCGAAATTACATCGAGCGGTACCGCGAGCCTGTAAATCGCGCTCGTTTCACCGCGAGACGTCGGAGAAAGTGAATAATTAGAAGGCGCCTCGAGGTCTTAAAGGCCTTTAAAGACTATGAGCGACGAGCGGTGCGTAACAGCCGACTTCTCTCCGCGCGTCACCGCCGCGAGACTCCTTTAATTAAAGCGGGCCTTGTTAATTCATGCGTTACCGTCACGGGGCCATTTTCACCGCGTTCGCCCTCCTCCTCCCTTCTAAATCGCCCGTTCTGTTCCTCTCAACGATTCTATTCACCCTGGATCTCCGACGACTGTCCATGGTATTCCAATTAGAAAGATCTTTCCTTGCAACTTATCACCTGTTACGAACGTACAGGTTAATTTGCATAATTACGATCAACAATAGCAATTTTCCACTATCCGTCTTGAAATTGTAGCGTCATTTGAGTAAACGAGGATACAATTAACCGGAGAACGAGCCGAAGGATTATCTACCGGTGTATCAACCTTGAACGCAACGTAGCAAGTCTTCGTAAAAGAACGTGTCTACTCGAACGTGTAACAGCGTAGCGTAAACCGCAGAAACGAATTCGTGGAGTCATCGAGTACATAGTGCCGCGCGTACACGCATTTTAATAAAGTAAACGAGCATTGTGCTCGAAGGTGGCCTCGACGATCGTCGTAACGTTCGTTCTTGGCTCTCGATAAGAGCCGACGCGGCCGATAACACGCGGCGAACGCGCGTTCTCCAATCGTGGGTCCGAGCACAATCGCGAGGAGAAACAATCGCGCGCGAGCAGGCTCGATCCTTCTTCGCGAACGTAATATACCTTCGTGGCGGGCATTTTTGCTCGTCACGAAACGCTCGTTCATGAAACCGTGCAACAAAGGACGCGTTCAGACCGATCGCCGGCCCGATTCTACCTGTCGTTTATCGACGTTTAGTTGCATAACAATAATGACACAGCGTATACGCGCCTCGAAACGGAGTACGTACCTGCTAAATCAGCGTGTCGACGCGTTGCCTGGCGTATCGATACCTGACGTCGCACACCACCAGAACCATCGACACGTGTCGATGTTTGTCAACCGATTTTCACTCGACTCCCACGGCTAGCGATGGGATCGAGCGCGCTTTACGCTCTCGAGTAATCCGATAAGACGATCTGATACTTGCAGAGGGCAAAACCGTGGCTGACTTCGCACGGAGCTCGTTCCCATCCCTGGCGATCGCGTCAGTTTCGACGAACTTTTAAACAATAACCGCAATCAGGATACGCAGAGGAACGAGGGCCGTGTTTCTTTTGAGAACGTTGCGTTACCAGGTAAATACGTACACGGTCGCTCGATTGCACAATCGACGTGTGCGGCCCACACGGACGCGTGTCTCATTGCGTAACCGACATACCTCATTGTTAGCCCAGGACTGTTCGTAGCCGAGAAAACGGTCTTATCAGGTGAAGAAAGAACGAGCGCTTTCCTTCTGTCGGGCTGACCTCATCCCACGCCAACGCCACCGACAGACGTCGCTGAATTCGTGTTTCATTAACTGAGAATCGCCAAACTGACGCTCGCGAGAACGGTAGAGCAACGATAACGCAAGATTCTTCGCGGACGATGTCGAGCACGAAGTGGAGAACACTTTACGCCGCGCTGGCCAGAGAAGATTATGAACGTGGGTTGCGCTAGATTGGGTAGGTCTAACGTCGCTGGACTTTGCTCTAATTGAACGATATTTAGGTCACGTTAAACGCGACTTGGATGGAGTTTAATTAGTTTAAGTCTCCGTTAAATTCGAGTGTCCTTATTCGCGGATTTATGGCTCGAGTTTTACTTCGCGCGTCAACCGTGCACGATCGTGATTAGAAATGCAGTTTCCTTCGTATCTTGGCTCGATTTATTTAATCGATTAAACTTTCGACAACACTCTTCTCTCCTTCGAATATATTGTCCTCGGATAGGGTAGATTTCGTTATCCCCGTTTCGATGTCAGCCAAACTCCACGAAGCGGTCCCAAAGCGGAGCCAAAGATTCATTAGGCCGTGGCGACGGTGGACGAGGCAAAGTCGAATCTAAATCAAGCGTAGGCCATTTCGGTTTAGGGCTATTTCCGATCTGGGTTACGACTCGCCTCGGTTCGTATTTAATCCACTCGGCGAGTCATCGTTTTCACCCCGTGTCTCATCGTGGAACGACATCGACGAGGCGGCCGATCGAACGCGAATCGAACGCGAACGAGACGCGAGACGGTCCCCGCGTTACGCCACGGCACCGTTTAATTAGCCAATTAACGCGTGCACGCCGCTCGACTCGTTCTCGCGGCTTGGCCTCGATAGGGGGGTACATATTCGCGGCCGGACGATATTTTCCCAGACGCAGAACCGCGATCAAATTGGCACACGCTCTAACGAACCTGCGACGCGCGGGAAAAAAATCGAGGACGACCGCGAAATTCCGCTGGTTACGTTCATTTGCATCATAATGGGCGCGCCTTCTTTCCGTCCCCTCGCGAGAACGTACACGACTTGCGTCTCTTCTTCCTTTCTACTCGTTTCGTCCTCGTTTCAACCGATTCCGCCGCTCTTTTTTTCCCTTCGATCGTCGTGGAAAACCAAGCGACGCGGTCTCTAATGGTATGCTTTCACTGACTGACTGCAATAGGGAGCATTTTAAAGGACGAAGGCAGGCACGCGCGCGGCTGATCATATTAATTTGTAGAAAATCCAGAGCGTCCTGCAAAGGTTTCCTTTTTTTTTCTTTCTTCTTGTTTCTTTTTTCCGAGCCACCGATTCGAGGACGTCGCTGTTCGACGCCTCGATAAACAGGCGCGTTCTGGACGGTGGTAAGAAAAACGTTCGCGGTGAACGGTCGAAATTTCGCAAGAAATGGGCTCAAGTCCAACGTACGCGTGCACGGTGACTGGGAAAGGTACCTGCGCGTTGCGAACTCTTTATTTCCGTTCTAAACAATCTTCCCTCGAACAACTACTTACAACGAGTCAGCGTTTTCTATCTGTCATACAAATATCGAATGGTTTTTTTTAACTCTCCGCGTGCATTTATAAACGATGTAGCTAGTCGAACGAGGTACGAAAGGAGGCATGAACCCCCGTCGAAGTCTTCCTTTATCATTTTTTCCCAAGACGCCGAAATTGCTGTATAATCCTCTCGAGAGGCATCCCCTTTCGGGTGGCGTCGTTCCAGCTGAAATTGCTCGCATCAGGTGAAATCGTCCCGTAATTCCACGGGAGATTATCCGGAGCACAAGGGCGGATCCACGGATCCTCAGGCCCGAATCGAGCGTACGCGCACGATATCAAACAGCTTTACGAGTTTTTAATTGAACAATATTGAATGAGGCCTCTCGCGAATTCTCGTTAACCCGTGCACACTGGAAACGATTACCCAACTCGTCACACGAGCTTGCCGATGTTTTCAACGCAACGTCTTATTATTTGTTATTTTCATTCGCTTCGGATCGAAACCGATTAACCTTCGCCCGCCGTTTCGCTTATAAATAATTATATTAATCAATCATTTCCGAAGAACTTTCAGAGTACTTTTAGTGGTCGCTCGACGCGAGTAGACGGGGATACACGTGTAATTCTCTGCTGTAAAGTTTCATGCGAGCTTTTAGCGAATGATTACTTAATTTCCCGATGGCGTGTACGATAGGGGTGAATTCGTAATTTCGTGGCTGAAAGTAGCTTTCCGTAAACGTGTCGGTTAACAGGTTAAACGTCCTCGCGCGTACGATGGTGTAACGAGCGTATTTCCACGGAGTAACGACGAGCAGGACGAGCAGGACGAACGGAGAGGAACACGGGCCACGTCGCGCATGGGCCATGCGAGGGCGACTTAAGGCCCGCTGCTGCAAAATGCATTTGCTTACGGCTCGCTCACGTACGCCCGTATAAAACGGCGCATTATTCGCGAGTTATGCCCCGTACGCACGTCGCTGCTCATTTTTTTTTCTCTCTCTCTCTCTTCCCTCCTCCCTTTGTGAGCAGCCTCTTAAAGCCTGAACGCGGCCCTTCCTGCACGCGTCGTTCCTTTCTGCCATCTCTTCTTTCCCTCCTCCTTCCTTTCTTCCTTTCGTCCTTTTTTTAGCATTTTTTTCTCGCTTTTTCTTCCTCCTCCTCCTCCTCCTCTTCTTCTTCTTCTTCTTCTTTTCTTTCTCCAACAGCTCTTTCTTCTTTTTAACTCTCTCTTTCTCTCTCCGTATTTTTATCTCCGCGCTCCTCGTCGTCGCCTCGGCGCCCAGGGAACGTGCGACACGTGCAAATGCGAGAGCCAACGACGGGTACACCTACGCACCGCCTAATCGATGCGTTCATTGTTTGCTGGGCGGCACTGCGGTGGGTTTTGTTTGCTTTGACGAATGATTGATTAGAGGAAGCAGTGGGAACGGGGTCTCGGAGAGATTATAGGAATTACACGGATGCTTGTCATGGGAAAAATCGCTGCGATCGATTCGAGATCTATGCCTTCGATGCCTTGGAGATCCACTTTTGAAAGTTTCGATTCGAGACGCGACAGGATTCCACCGGATCCAGATCGTTCTCCACGTTTTCGTGGACGCAGAGAAAATCGACTGGCGGCGGGCGTTCGTTTTCACCTGCGACCGTTTTCACTTGGCCAGCAGCCGTTCTCCATTTGGCAGCGGCGCGTTTCTCTCTCCATCGACGGAAGACGCGGTGAACCAGCCGCTGCGCAGGCAACTGGTAACTTCACCGGATCGTTGATAAATGGCGACGCCTCGTCTGAGGCACCGAAATCGCCAGGTGGCCAGGCTTACCAGAGCGAAATCCGCGGGAACGTTCGAAAAAACAATGGTTCGGAGTTCTCGCCTCGCCGTAGGAATTCCTATTCCTGGCGGTGGTCTTGGTTGAGGCGTGTTGCAGGGTCAGACGGCGAAACAAAGGTCCACGTTGGACGGTGCTCGTGCCAGGCTAATTATCGATAAGGCAATCAATCTCTGGAACCGGGGTACGGGCTGGTAATGCCAACCTCCGGGCCACGAGAGAAAGCAGTTTTGATTGGGACTACGTGTACAGTGGTACGCGATACGTTTCGCTTGTGTTGCCATTACCCTCGAGAACGTTTTCGACTGGTTTTTTTAGTCACGTTCGAGGAAAGCACTGTGCATCGTTACCTAATTTGGTACGTGCCACTGTTCGCGTACGTCGCGTGGTAACTCTTGTCAGTTTTCTGAAAGCATTCGGGAGGGACTCGAGTTCATTGTCTCACGAGTAACTCGATATTTCGCGTTCGATATTCGCGAGGTAGGTAATAGAGTGCGCAGGGTTTCAGGTAAACGATTGCCGTGACCATTCCGTGACGTTGCCTCATCCAGTCGCGAAAGGGTTAAGAGAGCTCACCGCCAGCGCGCTGGTACAAACGTACAAGTGTTATCGGGACCAGTATTGGCGTTATAATTCATCGTACATGTAACAATCTGCATTTCAAGCCGCGCAAAACAGTCTTCCATGATATATTTCAAAATCTATGGACAGGAACATTAAGTACTCGCGTTCGACGTGCGAAAAAATCAGACCGATCTCTCTCTCTCCTTTTCTCTGGCAAAGTACTAAAATCGCGACGATAATAGGTTCGTAATTGTCGGTGGTATGGATACATAAATCGGGTTGATTTACGAGCCGTGCAACGGAGAAACGATCGCGTTCCATTGTCTTGGAAAGCGGGAGGAAAAGCGCGAAAGAAATTCAGCCGCAATAAGCCGGGTAATAACCGCGGCCCGTTCAACGTCGATCGATAATTGGGAAATATTTCGAATAACTCGTAACGCGTTTTACTAGGTCGTCGAGTTCATTTTACGAGCGCGCGATTTTATGGCCAGCCAGGAACTATCGATCGTAGGTAAGATGTACACGTGTAGCAGGAATTAATACAATTAACGAGCACCATTTAATTCAGAAGGCGCAGCGGCGGTGGTCTACTTCTCTCTAGTCGACCCACCTGCCCCTTCGACGGACAGGTAACCGAGCCTCCGCGACGCCGTTCAGCTCGATTTTTGTCGGTTCCCCCCGTGTCACGAGTTATTGTACCTATTAACATAATTTTATGCGACATTAATCGCCTCTCGTTTAAAGGTGCCGGGTTTAATACCAGAATTACCGATGCTCGACCTGCACTTACATATATCTAACGAAGTCGTTAAAACGACGGGTTTTGCGCTACTCCGCGTTATTTATGAAAGGAAATGGTAACGCGTCGTTGCTTGAGAATGTAAGAAAAGCGATCTTTTCGCATTCCTTTCGAGCAATTTCTAAATAATCTAACTGAAAATGTTTTCATACTTTCGACTGAATTTTCTATCAGACTTTTCAGAGATTTCTCAGAGAGAGAGATTTATCAGAGAGATTTCTCAGTCTCTTTAATAAATTATGGAGAATCTGAGAAACGAATTGCTGCGAATCTACAGAATCTCAATAAAATAAAATTTCACCGCCGCTGGTTCGACGACGCGGATAAATTTCATTCGCAAAACACTCTCGTTCGCTTCTGCCAAGTCATAGTTCACCAGCTGTCAGCGAGGATGGCGATTAGCGGGGCAACGATCCCCGGAAAGCGAAAATGCCGGGTTCGGGCCGCGTTTCAGCCAATTACGCGGACTTTGCTCGTCCGGCACCTGCGCGGCTTCATCGTGGCACTGTTCGCGTACAATGGGATTACTCGAATCACCGATCCATCGACTACGATCGATTCTCTTCATACATTAACCATCGCAATCCCTGGATCTGGACTCCGTTTCCATTGAGATCCATTTAGCGACGAATTCGCCACAGGGGTGCACGTTTCATTCGCTGAGCTGGGGAGGGTTCGTTGCTCGAAAGTCGTGGATCAAGGGTATTCTGCTGTTCAAGTGCTTCTCGAGAAATCCCTCCGACTGGATCTGCTCAGTTTCGTAGTCCCCTTAAAAGATAAATTACTTCGTCAATCGAATGATTATCAACGCACACCCATAGAGGATCGCGCTACTATTTTGGAATTCGAAGCGGAAAAGAATCAAAGAGAACCTCTACGCTGGCGATCTCGACAAATTTCACAGAAATCACGTTGATTTCCGCGCACGCCACTCTCTCCAGCATTGTCCACGGCTATTCTTCTCGCGTCGAACGCGGGGAACGAGCAAGAGCACGCGAAGGTTCGTGTCGCGACGTTATTGGGACACGGTCCGTTTCCATACGTTTCCCAGGCCGTGTTCGGCCGATCCGCGACGCTTGTAACCCCGCCGGATGCCGGGGTGCACCGCGACGCCCCGTTTAAAACCGCCGCGGCGAAATGCCCAGAACGTTGGAACACGAGCGTGTCGTGACTTCATCGTCTGGTACCTCGATGCCGCCTCTATTGTTCTATGAATAGAGCTCGCCTATCTCTTCCCTTTTGGCTCCCTCGCCTCCTCTCCGTTCGCCGTTGTTCCACCTTTCACCGGGAACCGGGAAACGTATCCGAATTGGAGGGCTTGTTCTGGGGATTAGCCGTGGCGATCGCCACGGTCGTTTATCATCCGGACCTTTCTAAGCAACGTTGTCCTATTAGAGATAGATATCGAGGAATCTAATGGGAGTTTTCCTTCTTTCCTTCCTACCAAGTGTCACTGATCTTATCTTTTCTTACGATTGTTACGCATGCGTTCTGTAGTTTCGTGTGTCGAGATTTTTAGATGAAATTAACAATAATTGTATAGTGAAAAACTGGCGATTTTCGTTATTGAAGTTGAGCAAGGAGTAGGTAGGCTTGAAATTTTTCCACGAGGAGGATTCTCTCGGGTGTAGGACGAACTGGAGTGCACGCTCTCGAGTGTACGCGTATGAAATATCGTGACACGCGAGCTCTGACACCTACCGTGAGGAAAGAAGATCGAATCTGATCCGTGGTAATTCGATCGTGAAAAGAAGGAGGCAGAGGTCCGCGATGTTTTGTCTCTGCGTCGATATGCAAATTCTAATTTCGATATTGCAAAATCGAGCGAGAGCTACCTGTTTCGATACCATTTCGTAACGATTGCAGCTGGCGTGTGCTTTTAGAGCGAGAAGAATAAAAATTGTTGAATACGTATGACAATTTCTAGCCACTGCGACGCAGGGTAATTAAGCGGGGAAAGTCGAGACGACTCGACTTCGAACGCGAACGTCTTCTGTCACTCGAGTCGCGTAAACGGTCCGTTTCTAACTTCTTACTTCCCCGTTTCCCTTGGCAGAGACGATTCTCATGCCAGTCTTTGTCTGAAATGACCCGTGACCCTTCGCTCGAACCGGAAACGCGGAGTAGGAAGAACTGGAAGTTGCGTAAGTCCTCTGTGAACAGATGAGTCGCGGACGGAGTTCGTAGAAACGCGTTCTCAGACTCGTTGGTTCTTCTCTGGCTCGCCGCTCCTCTGCTTCTTCTTCAAGATTTTAGATTACGAATTTATATTATTTTATATGTATCAAAAGGCAAGTTCGCTGCAAGTAATCTACTCGGTGAATCTCGTAAAAATCGCGAAAAACGCAAGAAAAGCGAGTACGTGTCGCACTTCGAAGAAATCGGAATTCCAAACGCTTCTCGCGATAGATTCCGCGGGACTCGAATCGTTAGAGGCGTTGCTGGTCGTCTCGGAGCTCGCGTTTAACCGGTTAATCGAAGTACGAAACCATCGATAACCATCGACGGTGTTGGCTATCGATATTTCTCCACCTCCTCCGATCGGCGAGGCGCATAATCGTGCGGCGAAGGTGGCATTAAATCGAGAGGTAGAAATTTCGTTGCACAATCGAACGCTCGTCGGATTTCTCCGCGGGCAGGAGCCTCTCTTCGTTAATACGACACGATGCCGTCGGTCGCCGGTACCCGGTGACTAGTTCGATCGGTAATTCGACCCGGGAGAAGTGGCAAGAAGACCCGGAAGAGCGGACCGCGAGAAGAAAACCTTCGTGTAACAGGGCAACGAGGATCGGCCCCGCGGTGAACGGCGATCCTATCTCTTTGTTGCATCGCCGACTCCAGCTTCGGTTCTGCTTCGAAGCGTTTCCAGAAAATCTGATTCCTCCCTCCAGCTCCCGGTTTCTTGCGTCCAACGATCGGAAAAATCTCTCCCTAGCTACTCGTTGCTTCAACTTGCGTCTCAGAAATCTGCAATTCCATTTTTTCTGTGTGGAAATCTCTGTGGAATTAGAAAATTCCGCATCGATCGAGAAGATCTCTTTCTCTCTTTTGGCGTCCATTTGCTGCTCCAATTATGAAATTTGCCGGCGATTATATATCGGGTGGAATTCTGTGCTTTCGAATTGAAATTGGAAACTTCACGGAGTAATTAGAGTGGAGTAATTACGGTGACGTTGATCAGTGGCGATCGCGGTGCATTTTCTGTCTTATCCTCTAACAAGTGAAATTCCCCGAGCCCTCTTACTTCGCAATCAGAGTGTGACAATTGTATATTTGTATCAATGGTAATCGCGGCGAGTTTTGCGCTAGAATTTCGGTCCGGCATTTCGACTGCGATTTAGAGGCTTCTCACTTGGCAAGTAGAGTGCATCAACTGCGTCTGTATACGTCTATCGGTAATAATTGCAAAAAGTTTACAGTCTGATTGGAATTCGAAATGGCCTCGCGCGTATTATGCGTCGACTCGTAGTACGGTGCATTTGGAGCGAGCGAGCGAGCGAACGGATTTGCTTTTACATTTAGCCTATTATTTCGCATAATTGAAAGAAGAAGTGGACAGGGTGGATAGAACGAGTTGATACGAGGATAACTCCTTAATGGCTGTTGGACGTAAATCGATTTCCGCGGGAATATAACGTAACGGCGTTCGCGCAGCTCGCATGTCGATACTCGAAATCCCATCGACGAATCCCAAGTATTATTAGCCGGAACATACCGCATACCGGTATGCACTACTGTCGTTTGCTTATTATAGACAGGAAATAGACCCGTATGGGCCCCAATTAGAAGGCTATTGACCTGGGAAACTTCTCAATTCATATTCTATTTAAGAGGCCTGTTCGTGCTCCGAAATTTATGACGATGGTGTACAAATTAACTTCTCGTCAATTTCAAATATACTTAAAAAAAATATATAGCAATTTTCTTGATCGTTATAGATTTATATATCTCTATATTATTCTCTCTCTTCCATTCGTCACGTTTCGTAAACCAGAAGCCCAAAAAGTCGCGTGGTTCAAGGTACCACTCGTGCACCAATTTCACCACGAACCCGTCAATTGAAACGTCGCATGAAACGACTAAGTACACTCTCGCGGGCAATCTACGGAACGAAGCCTTAACGAGTGCTTAGTTCGAGGGCGAAGAAATCGCGCGGCCGCCGAAACGTTTCGCGAGCGTGCACTTGGCACACATTCGGCTGGCAAAAAAGCCTCGGCGTCCGGAGAAAGGGAGCGTGCGAAACCGTGGAAAACGATCGCGACGAGCCCCTGACTCCGCTCGTGGAGTTTACGCGTCGCTGAACGATCGCACGAAAACGATGCACGTCGATTGTAATTGTCCGTTTCTCCTTAAGTATCGACTCGATTCGATCTATGGCGAGAGAGAGAAAGAGAAAGAGAGAAGGAAAGGTTCTGATAACGCGAGACATCGCCGCGTAGCAGGACGATCCTCCGGTACCAAGCGTCTCCGTCGTCGATTTACGAAGCTGGTAGATGCAAACCGCAAGGATAAACCGTTCGAAAGCCTTTCCCGTGAGAGTGGTCCGAGTGGTGCACGCGGTGCACGTGCTATGGGAGCTGGGCTCGATGGAGATTCGCGCTCGCTGGGTGGTGCCTCTGTGGGAAATGAGTTTTAAGGCCGCGGAAAGGGAACACGAGATGTTTTATTGTGCGAGATCCGTCGTGGAGATTGCTACGGGTTTCCTTGCGTTTCGAGCATCGATAAACGTTCATCAGGAGGCCGTGCGGTTCATTCGTACCCGGAAAGTTCGCCAGAAATTTGTTTTACAGAGGAGGCATCGGAAGAGGCAACCTCCGTTCTCGATGGAAAACGTCGAATATCAAACGTGGCAGTGATGGCTCGACGAAATTTTTCCCCCGAGCCGCGCGATTACCCACGGGTTCGCCGATTTTTCCGCGGCTGCTAATGAGACGGTGAACTCGCGGTTAATGCCGATTTTTCTCGCGCGCGGGCAATCAATCACGCTTTGAACCGGGTATGGAAATTACATCTGTGATGTGATTAATGAAGCCCCAGCGATGAGAGTACAGGGTCCTCGAGTTCCACGCTCGAACATTCGTATAATATATTATGCGGCTAGAAAATGGTAGCCGGATAATTGAAACCCGCGTTTTCCATCGTCCTCGAGACGATTAACTGTCTTTTTTCTCCCCCTCACGAGCCTTATCAACGACGACGCGACCATTTGTAGTAATAATAATGGTTCGCGTTTATCGCGTCTTTATCGTCGTATCGCGAATGAACCATCGCGCGTCGCAGTTGCGTTTTTTTTTCCTTTTCCTTTACCTTTCGATCGCCAAGAATTCGCGAGCAAAGCTCCGCGATATTTGATTCGATTCGCTTCGTATCCAACACGAAGCACGTGTACGCTTCTACTGTTTTTTCGAGCACAATTACAAGAGCTTTCTAGCATTTAATTCGGTTCGCCTCTGCGCAGCGCGCTCGTGTATCGTGGACGCGTACGTGCGCTTTCTTGGTCATGGGACAGTGGCCGTATCCACGGACCGATCTCAGGGAGCAAACGGCATGCTAATTAGATTTCCACCTGCCCGAGGTTTAACGCGGGCAAAAGCCAGCCACGGAAAACCACCGCCCGGAACTGGCTGCTCGACTTCAGTCGTGCTCCAAATAGAACGAACGTTCGACGAGCCTCCCGCGGCCATTTTGGGGACGAAAGTGTCGCCGTCGCGTGCATATTAAATACGGAACACCTTGCCATCGCCGTTTGGTAATTAGTCGCACGCGAAAGTGGGTCGTGCGAAAGAGACTCGTAAGCGCGAGTAGTTTTTATCGAATCGTTTATGTGGACGATGCGGAGAGTTCGATATAAATTTAGCAACTCGAAGGCTTGACGCTTGGAGTTAATTTTAAAAGAAATTGGCGACTCCAAGGGAAGAAACGAGGCGGTGGGACAACGGAGCGCGGTTACGAGGTGGCAAAGCGAGTAAAGGTACGATCGGTGTTAGATCGAGCACCGTTGATAAGAGAGGATCGAGCCGTAACCTATTGCGCGCCACTCGTTGCTCTGTTCCTCCGTGGATCATAATTCGCGCTCGGCCATCGGCGGCACTTGAGAAACCGCGCGCGATATGCCGTGAGAACGCGAAAAAAGAACGTTTTGCCATTTCTAATGGAAGAAGGTAGGCAGACAACAATCGCGTCGTTAGCGGCGAGAATTAAGGCCGACGTCCTCCGCGGCACGGGCCCGGAGACCCTGATTTTAAAATTCACTTTCGTCACGAGCCGCCCCCGTTCGGTGGAGCGGTTGGCATAGTTCTGGGCCGTTGCCTTCCACGTAATTCATTTCGCCGGCTGCAAGTGCCTCAGCCATCGGGACAACTTCGAGCCACGCCAGACATGAATTATTTCCTCCAGGTATTGCTTCCCGTTTGCGAATTCTCATCAACCGTTCGATTAGAAACTCGCGCGTTGACATTCGACCAAGCCGGTCTGTAATTAATAAGATAATTATTATTTAATTCGATTAGCCTTAGTACAAGGTAAACTGCGAGACCGTCGATCGATCGTCAACTCTGAAAGCGAAATTATACGGTTCTCCGATCGAATGGTAATTCCCACTATTCACCGCGTTTTCAATTCTGCTTAATCAATGCCGCCATTCAACCGTGGTAACTATCTTTATCTCCCAGCGAAAAAACGACACACCGTCGTTCAATATTTTCCATCGCACAACAAACCAAGGAAAAATACCAATATTCCTACAATACCGCACCTGGACGCTCAATTATTCAATCAACAACTCCGTTCAACTCCTCGTCCCGCCAAAACGCTCGACCGCAACCGATCTATCGACGGAATATCGCAAATCGATGACCAAATGCCCCGGCAAAAACGTCTTCCGGCAACACTGAACGAGAGCAGTGGCAACGACTCGCTAATATTTCGATCGGCTCGACAAGTGTTTGCTTGCACAGTTGGCTCCAATGAACCGTGCGACGCAGAAATTAGATCGTCGAAGGCTCAATATTCCGATCGAAGCTCGAACGCGCGGGCTCGTTCTAAGCCCGTTTCAGCCATTGAACCGTCCGTTTCGCGGCTCGCAATTCATCGCGAGGTGGTCCCAAGGTGAACAGATTTTCGAGCCGTTCGATTTCCTGCCGGTTTCGTCCAGTCACCGTGGTCGTTCCGCCGCGGTAACGGGGCCTCTCGCTAATGACGAACACGCGGAGTTACGTACGCGGGGACTATCTGATCGAACGTCCTTATCGAGCCGTGTCGTTTGACGAGCGGACAGGTGGCCGCCGCGATGGCCACGCGTGTAGTAAGCGGAAATGGAACGTAATCGACGCGAGGCTCGCTCGCTGGAAGGCCTGAGAATGGCACGCGGAGTTTTTGCCTCGTCGAGTTAGAACGCGGATGATGGGGAAGATCGTTGGGCCACGGGTGGCTGTGCCGACCGGAATTTTTATGGTCCACGAAGAGGAGGTGATCGTTCGAGGGTAGTCGAGTCTGGGGTGACTTTGGTCGACAAACGCGACCAAGTGTGCTCCATTACTTTGTTGGGAGGATTGGCAAGTGGGGATCGAGTGAATGTCAAGCTGCGCTATGCCACTGTTTTTCTGCGCTTTACGGATCGTAATTAAGCAGCGCTGAGTTGGCAGTTTGATGTGGTTTTTTCCGTACGCAAGGCCTTTGTACATTTGGATTTTTAAATCGCAGTCTCGTGGACTGTAGCAACGTGCAATGATCGTAACTTTCTACTGCCTTGAGAAAAATAGTCTCGACAGGAGTTAAGAGTTCGCGATACATGGAGATACGTAGACTGGGAGTCTCGAGAATTTAGAATTCAACGACGAAATTAATTCTAAGCTTGCCTGAAAACTCTAACTAACCGTATCGCGCGTTCAATTAGAATCGAAATCCAGTTATAATTAATTCACGAAGCCTCCATAAAACTTGGAGGGAAGCTAATCTCGGACACATCTCCGATTAAAAACTTGTCTAAGCCTATAAAATACATCTGGTTCGGAAATAGACGAAAACGAATAGCATCGATTACCCATTGGGAAGCGAGTAAATAACCGCGCGAGCAAATAAGAAGTAAAATATCGAACGATCGTTATTGGGTCGAGGTTGACGTCCAATTAAATCGGCGAAGACGGGGACGCGAGAAAGAAAAAGGAGCAGGAGGCGGTAGCGCGGCGGAAGCCGATGGAAGGCGGCGGCGGTGGAGGACCGCAGGGTACGAATAATTGAAATATCGAAGGCTAATTGAGCCAGCGGCAGCTGGAACGGTCGGAATTAATTCGGATCGAGTAACGGTAGCGAGGAGGAGGAGGAGGAGGAGGAGGAGGAGGAGAAGCAGCAGCAGCAGACGGCTCGAAAGCGGCTAGCCGGTTAACGAAACGTTAACGAGTTTTAATTAATTCATATCGGCTCGCGAATGACATTTATTTGGGCCACTAACGGATTACGTCCGAGGGAAGCTACTTAAAAAGGAGGCGACACGGCCAAGTGATAACCGTTACATCTCGGTTTATGAAGCTCGAGTGTCTCGCGGGGATACGCGCGGCTTTTCGAACGCTTCGTTGCACGATCCCCGCGCATCTCGAGAGGAGGAGGATGCAACGAGATACTCGATACTAATCTTGTTATTAAAAGTGTTCTCAAGCGCGTGCTCGTTCCTGTTTCGTCGCACCTGATCCCTGCTGACGTACCTTTATAAATCGATGGAAGCTCGCGAGTATCAAAATCGAACTTGTCCAAAAGACAAACGCGGAAAACTCGCGATCGTATTCGACGACATCTATCGACAGATACAAATCACGGTGTGCTCGGTTATCGCGCAGCTGACTTCCTCGAGAAACCATTGCAAACCATAACTCGAGAGAGGGCGCACGAAAAGTTTCCCTCGATTTCGAATGAAATCGTGTACGCGGCAGCTTTATAGACTGGATAAATCGAGGCGTGCACACAGCCGGTCGTCTTGCACGTAGACGAGCCTCAGCCTGGTCGTGGTAGCTGGGATAGTCCATACCTAGAATGAGTTATATCGCATTGAATATCAACCGATAGGATCTTACTCGCGGCTGGCTCCTCTTCCTGGCTGGCTCTCAAAGCGGCCGCGTGCCGAGCCGTACCCTTTTACAATATTACACCGTTCCACCAGCCCGCTCCAATTCGTGCTTCCGAGGAGTGATCGCGCCACTTTGTTTCCGCCGCGTACCCTTCGTACGAGACTTGGTAACGTCGATCACGTCCTCCCCTGGACTCGTCCCTCGAAAAGGGAGAACGCTGAGAACATCGCGTCGCCTGGTGTAGGAAGTGCTCGTTGAAAGTTTGAAGGGCCCTATAGGACAGGACGTTATCCTGGCCGTCGTCGAAGAAATAACTAGGCGTAATTTCTGCGCGATGTAGGCGTGGAAAGTAGGAAGAGTGGAGTTCTGCAAAGTCCTATAGAATGGGACATTAGAAGGTGCCGCGGATGCGACTGGGAGTCGCGCGCGAGGGACAGATGGAATTCTTGCGCGCGTTGCCAATGCGAAAAGTGGGACGCGTGGAATTTTGAAAAGTCCTATACAATAGGATATCAGAGAAGCGACTAAAATTTATATTCGAGACTCGTGTGCGCGTGGCGTAGGCGTGGAGGGAGCGGGTAAACGTGGAATTTTGAAAAGTCCTGGAGAACGGAAGGCGCGCGCAAGAAATGGCGCGACGAAGCGCGCTGGGAGCAGACTGCAGTTGTCTCCGATCGAATATTACTTTTTCCATAGGGAAACCCCTCGTGTCACGGCAGCGTGGCTCGACTAATTCGTATAACGAGCCAGGCCCGTTTTTACGGACCGCGTCGCGGTCTTAACCTGGAATGCGAAGGATCTCGCGCGAATCCCCGCCGTTCTCGAATCGCTTTCGTCAAGGTGATTCGGATGACAGGCTGAGTCACGGCCCGATCCAGGGGGACTACATTCCGCGCTGCGCAGATACCACGATTTTCGCGGGAAAAATACAGATGAAAAGAGACTACCACAGCCGCGAGTCAGCCTCGCGCGAATTCTTTACGCGCCTGTTTGATTTTATTTCAATATCGAGGCTCGATCCGTAACCGAACATTACGCTCCCTCCCGACGATCGTTAATTTTAGTTTAACGATCGTTAGTTTCGCCAACTTCATTTTATCTCGACGCTGTTTTCCGTCATTTTATTCTTCTCTGCGTGTCCTTTTACTTTCGTTACGAATATTAACGAGCGAAACAAGTAGTACACGAATCTCGTCGAGGGGAAGATTTTCGATCGTCGAGCGTCATCGCGCGGCTTATCTACACGATACTACACTGCGTTCGACGAAAATACGTGTAAGATTTATTTTTACGACTCGTCGACTGTAATCCTGGCGTCAATATTTGGCCAGTTTATCGATCGTACGTAAAAGACGAGGAGTGGGAGGAGATAAGGTGTCGGTGATTAGAATAGTATCGTCGAGGTTTAGAAATGAACCGAGGCTCGATCGAGGAGTACCATAAGAGAACCAGCGGCTCGAGAGGAAGCTATGAAAAGGAGCGCGATGGTGTTGCACCGTCTCCACACGGACGTACACGAACTTTTCATGAATGACTCAACCCGAACCACGTAACCGCTCCACGCTGCTCTATGGTATTCCACTGCTGTTGTTACATCACAAAGAATCGAGCAGGAAGGTCGGTGTCTACGTCGTCTCCTCGAACGACTACGCGGTGAACAAGAAATTCGAGTGCTCGAACGACTCGGAAGGTGCGACGCGGGACCAAAGATCGTCGGCTGTAACTGCGCGCGCGCGCGCGCGCGTGGCGTTACGTGCGATCGTGGCCCATTCAAATGGTAAATGATGCCGGTGGTCGAGAAAAAATTCGCTCTAACAAGCGAACAATAACGGAGTTACGCAACGGAACGGTAGCGATGTAACCGTTGTTATCAGAAATGTTAACAAGCTCGATATCTGGGATCTCTATTACAGGCACTGGTTTATCTCGAATAGTTGGACGTATCGATACGCTTTTCAAGTTGCACCTAGTAACATCGTACACTTCTACCTTCTAGCTCGGTTAGCCTTGAAATCACGACTTTAGTAAACGTCGTTGAATACTAAAAAAAATTTCTTTAAATCGATGCACCGTAACGCAGAACGTAACCAGAGAATCGATCTTTCGAAAAAGCAATAGGAGCTCCGCGGTTGCGCGCCTCGTAACGCTAATGTACCCCCTCCGGTTTACGGTAATTACCTTTTGTCGCGGCCGCCGGCGTCCCTTCCTGAAACGTAAACGAGAGAGAAGTATGCGCCAAGCGTTCGCCTTGGAAAGGTCACGAGGAGGTGGCGCGGAAAGGTCGTGTCGGTTTCACCGGTCGACGCGGACGAGGGAGTAGAAGAAGAAGAAGAAGAAGACGACGACGACGACGACGAGGAGGTGGTGGAACACGGTAACTAAGAACACGCGACGAAGAGGACAGAGGCGGTCGGTTGCGAGAGCGGATGAAAGCGAATCTCCATTAATGTTTCTCTGGCCGGTGGAACGGTGCGACGCGTCGTCGCGCGGCGTGTGTACGCGCATATTTAAGCGCGGTGCCCCGGGAGACTTCCGGTCGGAGGTGGAGAAGACGCCCGGAGGAGCGTTTCAAGAAGCCAGTGATGGACTTTTGCTCTCCGTGGCGCGGTCGTTAAGGCGTATCGTGACCCCTGCACTTTCGAGCACGCCTCCTCGATCTCCGCAATTAGGCACGCGGGATTCCCGCGAAAATTTCCCGTCGTTGGAAAAATCGCTGGCCTCTCTGGTCGCTCGTGAGTTAGGATCAAAGGTATTTAACGTTCTACGACGCCGCGCAACTTGGAAACTATCCACCGGCAATGGCTGGAACAAATGTTCGCGCGTCCGCAAACTCTCGACCCTTGGCGAGGATACGCTTTTCAGATCTAACCGCCAAATTCAAATGTACTTCGAGGAGTCAGCTGAATTCTGTTTGCATCGACGTTCGAATAAATTACTCGACCATTTACTTGACCATTTTCTTCGGTCTAAATAAGAAATTACAATCGCTCGTAAATTTCTCCGCGCGCAAATAAAAGCATCCAATTATGGATGCTTAATGAAATCCGTAAAGGTACGCAGAGGTCACTCTTTATGCGAACAACGGTACGTACAATGAATGATTGTATGCAGATTTAGAAAGTATATAATTTCGTTTCTTCTATCATGAATATTCATCGACATCGATTATCGATCCATAAATAATTGAACCAAAAGTCCGAAGAATCCGACTACCTTGAAAAACCGAGTGACCAAGACAGTCAGTCACACAAGTGGGTAACCATCACCGTCGAAGGCCGTTCGAGACGCCACGCGGATGACCCGTTGGTCCCCGACCCTAACCCACAAAATTCACTTTTGAAGCGGCCATTACGCAACGTTGGATCCGTAATCACGGCCAGTTTGTAAACAGGATCCGGGATTAGGTGAAACGGTGTAACCGGGATACGTGGGATCCTGTTGAGCGATGGTATTCGCAATCGCGATCCTTCCAGGTGGCTCTTATCTCCTCTAACTGTACCACGTCCGCGAGGCTGTTATCAAACGAAATTCTACGGGCGTTCGTTCGAGCGAACTGTGCGCGACGAACGGCGCTAGTTTTCGGCGCGAATCGCTTGGCCACGTTATGCAAAACCAGCGGCGAAATTGATTATGCATTCAGTGAAACTGTTGCGCGCGAAGAAAGTGGTGGCGGAATCCCGGCTTCTGGTCTATTTGCTCGCTCGCGCTGGAATGCTGTTGCGCTTTGTTCGCGATCGCATGTCGGTTTCTTTTTAATCGGCCCATTTGTATCATTATTTTTACAGCCGCGTTGAAAGATTGGTAACGAATGGACGTGGTTTCCTATGGAATTATGCGAGGTGTTAAATTGAATTAAACCGGGAGAAGATGTAGATGGAAAGATTTTCTGGATCGTAAATTAGAACGAGTGGGTGTTGGGAAATATGTGGAGGCCGTTCCGAGGCGGCCGTAAAGAAAATAATTATCTCGCGCTCTGGTGGTAGTAAAAAACAGGAAGTGATCACGTAGTCGCTGAAAAAGGTAGCAATGAATAGTGGAATGATTATCTTGCTTGCTTTCAGAGATGCTCTATCTCGGTTTCGTACGTGGAAGCGCGACGAAGAGGAAACGCAGAGGTGAACAAAGTCGATTTGCAATTTTTCCATTTCAATGAACAATCGCGTGTAGATAATTCACGAGTAGCAAACAGCGCTGGGTTTAATAGAAATTTTCCGCAAAATTCTGGAACAACAGCGTTCGCGATGGCCAGGCTAATCGAGCATTAATCGTTGCGATCCCGTGGCGCCTGGCACGTATTTATCCTAACGGGAGAATCACTAATAGTCGTTGCGGTGAGCAATCGCGGACTGCCGTGGACAGGTACAGTTATACAGATAAGACCACCTCGAAGCATCGACTGCCGTGGCTCGTCTCGCGTATTGCGGAATTTCCGTAATTCGATTGGACGTTTTTTTTCCCTTTCGTTCTGCGAGGACCGTTGCCACGGAACGGCGAGGCCTGCGCGATTTAATGGAAGACGCGTACGCTTACGATCGTAGACAGAATCGTCAGTCTATTTCCAGTAGAACGGAAGAAATGTTCCATTAGATCGATAGTTAGCTCACGATTATGTAACTCGAGTTTTATCGTGCCAGAGATCGCGCGATTTAATATGCTTCTGATTAAAATTAAGTATCGATACGTGGATCGATTCGCGTGGCTATGAATAAGACGATGGCAGGTTTGCAACGATCCACAGATTGAAACAGAGTTAACATTGACGAAAATGGGAGAATAAAAATGAAATGGTCCCAAACGCCTACGAACCCTGGCGGTCAGCTCATAGAGCCCTTGGAAAGGACTTCGTCACGGTCTCGAAACGTGTCTCGAGCCGGAGATCATCCAGCGAACGAACAGTCGAGGACACGTTGCGCCGGAATGAGTCATCCGCGGTGGGCGAAGAAGAAGGACGGTGTTTATCGAGGGGGATCGAGAGAAGGGTTGGTTCGCAGGTGGTTCCCTCCTCGCGTGGACCGGTGGACGCGTCTGTGCCGTTGGTGGTGATACTGGTGGTGGTGTTACGGTAGGTTATGCCTCGCATTCCACCCGAGGTCGACGAACCGAGACGAACGCCTGTATGCACGCCGCGGCCACGTTGCCCGCTCCTGGCCACTGTCCGCCTGCCTTGCCCTTTCCTTTCCTTTCCTTTCCTTTCCTTTCCTTTCCTTTCCTTGCCTCGCCTTTCCCTTCCTGCGCCTCTCTTTTCCCTTTCTTTTCGTCCTTTCCTCGAGAGCCCTCTCCTCTCGAGAACCCCAGCCGCGCGTCCCTGCCAAGAGAAGTGTCCGCGACACTTCCTCGACCTTCCGCTTCTTTCTCGGCCACTTCTGCGTCGGAGGACTCCGTCCGTCCTTCTCCTCTCCCTCTGTTCTCCTCGTTCGGCGAAAGGAAGTTTAGCAACGGGCGTGGCGGTTTTTACCGCTGACTTTTTTCCCTCGAAAGGTGTGTATCGAGCGAATGATTGTGAGAAATGGGTTCTGAATGGGTTCTATGAAGATTTATTGCGATGTGGTATTAATGGTATCGTGCCCGCGGGCATTTCGAACGCGGTAGGTACTTAACCCGCGTTGGATATCGTTCGCCGTCTTCCGTCTCGCGATCTTTCGGAGCAGGTTCTCATTTTCAAGGCTAGCTCTTATCTTTGGAATCAGGGATGATTCAACGCGCAGACGATACCAGCTGGTTTCGGGTACGAATAGTTCGATATCAGGAAGTCTAGGTCCTTTCAGACTCGACCAAGTCTCCTTGGAATCTATGGAGTTCTCACTTTCCTTCCCAGAACTTTTTTCAGACCCAAGAAAGTGGATCGAAACGAAGGAAATCCGCGACAAGGTGCAACCTCGAAATCCTCAAAGGAATCTAGATCGCTGCTTCTGATTGCCACCTATATTTCACGGTCTAACCGCGACGCCTACGTCCTGTTCCTCGAATCGAAGGGAAAAGAACAAGATTCCCAACGAGCTAAGAAAGCCACACGACGCTTTCCCGTTTTTTTGCCACCGGGAAATTCTCGATACATCCGGTCGAGCCAGTTTTTTTCCCTCTTGCCACGCAGCCGTCATTACCGCGAATTAATGGCGCGGCCTTTCACCGTCAAACTTTTCCCTCTTCTTATTCACGTCCCATTGACGCCTGTCCGCGAACGACAGCCAGAGAAAGTCCTCGCCGCTTCCTTCTATCAATTATCGTAACTGTATACAATTGACAATGACGAGAAGTGTCGTAGATCCGACGATTCGTACGACTGTCCTCGCGATTTCTGCCCTCGTGTCCCCAGGACAAATCTCAGTCGACACGCGACACCTCGCGGCGCTTGATCCTTCGCTAGTCATCGTCCTTCATCGCATCTACGAGTTCTGTCGATCAATTTTCACGGAGAAAGCGTCGCGTTTTGACGATTTCGACGTCTCCACCGTGTTTTCGATAATTGGTTGACTCAATAATCGTAATTAGCTAGGAAAATCGGTGCAATTTGCGTGGATAGTACGTAAGTTGTTGGTTCGGTTTGGTTCGAGGGTCGCGCTGTACACGCGGAAGACCTTCGTGCTGGCTAAAACTAATATGATCGGGTCTATATATAACGGGTAATTGGCAGTGACGCGAGGGAGAGATTGATGACTCCTTCGAGCGCGGATGGAGAGGCTGTTACCTGCGCGATATCGACGCGACGAAGAAATTTTGTTAAATCGGAGTGGCGGGTCAGGGGTTAACCGTCAGGGACGCTGCTTGGCGTTTTGACGCTCGTGTCAGCTGTTTTACGTTCTCTTGTTAGTCGCGCGATGAAAACGACGCTGGTTTTTACGCGTGTAAAATTTGTACTTGAGCTAAGCGCACGGTACGACTCGATATTTTTACTGTCGCTAGAAAAATGATTGGAACGAGCTTGGATCGATCTCGCGCGAAGAAACGAATGACTAATGGATAATTTCACGGGACGTATCGGAAGATAAAGACGAACAGGTGGATTGGATCTTCGTAAAAAGCGCGCGAGCAGATATACGAGTACTTAATAATCTCGCGCGAGAGGTTAAGCCGGAGGACGGATGAACAGGTGGTTAATCCTGTTAAAAACAGGCCTGGGGGGCCTCCGATCGCGGGAGCTGGCGAACACTTTCGCCGACACGCGGCGAACGCGCCGCGACGATTGTCGATAATCTGTGAAAACGAGCAGCGAGAGAGGCGACCGGTCTCCGCGAGAATTGCGCAGCGATGGAAAAATGGGGAGAGTTCGCGGGGAATAATAAAAGCATTTCGAAGAGAAATTTCACGAAACGCGATTGAAAGTTTCTACGATTCCCCGCGCGGTAAGAGCGGTAATCGTTTCTAGAAAGTAATCGCGCTGGCTGACGCATGAAATTTTAATAAATCGTTCCAATTATGATTCGCCAACCCGATAGGCTACGTAGCGGCGGTCATCGGTTTTTAGAACGTGTATAATTCCATGCAATCACGATCTGCGCATATATCGTTAATTATCGGTTGAAATTGATTGGAAAAAAAGTAGGTAAACCGAGTCGTGTAATTGTTATCGGCGGTGCTGGCCTAGATTCGAAGTAGACGCCGTCGAAAACAGTTTCTAGATGTCCGATTCGCGGTTCGACCTAGCTCGCGCGCGGACCCGTAATTATCGCTTGGCTATTATTGCTCTTAATTAGCTTAATTGCCGGTGGATCCGAGGGCCCGGCGGCTGGAACCGTTCTGAGGCCGCGCGGTTCTGCCTGTGGCTTTCGACTGGCTACTTTCACGATTCCACCCTTTTGTCGGTGTCTGCCGCACGGTGCAATTAATTGGGTAGCCGTACGAACGATAAAACGAAATGCCATTCCCTTTCCAGGCGGTCAACGAAGTTTTATCTAATGGAGAGCCGGTCTGAATCGTGCTCGAGATAAATAATTCATTCCACCGCGATCTCCGCGTTTCATTCCCCCCTTCGCGGCGATCCAATTGAGGCGTTGCGGCTCGTAAGGGTGGATCGAACGCGATCCAGATATTTTGGGGGAAAACACGATCTAAACGATCTCTACAAGTGTGTCAAAACAATTAAACGACTCAGAGCACCCCAAAATAGGGGTTGCAAACCACCTGTCGTCGATCAGTTCAATAAAACACAAAATATGGAATTCTCTCTTATCTCGCGTCTTCTGAACGCAGAGGATACGCAAGCGGAAGTCGACTCGCGACTCGATCCGCTTCCGTCTCCGTTTCGCGGATGGTGCGCGCGATGTCGAATTACGGGTCGATTACGATCGGCAGACCGTTGCTTCCAACCACGCGGCGCATTTCACGCGCCGCTGCTTGTAATGAGCCTTTTATTTATTGGCGAACAATTTACTAGACGATAAATAAGCGGGCGAGCGGCCCCCAGGGGAAGCTGGGTTTCTTCGACGCGACGGGAAAAGGGTGCCCCCAGGCCCTCGCCCTCTCCGCAGCGTCAAATAATTTATCGATGAATAAATAATCGACGCGCGTAACACGGCCCAACGAGATGCCCGGCAGACGAGTACGGATGACTGCTCTTCTCTGTCGCTGATTATTAATCCCAGCGAATTGATTGGTCCGCGCTCGAATAGCGATCCGCGATAGACTTTCTGAAATTTATAGAAGTTGGTAGAAAACTGCTAAGCGGGAGCGTCGGATGTATAATGGCAATATTTTGTACAAATGGCGCAATTATTAGTATGGAAGATTCTGCGGTATGTACCAGAAATGAAGAAGCAAATATGGTTCGTGTGTACCGTGTACTTAGCTACTAGACTCGAACTATTTGTATCTAATTACGATTGCGTTCGATCCTTTGATCCACGAGTTAAATTCACGCAAGATAAACATGTAACCATAGGTTGAATATTCCAAATAATCCTATCGATCTATCAGTCGATTTCTGTCATAAATTAACAAATCGCAAAACGCTAAACACGCAACCCTCAGAAAATCACGAGCCTCGCCACGAAAGGGTCGAAACAAGATCGCGACGGAATTCCAGATATTGTCGTCACACAAAAGAGTCCGTGAAACGAGAGGACGGTCTCGTATCTGCCGCATTCGGAACAACGAGCACGTCTCGACGCGGTCCCCGTGCACGTGCTCGTTTTCGATCAATGGCACCCTCGCGTAAGAGAGCACTCGACATTCTCCTCGCACGTGCCGATGGCAGTAACCTCGGAGACAATGACATGCCGACGACGAGCGCGTCGCCGCATGTAAATGTAACCTTTCGCGAGGGCCCGCGGATGAGACGGGGCCCCGCTACGAGCGCCAGAGGGAGAACCGCGGCGAGTGAAAGGCGCGCGACGACGCGTCTCGGGACCGCCGCTCGCTTCTTCTTCTCGAGATTAGGAAATGTCAGCTGATGCCAGCCGAACCGGCGAGCATTCCGCCGTTCCTCGCTTCTGCATCGGGTATCGTCGATGGGGAACACTTTACCGAATGAGACCAGCTTTCTTTTTTGTTTTTTTTGGGGGGGGGATAGACCAGTGCAATCGTGGCCAGGGTGAACCTCGTGATCGAACGGAAAAATGTCGAGCCATCAGCCGCGGGAATTGATAGTCCTGCTCTTTTCTGGAAGAGTTCCAGAGTCGAGCTTTCGTCGTTTCGTTGTACTCCATTTTGGAGAGGTTTTCGATCGTTGAATGTTAGTCATTTCGTGAGATTGTATGGAAGCGTAGAATTGCTCGCGATTCTTGTCAACGTACTAGCATTCAGTTGTACGCGTAAAAATCAACGTATATTCATCTGGATTTCCATCAAATTCCTTTCGAACGTCTCGCATTTAACACGCCACTAATTGCACGGAAAGAAAACAGGTTGCGCTGTTCTCCACAATTAAGAAGATTCCTGAGGCCCACCTGAATCCACGGCCATTAAGCTCGCGCGTTCTCAGCAACGAGGTACAGATTCACGGCACGGATTCGGGAAGACGTTGCTCGGCTCGTTAACCCGGAAGTATTAATCGACTTAACGGCCAATAACCGCGTCGAGCATTAATTCAACGGGATTCGCGCGAGCCAGGGGAGCGTTCGCGGATTAAACGCCAAGGTGGACGAGGGAGCGCCGCTACGCTTCGACGCCACGCGCCGTAATTGGGATTAATTAAGTGGAAAGCGCGAATTAAATTAACGGTCCGTCGAATGGGATCGCGTTCCGCGACGAGTGGACCAGTCGTGGTGGAAAAGAGGATCGAAGGATGCGGGAGGATCGCCTTGTGAACAGTGACAGTAACGTGATGCACCTTTTGTTGCGACGTCTCGCGATTTCCTGCAAGATAATGCGCGGTGCGTGGGCGCTGAGATACGCGTTGGATAATGGTGGTTTGGTACCTTTGGTAACCCGTGTTTCGATGGATTCCAAGTGTTTCGCGTGAAAGTATGTTGCGCGTGCCTTGCGAGTGCGACTTGGATGACGTCGAGTGCTGTGGCGGGTTAACCTTTCAAGTGGGAAGTTGGTTAACTCGTTGGGCAAAAGTCTGATGGTTTGGAGAAATTGGTTGTTCGTTTTTATACACGGCTTATAGATGTATGAAAAAGAAATACTTATTGGGATAGGGATGGATTTAGAGTATTTTGGCGAGAAAGAATGGACGCAAGGTAAACGACGACAATTCACGCGGAGATTTTACACGAGCTTCGAGCAGTTCGTTTAAAAGTCAGCCGCGTCTGGTTTCCGCGCGAAACACGCTGCAATCGTAATTTCCACCTGCAACCGCGCGCTCGATTTGCATTCGCGTGCAACGGAGACTGGCGATCCTCTGCCGGGACAATTAATCGGCTCGTCCGTGAGCTTAAAGGACTGTTATTTCGCGGCGTGTAACGCATTTAAATGAGGTTACGCGTCAGAGCAGCGATGCTCCTTTTGCGTCGTTTCACACGATATGCCTGTCTCTCTGGTCAATTTTTCTCTTCCGTTCGAGGCTATTTTCTTTAAAACCGTCGCGTGTCCGTCTGTCCATCCGTCTCTTCAGACCATAAACCTAACCGTGCAATGGCATAACCGTTGAAACTCGCCTCAAGTTCATCAACGCGCAAGAATTTTAATTACGAACATCTTCCCCTCGAGAAATTTACAAATATATGGAGACTCGTCAGAGTTCGAAGTTACAAATACCATGTTACTCATAAAATATAACTTTGTTAGCACCCACGAACGTGTTAATTCAGTTCCATAAATGTAACATGACCATCGTGTCTAGACGTACTAATAATCGTACTAACAAGTATGCCCTTGCATGTTGCAACACGGGATGCAACAATCTTCCTAGCGGACTCCCAATAACGTTTTAAACGCAGCTCGTAATCGTGCCACGTGTTAATCGACGCGAACCAATTACCACTGGCGGAATCCGGCGTAATGTAATTTCCTACCGTCTCGTTTCCGACACGACTGGTTCGATTGTTGAAAATGCTCGCGGAAAGCCGCGTTAAACGAGGAGTCGAGTTCCCTTTGAAAGAAGGGCCGTAGAATTCGGTAAAAATCGCGCGAAATCCCGTTGCTGGAAAATTCCTGGACAATTTCCAACGATCTGAGTCGCGGCAGGGTGCAACCAGTAGAACGCGACCTTATTTAGCGCGGCAGGAATTCCAGCTACCTTTCGGCTGTGTTCTCGGCACGGCGATCAAGAATTCGCCCGCGAATTCCACGGGAATTCATTTGGCTTGAGTCGCGTTCGCACGCGGCACGCTTCCAGGGAAGTTGCACGGCGATTCGAGGGGTGCGTTTTTCCCAATTCGCGATCCATACATGGTGGCCTGTGACGTTCTTCTTGCTACTTCGCTCGTGGGAAGTTCGCGAAGCGCAGACTCGAGCCGGTTAATTCGTTTTTGCCAGCTGCCTCGGTTGGGTTAATTAAATTAGTCGAGCCGGTTCGGTCGATTTAGTAGGCTGTGTTAATTGAATCCGTTGAGTCGGCTGAATCAATTAAATCGGCCGCGGTGGTCGAGTTAATTGAGTTAGTCGGGGTTAACGGAGCCCACTGGAATCGATTAAATCGATGGGTTAAGTTAGTCGAGTCGACTGACTCGGCTCGAGTTGGCCAAGTCCGTCGAATCAGCTGGCGAATTCTCTTTCCACATACCGCTTGCGTTACGATTGCCGCTGGAACTTTCTCCAGTTGTTACCACACGCTTAGGAATGTCCAATTTTGATTGATTCCGCGCGGTACTTCGCGGTGATTCCCTGCGAAAGGTCGTCTCGTTAGGACTCCGTGGAGTAACTGCCCGGCTGTGCAACGTAATTCGTTGCGTAACCCCGGGCTGAAGGCGGTACCGCGTCGCTCGTGTGTCGCGGTCCCCGCATCCGGGATCTTCGCCAGTGTCCTTTGACCTCGCCAGCTTTACGTAACCACCCGAGGAGTCTTCTTCGCGATCGGCTACACCGTTCGTCACCTGATCGAACAACCTGCTCGCTCGGTCAACCGAGCTGATTTAAATCGAGCTCCTCGTGCACCCTGCTGCCACCGTCCAGCTTCCGTAATGTAAAATTATCGTTATCGCGACCAGGTGATCTCTCGAGGTTTCAGATCCTCGATGATCGTTCGACGATTTCCTCAGCGAGACGATAAACGCTCGAAGAACCATCCGTAAAGTAGCGGCTGGAAACCTCCCTTGCGACGAGCGAAAGGGGGAGCAGTCTACGGTCGTGGAATGTCCTCTCGTCGAAGTAGAAGAACGCGTTCCTTTAATCTGAATCGTTAAGTAGCGTTTTCCCCTGTATCCTCAATTAACGGTAGTACCGCGATATCGGCGGGCATTTTTCCGTTAGTTGTCCTTTTATCGTCGACCGTCCACCGGTTACGCGTATCGACCTTCCGTTGTCGACGATACGTCGGCCAATCGATAGTTCGACACGCCTTACACACTTTGCTACTTAGATCGCGTCCTCCCGCAGGACATCCCGCACGATAACGAGCCGTGCTCTCCGCGCTGTCTATGCGGACAGATAAGGGGCCACTTTTCACCGGGTCTGCCGGCGCGGCCGGTTCGAAACCCTCGCGTCGACACCGCAGCGCCGGCAATTCCGTCCCCGGATTTTTACCCCGTCCGCGTTCGATTTGCGAGCCACCACCGCGAGTCACTCTCTCGGATCCACCGCGTCCTTTAGAGAATACGTCGATTGTCCTCGATCGTCTCCTTTCTCTTCTGCACCTCGTTTCGAGTCTTCCACTGTGAATTTTGTGATTTCTTTTCTCTCTTCTTTTTCTGTTGAAATAGAGCTCGAAACGGTACTCGTCGAAACGGAATGTCGAGGACGGATTTAGAGGAAAATCGTTTCCAGGAACTGTTTACTCGAGACTCGGCTCAGGTGAAATCGACGTAGCTCGAACCCACTGCGAGCGGTTTCCGGGAAATCGACGAGTTCGCGGAGAGTGCCTTTTGGAATTCGTTCATGACGCTTTCTATTGGTATTTCGTGGTATATCCTGCTCGCGGCTATCTAGTTTCAATCTAGCCAATTGTTGCGTAGAATACTCAGAACCGTGCTCAATACCGATATCGAGTTTCCACGAGTGCGCCCATTTTTCTCCGTACTTATCCTCCATTACGTTTACACCCTTCTATATCTAGCCTCTCGTAAACGTTCGATCTCCACCACAGTCATATCTTCTAATCAACGATTCCAAGCAAGAAATGATAAAAATTGCAACCAGAAAATCCCAGAACTTTCGATTACTTTTCCATCGCGCATCCAGTCGATCAACGACGCACCCCTAACGACTCGCTCGTTCGCAGCGGCAACTCGTGCGCCTCGCGAGCGATTTCATTCACGTTCCACGCAGAACGAGCAGAGGAGGCTTAGCCGGGACGCGGTCGTTCCGTTTTCGTAATATTCCGTTGCGTAACGCCTCGTTTCGAGCAATGTTAGCCGAGTTACAGAGCAACAGCGAACAGCAGCCAGCCGAGTAATCCGACCGGTGGCATTTTATTAAAGCCCCGCGCGAGCGCGTATATACCTGCTCGCTTTGGAACGTGTCTTACGGCTAGCCTCGCCGGGACGTTGTGTTTACAGTTCTCTCGAAACGCGGCTTACGAGCAGGCGGTATCTGCATAAACCCGTGGCTGGATTTTATTCAATTAACGGTACACACGGTTTTTCAAACAGCGAACCCCTCCGCGTCGGGGTTTATTTCGCGGCGTTTCGAGGTTTACGCCGCGTTTTACGGCGAGTAACAGATGTTCTTGGTAATCTCGCCGGTTTTTATCGTAACGGCGCTCGCCGGAGTGTTTCTTACCTCCTGACGACCGGCCATGATAATTACCGTGATTGATTCATTAGGGATTTTTCTGTAACCGATGATCATTACCTTATTACCACGACCCGACGCGTTTCGTTGATTACAACTCGACTCTTCCTTGAAATCCAATACAGACGCGGTCGTAATCTACCTGTTAAACGGCAGATGTTAAACGATTAATCATCGCTCGAGCCTCCTAACAGCGCTAATTACCGATGTACCAAATTCGAGATTGAAATCCTTGCAAAAGTGTAACTACGATTACTCGATACCAGTCGATAATTAGTAAAGAACACGCGATACGTGTACGAGAAATAAAAAAATCGTATCGATGTCACGTATTACAACCCAAAGGTTACCAATAAGTCGATAAGGATCCGTCTCCTTCTTCCACCCCCGCGATTTCTTCTCCTAGCACCCGAGTCTATTTAATTAATTAATTCGCCTGCTAAATACGGTCATCCGAGGCGGGTTGCGATTTCAATTTCAAATCGACTGCCCGCCGTTGGCCGTGGAAAAGCGAGGTTACGCCACGACCAGCGTTACCACCCCCGCCCCCGCGCCCTGTTTGATGTATCGTCTCGATTTCTAATCTTCCTGGAGCAGCTTCCGGCCCCATAAAGTATCATCGACCGTACGTCACGGACGGACCGTGTCCGTTCGCCACGGTAATTGGTATTGGGATCGCGCTGCGGCTTCCTCCGTCGACGTCATCGGTCCACCAGCGAGCACGGAGGCGCGGAGCGGATCTGCATCGGTGATTATGCGAAAATGCCGGCTCAGCTTAGCCGGTGCCAGGGCAATACGGCCAGGATAAATGTGTCGCCGACTCGTGTTTTCTGTACGTCTGGCCTGGACGAAGGAATTATTGGTTCCGCGCGTGCTCTCGTGACGTCGCGGAACACGGCACGGATTAGCCGTGGCGAGGGTTTCTTGCTCAGGCTCGAAATGAATCGAGAACCGATGCCACGGCGGCTGTTCGCCAATTCATATTGCGCTCGAGTGGTGGTTCTCGCTGGTTTTTCAGTTGTGGCTCCTCGCGGAGACTACGAACTTTTTTCATTAACTCTTTGTCTCGCGAGCAATATCGAGGTGTACTTTGCGGTGTCTGCCTATTCGAGTCTCATCATTGTCCACGATTTTCTAGCGTTAATTTTCAGTGCGATTTACGATATCGAGCAGGGTCGAGGGTCGAGGCGCGCGTTATGAAAATCGTAATCCGCGATGGAGTTAAGGTCGACACATGGAATGCCAGTTACGACAGAGCGATCGAGAAATATCGTGGCGGAAGTGGTTCAACGACCTTCGCAGAGGCTAACATATTCTAACGTATTCAGCTACAGTTTCGTTTCATGCTCAATCACCGCGGAACATCGCGTATTAAAAATCATCCACCGTGGAGGATGGTAATTTCAAATCGAGCATCTAAATTATTTCCGCCGCCATTAATCGCGTGCGAGTGGTAACGAGGAAACAAATTCTACGAAGGCCACTCCGCCGTTGAAGCTTCTCAAGATCGCTGCATATCTTCGATATTAAAATCCATTTTTTGTAACCCCTACGATATCGAATTTGCATCGAGATTAGCTCAAAGATCCAAATGCCACAGCCTTGAAGCGACCTCGAGGACGAAGAACGAAGCCTGGTTGCGTGAGTGATCGCGTTCTCGCATAAATATTCTCGAACAGCCGGAAACGTCGAGATCGAGGTGGTTCAAGTTAGAATAAAAATAGCTGGTGCACGGATGATACCTTGAGAAAGTCGGTGGCCCCCGCCCCCAGGAGAGGAGCCAAGGAAAAAGCGTTTAAAGGCCCTTGTCTTGGTTCGTCCGGCGCGTTCTCCGTGCCCCGTGGCCGCTCACGGCTCGCTTCGTCGTCTTGTTTCTATTCCGCTGCTGGCATTGTCCTCCCGGCGCGAGGAGTAATGTAATGGGGCCCCGTACGAACCGGCTACGCCATTGTGTCGGGATTTATTGGACGCGGGCCGGGACAAAGGTTTGTCACTGCAAATTATGATTCGTGCACCGGTACACCCTCTCGCGCCGCGAGAAACTCACCGACCAATTACCGCCTCTCCACTTTACGACCGCCGGATTTCACCTCGCGATCGATCCAGCCAGTCGATCGAATTTTTCGCGCGCCCTCGATCTCGCGGATTAATAAAAAGAATCTAATTTCGAGCACGTTCTTCTCGCGAGAAGAACGTCTCAATTCGATGAGAACGCGAGCACTCTCGGAATCGAGCCGACGACGCATCGAAAATCGTCGACTCAACGAAGGAAACTGCGTGGCGCGTGTTTATGGGACCCTAAGGTGTCAGACTTTCTTATATTCCCGCGTGAGAAGTTTTAATTACCGTGACGTAACAAGTTCGTAAATCCACGGGTAGTTGTCCTGGGCGCGAGACCTTTAGATTTCTCCGCGGAGGAACGAGCCGCGGTGTTGATAGAAATTGTTATTTCACTTTACGACCCGAGGCGGAGTAAGCGAAAGTTTCATCTCCCGTAGATACGTATTACCCGTGTTCGTCCTTAAGTTATCGCCGTTAAGATTCGTTGGATTTCCGCGGAAGATCGCGACAGGTTCGGGGAACGTTATTACCACCGCCGCCTCTCGTCGATCAAGATCGATAATTCAGCCGAGCGGCGGCTGTTATTGTTGGAATTTCAGAGTATCAATGCTCGGCGGATTCAGCTGAAGATACGAGCGATGTCAAGTGTGTTCCAGCGTTCTCTCTTGTTCTACGATAACGGTACAACGTGTATTCGCTTATGGGGAACGTGGCGGGGCAGAAAATTACGAGGCCTTCCGCGTCACCTTCGTTCCGACTGCGTAAATCGCGCGGCGTATCCCAGCCGCGGATAAATTACACGGTGGCCTAGCGGAGGTTAGGCCCGCGTGGGCGTACCGGCGGCGGCGAAATTCGAATTTGCATCCGCGAGCGGGAACTCAAAAGCGGCCGGAAAAGGAAATCGGGGTGAAAGGTCACTGGCGTTCCTCACCGGCCGTATTAAACGGAACAACGCGGTGCGTTCGTTCGGTGTTTCAACGTGTACCCGTGTACTCGAGGCGCATCCGGTCCCTGCGCTTTCTACGGTTCAAAATATGAAAATGTTTTACCGTCTGACAGTTTCACTTTTTATGTGCTCTCTCTCTCTCTCTGCCTCTCTCTGTCTTTCTTGTAGACTTAAAAATCGAAGTCGACGAGCATCGTGCGTTCGTTCTTTTCGCGCGCGCTCATTGGGGAACAAGTGTTCGAGGTGTCGCATTTGCTTCACGACAGATACGAATATTTAATGCAGTGAAATATTCGATTGAACGAAGAACAACGTCGTGGTTTGAATATTAACGATCGAGTTCTCGTTGCTCGTAGAATTCATCATCCTCGACGAGAGCAAGTATAGAAACTTCATCCTCGACCCTGTCCTCAAAATCGCCTCGATCTCCGTTTACTCTTATTTCTAGCAAACGTTGCGTATTCGGCCGGCAACTAGAAAGTTCCCTGAAAGAAAACGGGAACGCGAGTGGCTCGAAAATGACGCGCGCTCTTGTACCTGCATACGTTACTTTGTATCCGACATTCCGCGCGGGCTGATTAACGAGCGGGCAGTACCGTTACATCAATTCCACTTTTATCATCCGGCTCGGTTTCTTGCTGTTCCCTCGTTTCGCGGCGCGAGCCGAGGGTATGCTCGCGAGCGAGAGGAACCAGCGGAAGACGACGACGACGACGACGACGACGACGAGTTATACACGGCTGGTCGCGAATCGACGCACTTGACCTTTCGCGCAGGTGTGGCCGGTGGAATAATCGGCGAAACGAGGAACGACCGCGGCGCACGCGGTACCAGCCGGTGCGTGAAGGGAAAAATCGAGCGGGATGTCGACGCGTTGATCATCGTCCCGCCTGCGGTGGATTCGCGCGGGAACGAGCGAGCTGCGCCAAGGAACGCGGTGACCCGCGACACGGCTGCCGGTTTCTGGCCAGCCAGATCCGTATCGTTTCGCAGCGTTTCGCGAGGCTCGTTCGCAACCCGCCTCAGAATTCCACCGGCGATTACCCGCCGGTCTGGAAACCGTTCGCGGATAACGAACAATGATTGACGGCCGTTGTTGTTACTTCGTTCACAAAAGGCCCTTTTATCGTCCCGGATGCCATTCTCGGGCTCGTTCGGTTTACGATCCGCGCGTAATTATCCCGTGCCTCGAGTTTTGCCATTGTTCTCTTTGGTCCCGCGATCATCGATTTCTGATGATCGACGAGGGATTTAGAAACAGTGGAATTTCAGACTCTCCTCTTTCCTTTTAGCTGTTTAAGTATCGCGATACGCGTGTGCACGCTTCGTATTCGAAACGCGATCTTTATTTTCTGGTTTGTCTTGGTGTTCAAGTTATAATTCCCTCGTTTAGATCCTCCAGGTTCAAGTTGAAACTTCAGACTGCACATAAATCGGTTGGATCATCTCCGTCCAGTCTACTGTTGCAGCCTCGTTTATCTTGGCTATCTGCTTCAACTTTTCCAATGTTTCCTCGGGTCTTATCTTTATCTTTAATCGCATGCTCGTACGTATACCCGAGCCTGGACGTTCATCTTCACGTAGATTCGCTTAAACCCGGCTCTCGTAACGATCATCTTTACATAAACTCTTTAACCCACATCATCCACTGTTTTCCTCATTTAGATCCTTCAGATTTGACTCGAAACTTCAGCCCTGAGACCTATCCGATCATCTCCGTCCACTCCTACTTTCCGCCTGCTATTTACTTACTGCAAGTTTTCCAATATTTCCACCGCGAGGGTCTCTAAAACTTTCCTACGTAATGGAAGTCTTATCTTCGTATTTAATCGCATCCTCGTACAGCCTATAAATCCGACCGTTCATTTTCACGTGGATTCACTTCAGTTTGTATCCCGCGACGCGTCTTCCGTGCATCTCAACGGACACTTGAATCTTCATTAACCAACAAGTTTATGTTTTCCGCGTTTCGATTCTTCGATACTCACTTCGAACGTCAGATTATAGATCCGCGCGAGCCAATTATCCTCACCTGTTCTATTTTTAATGCTTCACTCATCGCCGCCACTTCCTTAAACATTCTCCAACTTCGACGCAGATTCGCTTCAAGTGGAATTCGCGCGTTTGCGTTCCTCGTTTCCACATTTTCCGCAATGCCTCTCTTCAAATCGATCCTCATCTTCGATCACGCGCCTCGACCCTCGTCCATCCGCGTTCGCTCGAATTCCGCGATCGTGTTCGCTCGAGGACTCCCTGAGGACTCCGCCAGGACGCAGCACAGCCCTCGAATGTTCATCATCGACGCACGAACGACCAACGCGACCTTCTCTACGATGATTTATCGCGTCGCTTTAATTGGCTCTCGGCGCCGCGGCGGCCACCGATGCGTTCCGTTTAACAAACGGTTTAATTAGAACCGGGACCGGTGATTTTCCCCGCGGTGAGAAACCGCGACGCCGCCCCACCCGCCCTTCGCTCGTACCCAGCCAGACATTTTGTAACCAGTTGGTCACGCCGCTTTCATCAAGGTCGAGGATTTCTCTCTTCGACTCTCGGACGCTGATAACGTCGGACCAAGCTCCCAACCGTGCTTCCAGATTCCCATGTTTTTTCTTTTCCTTTTTTTGTTCGACCAACCTCGGAGGATTTCTCCCCTCCGGGGACTCGCGTTTCTCTTCTCCTCGACCCGTCGAAATGGGAACCGAGCGGTCTCTCGCGTCCTTCGATACGTTGTCGATGAATTTATGGTTGAGTGCGAAGTGCGAGTCGATCGTGTTGCGTATAAGGAACCTTCGAGGAAGCTTCTTCCTTGGTTCTTTAATAATGTTTTAGTTGAGGGTTGATTGTAGGTTGCAGAGTGAAGAATATACAATTTTCTTGTTTGAGAAGACTTCGTTTCGGATGGAAATGTTTATTCGTAAGAGGAATAGTGGGTGTGCTCTAGTTGTCGATGTGAAAATCTTTCTGTTTATATAAGCAGGTTTTAGAAATGGAAAAAGATAAAAATGTTCGACGGTGGGACATGGTTCTGGTTTCACGAATAAAAGCAATGGAAATTATTTACGATCAGGAAAAGTCGAGTATCTGGTTCAGAGGATGAAAGAATTGCCATCTGGGTTGATGAAAAAGATCGAGCGAAATTCTTTGCTAGTAGAAACGGTTAAGAGGAAGTTGTAATTTACTGTTTAAGAAATCGACGGATACTAATGCTCCATTCTTCTTTTATTCTTCTTTTATATCCCTCAGGGTTATGTTCGCAGGTGAGAGGCACCAACGATGCTAATTATAGGTTTCACAATACTGGAGCGATCTTTAGTGCACTTTGTATCGGTTTGTTGTTATAAGCCAGGCAATTAAACACCTATGAATCTAATTTTGCATCGAATATAAACTCTCGCGATGCAAGGATCATTTTCAAAAACATTTGTTATTCCTACTCTAAAAGACTCGAGCGAGTAATTCGCTCGCTAAACCACCCCGCCATTTTCTAAGCAAAGATCAGCAAGCTGAACCGCACGTATCTATAACTCTCAGCTACATCGTGTAAACGATCGGCACGATTAAATCCAACGGATGCCCACCGATTAGCCGGACACCGGCTAAACAACCGAGCATTACCATTCGCAGCGTTCCGCGCGTTCGTCGCCGGCTGCTTAACGCGACTTTCACTCGGCTCTCCTCGGGTGCTTTCTCCGGTGCACCTGTCCAGCTTTAATTAAAAGCGGCTGGACGACGTCCACTCGATTGGCTCTTTGGTTTTCGGATCGATCGCGCTCCGATCGTGACCGCTCGCACCTGTGCGCCGCGCATCGACGTAGATCGAGATCGATCCCGCGTCGAACACGAGTGTAACGGTAGCTGTCCGCTCGTACGCGCGTTGGATACGCTCCGCGTCGACGAGGACGAATGGCGAACAGCTGCCTTCGACGTCGTGTTTTATTCTCATAGATTTGCAAGTTCATTCTTTTCACTCTAAAATATTCTTCAGGCGAGGGACATTTTTAAATGCACTTTTCTTCAGAGATGAAAGTATCGTACGAAATCATAGGTGTCTATAGTTTCTGTCGATTTAATAGATTGCAAGTTTGTCTTGAGATTAATACACATTCGACTTGTATCTTCTCTCCTTTCGAGTCATCACTGTCAAAGCGTTCGAGCGCGGTCCTGAAAGAATGGCCCCATAACTGTAGGAAGCTTCTTCAACGCTTTCGATAACCGCTTAGGCAAAGTCGTAAAACCCCGGTGTACCTGGGATTTCAGTGTGCGAGGAACCGAAAGCAATGTTTCGCGCGCTGGATAATCGCCTATCTGGTTACACTATCTATCCCGGGACACCGTGTGTCCATCGTTAGCGCGACTACTTTGTATTCCCGCGGAGGCATCGCTCCACCCCGGGACCATTTCACGGCGGGGCTAATCAACCGGCTGGAACGATTTATTATCACCGTATAGCCGCTGTTATACGGTATCATCGCGTCGATGGCCAATAAACGGACGGTCGATCGTTCGATCTCTGGTCGCGCGATCGCTGTTACCCCGGTGGAAACCATCATCGCTGCCTCTGCTGTCGTGTTGCGAACGATTCGCGATATCGGCCCGTATCATGACTGGAAGCAGCCTCGATCTAAGGGAGAATAGGGGCCACGAGAGAGAGAGAGAGAGAGAGAGAGAGAGAGAGAGAGAGAGAGAGAGAGAGAGAGAGAGAGAGAGAGAGAGAGAGAGAGAGAGAGAGCGATCAGCCACCAGGAAGTCTCGCAGCGGCCGTAAAGATCGATCCCGTCGTAGATTATCCCATCAAGGGGTACCAGGAGACGCGCGCGGATGGGAAAACCTGGTAATGATTAATTAATGGATCGTCGCTACTCTCGCGATGGATCCTTGGCCAGATAGACGCGTGCTACGAGGAGAGGATAGACGATGGAACAGTAGGAAGGTGTTCGAGGGGTAGGGGGTAGGTGTTTCTCGCGGATCGATCGATTTCCGACGCGCACGATGACGGTGGGTGTTTCCAGGCACCAACGATGGGCCGGGTAGATCGAGCCGCGTGATACATACGGTAAATTGATATATTCGCGCAACAGGAAAAGCAAGCCGGTAGCCTACATTCTTGATAAGGCACCGTGACTAAACGTTGGCCTCGGTGCGCGTACGACGCGAGTCGTTACGGACGGTTAAGTGGTCGAAGATAATCGATAACCAGGAAGCGCGCGGTGAAATTGGAACGTTTCCAGTCGACCACCGTGGATGATGGCAGATTTGGCTGGCAAGGTCGACGGGTAAGCTCGTTTCGGTCGCGGGTCAAGTCCCCCTGCAAGCGGCGATATCTCTTCCCACCAGACAAAAAAGGAACTGTGGAGGTTAATTAAAATTGCCATCGATAGTTTCGAATCCTGCAACCTTGCTTAAACGAAATAGCTGACGCTGCGTTTGTAGAGATGTAAAGAAAAACACAGCCCCCAGCAATGGAACCGTTAACGTTGAAATTTTCGCGTCCGATGAATCTTACGAGCCGCGCGCGTCGTAAAGAGCGTAAACCGCGTGCCTGCGGTTTGGGGCGGTTAGACTCGCGTGTAAGAGGCTCCCTCGGAATTCCCGCGGCGCGACTGTCCCCGTGGAACGCCGGGAAATAGGATGGGCTTGAATCGTGGCCGGTCGATCGGCGGGAATCGCCGGCAGAATCGCCGGGTCACGTTACCGTTGAGGTCAGATTGGTCCCTTCAGCAACCTCGCCCATTCTATACGCCGTTGGACACGGGCTGCAGGAGCGGGGGGGAGGCTTAAGTGATAGCGGCGGCCTGTGCATGGTAGCACGCCACGGTATGACCACGCCACGCGAGAATCGTGAGGTAAACACGGACCACGGACCCGAAGAAGATACAAGCTGATCGGTGACCAGGAAGTCGCACGGGAAGTCGGGACGTTCGAGTGCCGAGTTACCATGTCACGAACACCTTCGATCCCTATTCGTAAAGATTTACTCTCTACGTTCGATGTAACGTCGGGTATTAATAACTCGATGCTGGTTTTAGAGGTGTAGAAGGATGTCTGGTGATTCAATGGAAATTGAAAAAGATATTTAGAAATTTTGTTGGGAGTTGGGCTAGCCAAAGTTGAGGTTCGTAGGTTTGATTGAAGAAAGCTCAGTAGTTCATTCGATAAAATAAGGCAAGAGAGCAATAAGACGTATGTAACTGAATTAGAAAAGCAGAAAATAGATTTGGATTAGTCAGACGGTCGAGTATAAATTTCCATGCAGATCCATGTTATGCTTATAAAGATAGACTTAAACGCGGACTTGCTCTGGAAACGACATTTCCAATCAAAGTCCAGAGCGTAAGAGTGGACACTATTTTTAGTCCCCGTATAATCCATATTGCACGGAGATAATTATATATAAAGCAACGCTCATCGACATTCTGCAGCGGAGGGGAGGCAGCCAGCAGCGAATTGCAAATTGCCACGATCACACGCAAGACCGCATTAATTACCGTCCCTCTTTACGTAACCGTAGATGTTGCGATTACACCGTGACATTTCCACATTCCAACAGGAACAGTTTTTCCGCGCCTAAGAATTGTTGCGCAACGATTCACCAATTAACGCTATCATTAGCGAGCCCGCCAGGACAGCGGTCGTCGAATTCGTTAACGACGTTACTTTTGCGCTAGCCCGACTTTCGCCGCTCTTCCCCCCTCAGAATTTATTCCCCAGAGTACGCACGTTTTAACAGGCTTATCCACGGGGATCGGCTCGGTTGCACGCGGCTCGGTTTTCGCGCGAGCCGTCGTTGCTCTAAATCGCGATGGTATCGCGGCGCGTTACGTGCATCACCGCGGCGAACATCACGGCGTATCAACGCGTGCTACGGCGATAATAAATTCGTCCGTGTTTCATTCTTACCGCGGCTGGTCCCCGGCTGACTGGACCGCTTTCTAACTTCCGTAATCGATGGATCTGCGGAGGGAACGATCGCGGCGCGATAACCGCGCGGCGAACGGACGGGAACCGGTGATTTCAACGCTCGCACAGGAAACGTTCCCCGTGAATAGTAAGCGAGCGAGCGAGGCGTCGATCAGTTTATGGTCACCGCTCTGTATCGCCGTTCGATAACGATGTAATCGATGCTTCTTTCTAATTCGTTCCACGCTCTTTTCTCATTTTTCTTCGAAATTTTAAGAAAGGGTTTCCATGCTTTAACACGGTTGCACGTATTTCGTGTACCAGCGGAGGTAACCGCACGGTCGACGTAGAAACGGCGTCACGTCGTGCTCGTGGTACTTTATGCGAAATTGTTCTGCAGAGATAAACGCAGTTTAAACGCCGCTATAATTGGCTCGTCTTATTTGTGGCCCCAGCAGAGGTGGTTTCCGATTTATGGTTTCGAGTGTTGTATGCAAAGTATACAATGCGTGAGGTTTCTCAAGAAAATGGTGTCTTCGGTTTTGTCTTAGTCATACTATTTGCATGCGGGAACGTAACGAGATACATGAATCATACCGAACGCTCTATTGTCTTTCCCCTCTGTTGTTTTTACCTCACCATATTTCTCTTATCTGTGCATCGTTGGTACACGCCGCGCAGTGTCCGCCAAGTCGAAGCTTCGATCCTAATTGCGCCACGTTTAAACCCTCGTTTTATCATCTCGGCTAATTCGTTCACGAGCTAAATTACTCCCTCTTTCTTTATCCAAATCTGCTTAAACTATCCACCCCAAATTCATCTAGTTAGATATCAATAGCAACTGCTTTCATATGGGAGTCATATGGGATAGAGTCGCGATCGTGAGGAATAGAGAGACGACAGGAATTAGAGAAGTATCTGAAAGGGTGTCTCTGCGTCGTGGCGACGCGAAATTCCCCGCGTCACCGGTGACAAAGTGGTATGCTCACCTTTTTGCCTACCTTCCTGTCGAGGAAGCATCCCGTCCCGGATGATCGACGCGACGCTCGTGCGCCGACGAAACCAGAAGTCCTTGATCCGTGGGCGATGCAAAACGATCGTCCCTATACCCGGAAGAAGGTGCGGTAGGTCAGCGTTCCGATCTTGCCTCTGTTCGTCTCTTGTTCACGGTCAACTCGGTGCGGACCCTCAGAAATTTTGTCTCACCGATTCCCTTTCTCTAGCTTCGACCAACTAGAAATGAAAAAAAAAACTATTTTATACAAATTCATTTAATTTAGCGCGCTCGCAAAGAAAATACGAATAGCGATTTAGTATCTGGTTTCTTAGTGTCTCAGGCATCTGGTTCTGCAAAGTTACGCAGCGTACCGTAGCAGAACTGGAGGATCGGCTACGATCGAGGAATCCAAAGAACCGATGATTGTTTCCCGTCGTTCTTTATCGCGTTACGCCCATAGGAAAGCGCGGTAGGCTAGGTACAAGTGTTGAAAGAATGGGTCAGGTCGTTATCGCGGTCGTAACCGTTGGAACCTCGGTGATTTTACTCATCGATGATCGGAACGGGTTGAACCAGAAACAGCCCGGCTTGGTGGGCGGTGTTAACGACCGGCTGTTCGAACCAGGAAGATGTGGTAGGTCGGGAGCACGCGGGTCCCTCGATGCACGAAATCACGGCACCTATTTCTCGACGAATGTTGGCCAATTTCAATTAGTACGCGCTCTCTTGCTTTCTCGAACTTTTCCTCCCACAAATCGGACCAACCGCTCTTTAATCTGCTCGCTGTTTAGCGTATCTTATCTTAATTTACGTTATTAGAGCTGAACCGTGCATTTCATTGGTTCGCGATAATTCACGAAATTTCTCCACTTTCTCCTGAACGCAATCAGCTATCTCCAAGGAGTGCTAATTCTACTGAAGCTTTCGTCTCGCAAATAGCCATCGTTCTCCTGGCTTTTGTTCACGCCGCGACATGTGAAAACGCAAAACAATTCTTAATATCCCTTTGGACGACAAAAATGTCATCGTACACCAGGCGTCGTGCCTTGGAAGCCTCGAAGGGGCAGCATCGATCGTAAGAATCCAGCTCCACGGTAGCCGCGGAGAGTAACCACTCTCGAGTGGTGGATCGCGAGAGGGCCTCGGGATTTTCGCACGTTCCCCGCGCGTTCTATTCAGGCGGGGAGCTCGCTAGCCGGCCGGCGCGGCACGAGGAAGAGATTACGGGCCCGTTCCGTGCTTTCTCTCGCGCCGTCTCAATCCCGCGGCATTGTTCGCGTCCGCTTCTTCTTCTTCCTCTTCCTCCGCGAGCAGATCTTCCCACGCACGTGCCGCGGCTCTCTCGCGCGAGGCCCGCTGAATAATTACCAGATGAAGATACCGCCGCCTCGCGTAGGCTGAAATCCTCCGCCGCCTCTCCATCTAGCCGCGCGAAGCGGCCTCCTCCTTCGCCCGGTGCGCCCGCAGAGGAGGATTTCGCAACGGTACCACGGAGGTACCACGACGTTGCGTCCTCCTCAGCGGACGATCGAGGGGTTCGTTCGACCACTCGCGAACTGTGACCACGCTTCTTCATGGTCCACCATGGATTCTTTCGTTGCGTTACTCTGCGAATGATCGACAGCTTCGAATAAGACATTTTTTGTTTGGCGTTCATTTGTCAGGGTAAGAGAGAAGGATTAGAGTAAGTATTTGTGGTTTGGCTCGTTGAAGTGGATCGCGGTTTGCTCATCAACGATGTAGAGGCAAACGCGAGGGGCAGATGCCAGAGCGGATGGAAAGATATGGGTGATCGGTGGGTAATTGGAGTGGGTCGTTAGGGTGCGATATCGATAGGGAGATAGTAGTGAATTATGGAGTGGGTGCATTGTTCGACGCGGGGATTTTCGCGTAAGTCGGTGAAGTGCAGTTTAGATTTAATGAAGCGAGATTGGTTTGCTTTCGATGTGCTCGGTAGTCGCGTTACGGGTATCGTTAACGAATCTAAGAGATGGGCGTAGAAATAATTGAATAAATATCGAGGATCAATGGCGCGTTTGAATAATGAATAAAGGGCTTTCTATTTGCGATTTTTATCGTTTCCGCGAATGTCGTGGTAGCGGATGCGTATAAAAATTGGCGGACGACTCGAGAAGACAACTTGATCCGTTGTCAGCAGGTAATGAAAGAGAAATCGCGACAGACTAGCGCTACGGCTTCTTCTTTCCTTAAGTCTCGTTTCTAATTAACGACAGCCACCGTGCTAATTGTCCAGCTGCCGCGTCGCGTCGGGAGGCCTTAGAGATTCCTGCATGTGGGTTGGACAGGTTCAGCCTCGGGTTCACCGGAATTCTTTTCGCTTAATGCAATAAGTGCTTCCACGAATACAAACTGGTGTCATCGAAAGTGGATTCTTTGCGTTCTCTAACCCCCCCCCCCCCCCCCTGTTCTTCTGGACTAATCTCGCTTTTTAAAATCCTTTCAAGCTTCCAGAACTATTCGAGCATTATCTGCGTGGAACGATCTTCCACGTTAGAAAGTTGCAACAAGTTATCGCGAGTCTTTTAAACGAACATCAACATTTTCATTTTTTATTATTATTCGCGATCCCTGCTTTCTTTCTCCGAGTTAATCGTCTATTCAATAGATTTTCAAGTTTCTAAAACCATTAAAGATATCTCCGCACGCGAAGTAACTCGCGAAAGATTTCGCACGATTAAAAATTGTATTTTTCTATTTTCCAGAGGTGGCAGAGAAGATGGTTCGTCCTGTACGACGACGGGGAGCTGACATACTCGGTGGACGAGCACGTGAGTCTCATTTCAAATACCGTTCGACTTCCTGTTCGATCCGTTGGTTGCGCGCGAGCAAAATCGAATCCTCTTAGCTTGTCTTCCCCGGCGGAACGGAACGCGTTGTCGAAATCCACTTTGCCGTTGACAAATCCGTTTACCGGTCGCGATACGGTTTCGCTCGGCAAAAACGCGCTGGTACGACGCGTAGACCGTTCGTTTTTTTCTTTTTCCTCTTTTTTTTAATAAACGCTCGAGCCATTATTACCAGAGTCAACGGTGTTTAAGTTGCTTTACGACCGCCACGATGGCTCTTTGTGCTCGATACTCGAAGGACATCGAGGTACGTGTCATTCGAAAAGGAAATCTATATTGCGGAGGCAGATCGAGAGTGAAAGGCCGCTGATTTATCCTCTTTGAATATTCTTTACTGCGCATTAAACCAGCCGGTTGAAACTTTTATCGCCGTGATAATTTTCATAAATCGCTTCGAGTAGCGAAAATTGATTGCCGTTGAGAAATTTCCCATTGGGAGTGTCGTCGCCGTCTCTGTCGCAGAATTCGAACCAGGTGTTGCGATATCAACCCCCTCTAAAATTGAAAACAGAACGCGGATCTCGAAGTGCAATTAAAAATGAAAAAACCGCAATAAAACTGAAATATACGGTACGAAATTAAATTAGATAAAATCGCGAAGATGAAGGTGGAGTTCGAGGAACCGATTAAGCAATATCGTCGCGGGCTGAAAAGCGTGCGAGGAGGCAGCGCGAACGTCCGACGCGGTTATCACCGTCGAGGAATCGTGAACTGTCAGCCGGGGAACGTTATGGCAGGCAGTGAATCAAAAGATGCCCCTCGAAGCGGCTCCCTCGGAGTCTAGAAGCGGCAGAGGTCGGAGTCAATTGTAGTTAGCGGCCGGGCACGGGCATCGTCAGCACCATCAATACCATCGACGGTCGTCTAGGCAGAACCGCGGCTGGTGGAAGTCGCTCTGACGTCGATGGCCGCGCTTACGCCGGAAACCGTCAGAATTGATTTAAACCCGGAGTGATGGCCGGGTAAAAGCCGTAAACCGCGTCTTCCGCGGTCTTCTTTAAGCGGCCGCAGCTGGCTCGGTTCGACAATAGCGAAAATCGTGGTGGTTGTCGTCCCTCGAATCGAACGTCGTTTATGGTGCACCAGATGATCGGAATTTGAATCGCGAGACGGAGATTTGCTTGCCGTTACGAGACTCGAGAACGGTATTCGAGCAGATCGTCCTTAAATCGAACTTCCTCGCTGTGCAAGTTGACGAACAATTTCGCTCGGAAACGGCGATTTCGATTCACAAGTAACGCTCGACAAAAGCAGAATGGTCCCCGGAGGATGATCGTTCGATCGGTCGATCAAAGGCTTGCACGCAAGTTCTACATACAGAAAGTGACTCCGTCTCGATCTAAATGAAACGATCGCGTCTCGCGCGTACCGTGTACCACCCGCGTATCATCGATCTCGAGAGGGGAAGATTTCCCAAACGACTGGCATCAAGTATCGGTTATATTCATACGGCGAGGCTCGTCCACGTTCCATCGTATCGTGAATAACGTCCAGCCGTGCGAGGATTGTCACTCCGCGGCGTCCGTGGCGCGAGGGGGCGCGACTCGAACCGGATACGGGCCCGACGTCTATTATCGGCGGCGGACACGCGAAAACGAAATTAAAATAATGACGTTCGATGGGGCTCGCGATACGGCGCTAAAGGATTCGCGGCGGACGACGGTCCATTTGTGCTCGCGCTCCGACGACTCCGGCCATCTTCGAACCCAGATTAATGATCCGGTCGCGAGGCTTAAGAGGGCCATTCGTTTCGAGAATAATCTCGGCCGAAAGAAACGCGAAAAGATGAGGAATAAGCCGATGTAACGGGCGGACGCGACGCGACTCTCTGTCCCTCTTTCGCGTGTACCACGGCGAGCTGGTCCATGGCGGGCGTCCTTGGGACGCGGGATGAGAAATTGGGCTAACGGGTCGGGATCGGTCCAGTCGCGGATCGCTGCTCTGCTACATTGTTCGCGACACGCCGGCCAGGCCAGCTCTTTGTTCGTACGCGATTGTGCGTCCCTCGGAGGGAAAGTTGTTGCGTTTTCTACAGGATGCACTCGCAACGACCTATCATCAGACGCTGCTACGCTGCTGTTTATTTTCCTCCAGAATCTCTCTCTCTCTCTGGAGTTGCGCGTAATCTAGTGCGCGATTTGTTATATTATCATAGCACGGGTAGATCCTTTGAAAATTCGCATCGTGCCGAGAGTGACTCGCAGAGAAAACCGCGTCTCGTTCAAAGCATCCTGCAGGTCGTCGTTGAAGTCTCGTTTACAGAACGCGCGTCCCCCCGAGGGCTTTGGTACCAAAAAGGCGAGGCGAAGCGAAACGAAGCGTCCCGCCGCGTGCATTTATCACGGTCCCCCGAACGGGACAGGCGTAATCGTTCGATAGGGCCCGCCGCGAGCCCAATAATCGATAGTTAATTGGAAATGGCATTTCTCAGGGGAGCCACCGCTCTCGCTACCGCGCGTCTACGCGAAACGGCGAACGGTGGCCAATTATGCAAATCCTCTTACGGGGAAAAGGTGGGGCCCCGAAGGCGCCGTGGGATTAATCGTTCGAATTGGAAACGATTAACCGGGCTTTCGCCCCGGCCGACTCTTTTTCAATTATCGCCCGGGCATTTTCTACGCCCGCCGACGATCCGCCGCGAATTGGATCGCGCCGATCCCCCCCATTAATTACGCGCGCCGCGTAGACGCTCGCGATAAAACCGCGAACGGTTTCGCTCGATTTCTTTCGCCGCGATGAGGATGGCTTACGCCGTGCCGATCACTCGCGGCGATTACCAACGGCCGAACGCGCCACGGACCAGTTGATTTACGCGCGCCTAATTAAATGAATTAGCCGCTCGACACTCGGTGTAAATTACCAGCGGATCGCGGCTCGGTGTGTTTTACGCGTTTCGATGGGACCCGCGATTTATCGTTAAGTTCGAGAAGGGAAGAAACCGCGACGAACGCTCTCGTATCCCGCGCGCGATTTTCACGGAAGTTGACCAGCGTCGTTTACGGTTACCCGCAATTAAACTGTACTCTAATTGGCGCTTGGGCACCGTTACGATATTAACGCGACCTATGGAAGAATAATCGAGGGTATTCGTAGGTGGAACAAAAGGCCGGTTTAATGGCCGCGCGTTTCACCCCGGTTATTATTACCCGCGCTATTACGTGCACGGTTCATTAACATTTATATCGGCGACGCAACCGTTCCGTCTCGCCTCGCCTGGCCGATGGCTATCGTTTAATTGGGGTCAGCTGATTAACTCGCGTTTAGGCGAACGATGCACGCGGACAGCCTTACGAGGAAGTGGCCGAAGGAGGAGAAGAAGAAGAGGAACAAGAAGAAGAAGAAGAAGGCTCGTTCGCATTGTTTGTCGACGTCCCTATCGGCCTCGTCATCTAGACGTCGTCGGCGTTCTGCAACGTTACTTCGCCGATTGACGACACGTTTCCTATTAGTCTCGCGACCCCGCCGGCTCGATCACGTTAACGACACCGTGAAAACGATCCGCTCGATGGGACTCTTGCTGGTTGCCTATTTGCTGAACCCCTCCATGTTGCGCGAACCTAGTTTTCTTCTTCTATTCAATCAGTTTCATTATCGCGATCACGAGAAGATTTTTTAAAAGTTTCAAACATAATTACGTATCTTGGAATTTCTATTTCATGTTCCTCGAGAAGAGGAATATCTTTGCTGACTCTGAACATTTGTATGAAATGGCAGAAATTGTTTGGTTAACTTTGCAAATCTTGAAACATTCGCTCAGCAGCTAGTAAAACGGACTCATTAGCCGCTAGCAAGGCTTCCGAGCGTGCCACGCCTCGCCCTCGAACCTGCTACCACCTTTGCACTCGCGGTCGATGAGGAGCAAGGTCGCGGCGGCCACGTGCTCGACGGACAGACGCGGAGGACGCGTCTCCACGAGCGTACCCGCGATGAAGATAGCTCCGTATGGAGGCTCTTCAGCGTCCCCCAAGTCCGAGTGTAACGTCGATCCACGGTCTCGGAGCGGCCAGGTGTAAACGGCACCGGATCGTTAATTCCCCGATACTGTCGCCCGAGCGCGTCGACCCGTCGATTCCCCGTGCTCGTTTCGGAGCAGATAAAGCGCCGCCACGGCGATCGTATTTTTAGTACACGCGTTATCGCGTTGGAATGCAGTGGTAACGTGGTATTTTTCGGGAAACAGTACCGTTACCACGATCTTAGAAGGTCGGGGAAGGTTGAGGAGTGGACGCGAATGGACAGGTGTAAGCGTTGTCTCCGATTCTCTCGATTCGATCGTCAATCCCTCTTTATCGCGTAAAAATTCATGATTTGAAAAATCAAGATTTGAATCATCACCTTGCACTCCTGTCAACTTCTCCCAATTTTTACATTGCCAACTCTCAGCAAGATTAGTTCATCGCACACATTTGACTGTGAAACAATGGCAACTTCCTCATCGCGAAGTATCTCACCCTCGAGCGAGCGAGCCGCACCCTCAACCGCTTCCTCAGCGCGCTCGTTACCGTTCTCCAGCTCGGTTGACACCGGACGAGCATTACGCAAGGGCCAGGCGGCGGTTCAAACGCGGATGTACGAGCGTGAAACGCGCGAGGAGTCAGCGTACGCGAATGCAAATCCGTATCGGTATTAATATCGACGCGGTAGCAGCCAACGGGCGAACAAAAGGAGAAGCCGAGCGGATAAACGGGACGGGCGTACAGATCGTTGCGATATCTGCTGATTGGAGCCTCTGGGGTGCAGCAGGAGCGGTGCTGGACTATCCTGGAAAAATTCTGGGGATTAGGGTGGAAGATCGAGCGCGTTGTTCGGTGAAATCGACGACAAGATTGATAAAGCTTTGGAGGATCCCTTTTTACATCGATACGTTACAGAATCCCCATCTTTCAAGCACGGTTGGAGGAATTTGGAAATGCGTGTTCTGCGAGCAAGCGATTTCGGTCGATGAGTCATCCTAGGAAGCCTGACAGAGGCGATCCGAGATACGAAGCTTTGTTAAATCCAATTGATTCGCGATACGAATCTGTAATCGAAGTCTCTGGCTTGCCTATATAGAGGAACATCAATTTCTCAGTCCAACGGATTACTCTTGGTAATACTCGGAGTATCGATCCTCCATTCCGTTGGAACAAAACTCTTCTCCGGATACAAAATGCTATAATCCATCGAATAAAATATATCTGTACGTTCTTAAACAAAAAAGTATAATTTCAAAGGTACCCTTATTCGTACCAAATTAAAACAAGAGGAATAAAGAATATAATGTTCGTTTAAATCAAACCGCTCCACCGTAGACGCTCAAGCTACGCTCGAGCTACGCTCGCCCCGCTGTTCCAGCGGACGACGAGAAAAGAACGAATTCCCAGAACAGGGATCACGGTCGCTCCCGATAACGTCCAGCATACCCCGCAGCCGACGGATACCCAATTTCGGTGGTCCAGCGGCCCCTAATCGTCCCCGTTCCACGAACCCGGCTATCGACCAGCGGAAACTGCCCGCTCGAGCGTCGACTCGAGGCGGCGGCGCAGATAACAGAAGCTGGTACCGCTAGCGGATAGACGTGGGCGCCTCCATTACCCAACTACGTTCAACCTGTTCGAGAGCGGCAATCAGGATCACGCGAGGCCCGACGACGGCTTTAAACTAGACCGGACCACGAACGCGGGGCCTGTAGTTTAATGGCCGGACAACGTTGCCGTGGCTCTGTCGGCCAGCTCGAGCGCGCGCTCCGCGGCGTCGTCCTTCTGGCGACTGCGCGAGAGCGGTCCTCGCCGGTGGAACAGTTAGCCGGAACACGGAAGCTGGCTTTTACGGTTCAATGGAACGCGATCCGAGCCGATCCGATCGGCTATGGTGATTCGATGAAATCGGCGTGTCGTCGAGCAGCGACGCGACGATGCCTTTGATGCCTCATTAGGTGGCCGTTCTTCTTTCCTCCTCGTTTTTTTTTCAGGGTGCCCTGGGTTTTTCGGCTGATCCTTGGTTTCTTCCTTGTAGCTGGGTGTTGCAGTGCGGCGAAATTTTCGCGTTGCTAAGGATCTTCAGTGTTCGATACTATAATAGTTGTAAGTTGACCATTTGTTTTCTTGGTCCGAGGGTGGGTTCTTGGGTTAGAAGTGGATATGATGTTCTTGATTATCTTTTACATGTAGGTTTAATTGAAATAGCTAGGTTAATATGATATTTCTTGTTAGAGTAGTTTGCTGTCGATAAACGGTTGTCTTGGTCCTTTATAATCGACGTTGGAACGTTCCTCTGGCGACTCGGGGAACCATGGCCGTTCACGTTCCATCACGGTTTAGGTAATCGATTTCGTATTGATTTCAGGTTAATAGGACATTCAGTTTGATAACGTAAGGCTTAAAGCCGCGTTCGAATGTCTCAATAGATGTTAGACGGGCGATCAGCGTCCCATCGGATCGATGTCAATCGGCCATAAAATTAACTACTTAAATACCGACCATAAAATACTTATAAAAGTATAAGGGGCCTCATCTTCGCCTCATTAAATATTCCAGTACAAACACAGCGTGCAACCTTCGCGGCATAATTGTCCTGCCGATTAAAATCTCCTCTAAGCGTGGTCGTCCGTGAACACGAGCCAGCAACACAGAGAAAACCGACGCGAGAGAGATTGGAATTCAACTACCCTCGTCCCCCGTTTAATGCGCCCTCGACGCGCAGAGGCTGGCTGATCGAATTTTCACGTGGAGCAAGATTTCCACCGGGAGAGGAAAATTTATCGGCGTCGGTGCCGTCGAGAGGACGAGGTCCGCCGCGCGCGCAGAGGGGCTGAAACTCATTTGAAAAATTCCACCGGGAGAAGTATGTAATTATCCAGGAATAATGGACACCCTAGGCGGGCGACGGGTATCTTTCGTCCACCTGGCTGTTACACCGCGGAGGTGCTCAGGCGCCAGCGGATTTATTGTCCACGTTGACGGCACGGCGACGTATAATTTATGATTTCTTTTTACGCGTACGCTCGTCTCGCTCGCTGTCCCACTCCCGATTCGAATATTTTCGTACGCCTCGTTCGACCCGGGAATAGCATCTGCCACCGCGGGCGAGATTTTCGGAATTTCGTTCGATTATTCGGGACGCGGAGTCGTAAAGAATCCTCGACGAGCGTCGAGAGACGTCCGCTGCGTGGAAGAAAGAGTATAATTTAATAAGATACCTTGGCAACGCGAGGAACTGCTTTTTTCTCTCTCACCTCGAGCGTGGAATCTGAAGAAAAGAATCGGAGGATTCGAGAGTATATTTAGTCGCGCGAGGCAAATCTACGGTCCTACGACTCGGAAGCTCGCATTTTTCCCATCTATATAGCTCACGGATTCCTCAAGCGGGAAGAAAAAAAGGGAGAAATAATAATCGCGGTGAGGAGGAGGTCGAGAAAGCAGCAGGATCTTTATCGCTCGTAGTACCCGTCGAGGGTTTTACTCGGCGAGGCTTTTGTCGAATTTTCTGTAGACCAGCCGGCCGGGACTGGTCGACCTCTGGTTCGCGGGTTTTTGTTCTTCCTTTTCCCGCAGACATCCTGTTGTCGTATTGCTCCCGTCCATTTGTGGCTCGATCCGCCGCGGCGGAGGAACAAGAAACGCGGCTCGGCCCCGTGGATAAGGGGGGTTCCTCGGGTGTGGGACGAGGTGTTAGCCAACCGCAATTATCGGTAATGATAGCTCCGCGTGGCCCGTTCTAGCGATGGACAGTTATATTCGCCGCCATACTGATGACCGGTCGCGCATGAACGAATGTATGTACGTGACCCCGACGGGATCATTGAATCATACCAGGATCGTTGCTTTTCCGTTAACTCTACTGGAATGCAGAATCACGCGCGTGCTGCAGGTTCTGTTTTCTGCTTTTCACCGTTCCTATGAGTTTCCCCGCGATATTCAGAAGCCGTCCGCTATTCTTTAACCCTTCGCTGTCGTTACAGGACCGTTCTGTTGTATATGAAATTTTCTTTCATTAATTTCATCGTGAAATTTTTATTTTCGTTACAGAGGAGTGCAAAGTATTGTTTGCATATTGAATTGAAGACTGTAACGAGTGATTCGGAATACTTTTAGATTTTCGCAAAGCCTGAAGCCTGTCTAAATCTCCGCACCCTTAAAAATCCGATCCTCCAAAGAAAGTCTCTCAGAACCCCATGTACATCTTCCAACCGTAATCGCAGCTTCTCAACATCTCACAAATCTGCTCTCCCTCTCCCCACAGCATACCTACCCCAGATTTACCAAGTTTCACCCGTCACTCTATACAACTCGAAATATCCTACCCTCGGTTCGCGCGTCTCCAAATACCAGCTTCGATCCCGCCCACCCTACAATCGCAAACAATCTCTATCCCGTGACTCTCGATCCATCGACCGTCTCCTCGACTTCCTCGCGATTCCGTAACTCTTCCGGAATAATTCTCGCGGTCGTTGCCAGGAACTCGACGGGGGCATCGAAGCGACGCGGCCTCGCATCGATGATAATAATTATCGTGTTACGATGGATGACTTTCTCGTGCGTCCGTCGGGTACCACCGCGGAACTCTCCCCCTGTTGGGGTGCGCAACGCGCGTGTACCGCTCGCTACGTGGATATCGGATCGTTTGTCTCGGAACTGTCCGCCGCTTCCGTCAACTGGTTTGCGAGGAGGCCCGCTGGATCACCGCGGCTGCCACGGCTCGCCAATTGCGCGTACAACGCAGCTATATATACACGTACACGTCGTTACTCGGGCTGATTCCTATCAGTGACACGCAAATCGATCTCCCGGCTCCCTCGACCTTTGCTACGAAACAGACGTATCTCTGGTAGGCGGTGGTGTATCTACCGGGCACGTGCATATTTACGGGGCGCTATCGTTCCGTACGATCTATACCCCTCGGTGGAACGCTATTCCACCCCGTTCGAATATCGCGTTCCGCCCGCCGTCGTCCTCCGGCTTCTACCAGTTACTCCACGGTTTCCGTTTCTCTTCGTTCGACTCTGGCTCTGACTTCACTCGCGGCCTTGACGGGATCTCATTGGTGGGATATCGAAAGTGCACGAGTCCGCTGGAGGTTTCGCGAGGGATTTCGTGTATTAGAGGTATCGTGAAATATCGCCTCGTAGCGATTTATTTATCATTTATTCGTCTGGCAATCCGAGAGACAGAGAAGGGGAACATACTACTCTTAGCTGATCGATTTATTTCGAGAACCCATCGAATGGCTGTATTAATTGCAATCTACTTACACCCATGCGTCCGTGGATACGATGACTATGTTTTCTGCGAAACAAGAAAACGTTTTCTAGTAACCTATAAAAATATCATCCGCGTCCGACCACGCGGTTCTCGAAGAAAATTTATAATTTACTCGCTGATAATCGCGAACAGGGAATAGAGAGCTCTCGTGTAACCCGTGGAACTCGAGACCGCGTAATCTTTAGCGTTCCGAACCGCCGACTAAGACAACCGAATACGAACGCCTCCTCGAGTACTAAACTGCGAGTTTCCAGCGGCCATAAAAGCGCACGGGGCCTTAAAGCGTTTCCGAGGCAGCGAATCCTTTCTTCCCTTTCTTTGATCGGTCAGGACGGGATCGCTGGGAGTTCACGAATCGCCGGTTTCGTCCAGGTGAAAGAGGACCGTTCTCTAGGACAATGAGGGACGTTGCATCTTTCCCGTACGCGGCTGGCTCGTCTTCCTTTTGAGAACCGGCCCACGGCCACTCCCGGGGCTTTATTTGCCCGGTGGTCCCGCTCTTTTCACGTCCTCGTCGTCTTCTTCTTCTTCTTTTCTGGTCCAGATGCTGCACGAAATCAGCCAAGTGTTCGCGTCGGCGAGGGGCCGGCCCCGGCGTGGCGCCCAAACGAGTTTTAAATTGCGCCGGGCCCGGGCATTTGAATGCGAAAACACGCGAGGACGCCTAAACGCACCCGATCGTCCGCTAAGGCCTCTAAGTCTCCTCCGCATCCCTCGTCCGCGACGCCCATTTTTACTCGGTTCTTATACGCGTCGGTCCACGACGTACGCGACGATGTCGCGTGACGTTTAACAGCCGGCGACTGGTTCTCGATTAGGGTAAAGGCCTCTTCGAGTAACGCGGTTAGCTCGTCCCTGAGTTTATGCTAAGTTCGAACCAAACAACGCTCCACTGGTGTAATATATTTCCAGTCGTAGACGGTTGATAGAATTCCGTTCTGTGTATTTGGAAGAGTTTTATGTTTGAGATGATAACGATCACTGTTCTTGGGAATTAGTTATGCTCGAACTGTGTATCATCGAGCTGTAAAAATAATTAAATTGCAAAGACTTGCAACTTTCTCAAACTACCCTTAAAATTATTCAGAGCATCGACGATCCTCCGCAATCTCGTCGACAGAGTGTGAATCGCAAGCGAATTTCATCGATCGCGGTCACAGAGGGAGCAATACCCGTCCACGTAACCCCGTAAATAAAAAATCACGCAATAGTAACTCAAGGTACGCGGCTGGCGCAACAATTCTTACGGAATCGCTCGGTAAGGTAGCCGCGGTTTACGCCCCGGCAAGGCGGAACGGAGGAGCCGCTCGTAAAAAATTCGTCAATGAGGCCCACCGTGCGTGGAAGCAGTTCGGCTTTACGCAACATCGTAATTCAGATTAAAGCCGACAACGGGGTGCGTGCACGCGCTGCTCGCGACCACCTGTCGCATAATTTCCGATCTAAAACCCTTCCAGGCCGTGGCTGAGCCCCTCGTTCCCGCCGCGGGTTCTACGACGAGGGGGACCAGAGGGGACCAGTGGGGACCAGAGGGTACCAGAGGGGACCAGGTGAAAATTCGCGGAATCGGTTGATTTACGACGAGCGAAACGCGCGCCGGGAGCAGGCGACGAGTTACGAGCGGGGACGGGGCCGTTCAAAACAGTCGTAGATCCGCGGCATGATAAATTCGAGGCGACGCTTTTATCCCCGTGGCCTCCGGTGGTTTTTCGATAGTGCCCGCCCCGCTCCGTCGTGGACCTTGAGCGCGTGGACTCGTTTTTGTGCCCGACCGTGTCGAGGTAAGTTCGACGCGTTGTTAATTCGAGATCGACTTTTTACTCGTAGACGGGGCGAGAATGCGGTCGGCGACTCGCTCTTTTCGGTCGCCGCGGCGAACCGCGCGTCAAGCTACACGGGTAGCTCTTGTTGGATCAAAGGTTTATCTTCGGATTACGCTATTTTTGGATCCCTGGGATCCTGCTTTTTGCGTCGCTGGTATCGTAAGCTATCGATCCGGCTGATTATTTTGACATTTTAGCTCGTGGTTCTTGGAACACGTGAAAATAGAGGAGTCGGTATCGAAGGATAACACTAATATACTTATTCGTTTTGGAGACTCAGAAATAACCAACCGCAACAGTTTACGCATAAAATGAAGAAAAAAGTTATATGAAAAACATTCTCAAAACTAAAATAGCGAGTAAGGAACAGAGGAGAGAATAAAGCTGAGAGAGGTTCTAAAAGAATCGGACAACTAACGCACGAAAAAGCCCAAAGAGAGCAAAGGGAGCGCAGGGGAGCAAAGAAGGTAAGAGGCAGGATCACTCGAAGCGTGCACGCAACGTTATCCGTCGATCTTCTATCGTGGTGGCGGTTGATTCGTCTGTGCACCGGTGGTTTCGAGATCTCCGCACCGCTCCGTTTTCTGCTCGCATCGTCTCGATCGCGCGGCTGAAAAAAAATTCAATTTACCGGCTGTCGAGATTGACGAGGATGAGCCGGAGATTTCGCCGGGTGTTTCGCGTGAATTCGCCACTACGCTCCGGGCGAACGGGCCTTCAGATCATCCTAGATAAAGGTGGAGCACTGCTCAGGATAATTTCGGGGCCCTGGACGCTTCTCCGCTCGCGTGTACACCAGCGGACGCGCCTCTCGTTTCGGGCACGAAGAATGGTCGACGAGTCGGCAGATGAGAGGAGAGATCCTCCTCTTCGTTCTATTTGGCCTGTGCTTTTTTCTCTTCTTTCTCGATGAAAGCGATCCTCGGGATCTTGTCTCGCGACGAAACACCTGCGCGATGCTTAGCGAATGATCGATGAGTCGCGGAGAACGAGGATGAAGGAGATTGTGTACGCGGGCTCTTGATGCGATCCAAAGGGGGTTGGTCTGCGGTTGAATTGATTCTTCCGGGGCGGGGAATTAATTTGCGCATAGTTTTCGTGGTTACGACTTGGTATAGTGTTTGTGGTTTGTAAATTAGAGGTACATTGGTATTGTGAGATCGGTGATGATAGGTGCTGTGTATAAATTGCTTTGGGATCAGCTGTTTTGTTAAGTAGCGTTACGCTGTGGAGGATACGTCGGGTAGGAAGTGTTGAATTGGAGAGCGTTCTTTTAATATCGAGTTCCATTTCATCTTTATCTGGTAGAAGCTTAAATTTCTACAATTTTTTGCTTCAGTTACACTTGATGTAAAATTTAACGAACTGGAGTAAAGTGTAATTACTGTTCTAAGATCGAAAATCCAAAACTCTGTAGCTTAACAAACCCCAAGCAATGGTTTCGAGCCCTTTCCCAAACAACCCTTCTCCCTTTGCTCTTCACTCGAACAATTTCCCGCACAGTAGAGCGATCGTCTCGATTGTCCGTTCAGTGAACCCGAACGAGAGCAGAGGGGCGGATTGCGCGATCCTGGCGCGTGAAAACAAGCCGGAAAGGGGTGGCCGCGTTTTCTCGAGCCCGGTTTGACAGCGGTTTATCATCGCGTCCGCACGAAAATAACCGTCCTTCTTCAGCCCTCCTTTCCCAGCCCTGTCCTTTGATGTGACCGGAACTGAAAAGAGCTCCGCGTGTGTTCCACGCTGCCGAAGCGGCCCGGCAAATTAGCAGCCCTTTTGTGCTGCCACTCGCTCGCTGGCAGCCGGTGAATTCGGTTTTAAAACCGCGCCGCCGCCGCCGCCTTCTGGCCGTGCGTGAGCTGCTCAATCGAAATACGCCGTTTGTTCTTCCGGGAAGATGTCCATGCTGGGACAGAAGGGGACGCGGCGAACGGACGGCCGTGAATCGGACGGCTCCGCTCGATATTTCTGTCAGAATGTTTTATCGTCGACCGTCCTCGCGATTCTCGCTCGGCTGGCGATACTTTTCGTACGTCCTCGGAGGGTGCCTAGCGGTCCCTGATCGAGGATCGGTTTTTAATCGATCCTTGAATCGTTGGAACCGCACGATGTATTCTTCTTAAGAAGAGATGGAATGTTCTGTCGCTTTAATGTCTTCTATAAAATAATTCTTGATTACACTAGAGCTTTGAATCATTATCGCATTTATGCAGGAACAGGGCCAATTAAAATTTCTATCCTCTGCGCTCAGAATTAGAATACCTTACGCATCGAAGCTGAGAAAAAATTAATTCTTCCCAATTTTCCACTCGTAGCTTTCCCCGCTATTCGGGAGTCTTAAATAATTATCACAGTCGTGCAGAGAACAGGGCCAACCAATTACTACCCTCTCCACGGCAAATTAGAGTAGCCATCAGAGCCCCCGCTCGTTTAATCCCCCGCTAAACCTCTCGTGAAAGAATTCCTCGTTAGTTTGAAGCCTCGCGTCATCATCGCGGTCAGGCAGAAAACGAGACCAAACAATCATCACGCTCCGCGCACGAAATTACAGTGCCCGGGAGAACTTCCTCTCATCCAGTCGGTCCTCAACCGTAACCACCCTGTCCCACCTTCTCTCGCCCGCAATAACCAAGCGAACAATTAAGAAACCGTCCCGTTCCGTTCGTACCACGCCGACCTCGACGCGAGCGCGATTACCAGGCCCGCAAATTAAACCAGAGCGGTGAACGAATTCAACGAATCGACTTCGTTAACTTCAGGCCCATTGTCCCGGGAGTTAACCGTGTCGTGAGTCGACCGCGAACGAGGGCGCGTCGAAAACTATCGCGTAGAACGACACTTTCTCGAAGAGATCGTTACCGTTTTACGCAACCAAAGTCGAATTAAACGTGTACCATGGCCAATCATCGAACCAGTGTCGCGTAGCTAGTCTCTTCTAATTACATTTCAGACGCGTTGCTTCAGAGTTACCGCGAATGTGGTCGTCGTGGGCTCGTTAGTAGGCTTATCCGTAAGGGTGGCTAGCAGACTCTGCCTTAGACGCGATGCGTAGCAACAGGTTGGAAATTCTATTATGGTAGGAATGGAGAAGGGTATGAGTGCTCGAGGGAAATCGTGAAGACACATTTAATTAGGTTGGAGGTCGGTGGTTGTTCGCCAGTGTCGATAGGGGTTGCAGATGGATTCTGATCTTTGTCTCGAGATTGCCATTGCTGGTGTTTAATCGACGGGATAGAGCAAACACGGACACGGTGTAGATAAGTCCGTTGGAAAGCTGGCGTTAATTGAAAGCTCGGGTGTTCGCGAGCGTGTGCAGGATCTTTCTTGCTTGCTCGCCGCTGGGGACGCGGTTAGGCTCGTACGTAACGGATGGTCACGGTTCGGTAATGACCAGTTGATCGCCGCCCCCTTTTCGTACCGACGATGGGGTGGTCGATTAGAGACTCTCTTGTGTTTGCTTTCCACGAAGCTCGCGGTGTTTGTCGATGATGAGGGTGTACGAAATTGGGATAATTAATTTCTCTCTTCGTTATTACATTCTTCGATGCTAAGTTGTTATTTATATTCCGTTTCGAACCAGCGAGAGACTGATAATCGAAAGGGACTACTACGTTCCTTGTTAATTACAGACCAGTGAAATTCATTGTTTCAGAGAGTAGAATAGTCGTGTGTGAGAAATTAGCATTTCGTGTTCTTCTTCGGTTGGTTTCACCCCGACGGAATGTCCGGTTCACGCGTCGCAACGGGATGGTGGAAGAAGAATGAACCCCTCGTCCTGGAAGGTTAGAGTGTAACTTCTTTTGTCTCGGCGTTTAATCCTTCAAAGAGATTGATGCACGCGGTGGGCCGTACATCTTAATGTTTCCATGTCTCGATGGCGGACGAAGTGATTAATTGTACGCGGTGGGTAACGGTACGGGGATTGTAGCATTTCGACGGGAACCCTCTGTGGGAAAGCCATTTTTCCACCCGCGGACGCGTACCCTTCATAACTCAGCTAGGGATAAAAATGGCCCCGCTTCGCTCGGAATAAATTACTAAAACACGTATCAGAACCGATTTCGAAAGCGTGCGTACACCTCGCTCAGTAATTCACCCTCAGAGCCGTGGCGCAGTCAGCGATATTTACCAGAATTTGTCCCGGCGGACGTCAAGGGTTTAAAAATGATCTGATTTATCGAGCCTTGATTCCGAGCGTTTCCGAGCACCGCTGGCGGCTGACAAAAATTCTTGTACCACGCGTTTTTGCGCGACACGCGATGGCCTACTCGCGTTGCACATCGGATAGCAGCCACGGCGTTCCTGATCGCGGCGCGCCTTACAATCGCTGCAACGAGCACCGCGCCATGCTTCACCCGTTGCTCGCGACCGCTCTGGCTATCTGTCCGGCTTCATTAAGAGGGTCGTATAGCATCCGCGGGCAGAAGAAGGTCGCCGGAGCTTTCCTGATTGTGCGCGGACCGCGGAGGACCAGGCAGATACGTATGGTCGCGCTTTTTGACCCCGTGCTCCTGTTCGTTCCGCAGACTGTCGCGCGATTTATCGCGCTCGTCTCTCCCTCTGTCAACCCTCCAATCCGATGGGGTGCTTCGATGGTCTTCTATGAATTCTATGTCGACTTGGAGCGAGATAGAATAGGAAATTCTGTGCTAGAGATAGAAAAGAAAAATTCAGCTAAATTTTGATGATTTTGCATCTTTCTTAATTTTAGAAGCTCTTCGAAGACATTCTCAGAATTCCGTCTGACGCGTCCAATGTTGATCGCAGTTTTCGCAATCAAAATTCCCCTCGACGAGCAGAAAGCTACACAGCGAAGCCCGTTTCACCTCAGCAACCTCTTGGAGCTCGAGCTCCCTCCTCCCAGTGTTAATTACCTCACGGCTCGCGTAAATCGTGCGTTTGCTCGGAGCGATCGTTCGCAGCCAACCAGAGGCCCGTGTAAATCGTACATTAACGAGAGGGCGCCGTCGATGGTTGGAAATCGATATTTTATCGCATCGCCCGGTATCCGTATCGTCGCTGTCCGTCGTCGTCGTCGTCGTCGTCGTCGTCTTCGTCGTCCTCGTCGTCGACGTCGACGCTCTCGTCGTTCGTTTCTGGGTGGTCAGAAATTCTTGGCGAGCGAAAAATTTCTGGGCGAGCAGCGCGTTCGGTGGGGCCCCTCCTGGAGAACGGACGGCGAGGACGGCGACGAGGACGAGCCACGAGGACGAGCACGCCGAGGACGGGGTTGAAGTATTTACGGTCTCGTCGAGACAATGCTCACGCAGCGCGTACGCGCGCGCGAACGAGCGTGATCCTCCTCCGATCTTTCGATCCCTTCGATACCTTGTCGAGCCGTACCGACACGCGGACAGAAAAATACCCCGGCTGCCGGCGTGTCTTCCGGTTCGCCGTTTAAGGCGAATATCCGAAGGGACGCATGCTCACCTTTGTTCGAGCTCCGCTGTGTTTGTCACCGTTTCAGAGTGGAGTGCCGCGATTTGTACGACGCCGACTGGTTTATGGAAATTGCACTTTTCTCAGGATTCCGTGGAATCGTTCGAGGATAATGACAAATGTCGAGTAATCGTGAGTGCAGTTCGAGTGACGTTCCAGCATAAAAAGACTGTAGAAACTGGATCGAATTGTTTGATCAACTATTTGTAAGAATTCAAACAGGACAATTATGATCGGTTCGATCTACGGACGGCTCGACGAGAGTAGAATTTGAGCGAGAAATAATGAGAAAAGTCGTAGGTTACGAGACGGTTGGGTAGCAGAAAATGGAGGAAGCTCGAATGGAAGAAGAGGCGGTCGTCGTTCGATTTCCGCGGTGGGACGTGGAAGCGCGACGGCTGGCAAAGTCAGAGGAGGAATCAAGGAGACCATTATCCGACGTAGCGAGCGTTCAGCCGCGCGCTGGGCCCATTACCATTTATCCTGGCCGGCCGTGTGCCGGAATCGGAATTCGTACTTTTCCCGGGAACGAACCGGGCGAATTTATAATAACAAGCAGCCTCCGTGTTCCGCGGCTGGTAATCTCCATCGCTGGATTGTCAAGCATGCGCCGCGGATCCCGGAAGTAAGTTCCGGCTACGTGTCCATTACGGTACAGGTTTATCGTCCTGTGCCTCCACGCGAATTCGCATTCGTCTGATCGCTGCCTCAGGAATTGATCCTGAAGATAATTCTGCACGCGCGTGCGCGCAGAATGTAATCAGGGACCAGGAAGAGGAACAACACGAGTTTCAACAGCCTTTAAAATATCTTCATCCATCAAAGCTTTTTTCGTCGATAAACGTGAATCTGATCTTTTCATTTTTTCTCAACCGTCGAATGGTGTTATTTCAATAAGAAACGCGATATTTTTGACACGCTTGGGTGATCAACGTGGGTTGTGTATTCTCTGTATTTATGATACTTGGATATTTCGAGGCTCTCGAAGTTATTGCACGCAAGGGACCCATAGACCATCGATATATGCTACCAATATTTCAGAGTACTGAACATTATCGTACATAAGGGATCCTCAGACAATCGATACGTATCTAGAATAACACAGCTAACCCTCCACTACAATTTTTCTTCGCGTTTCTAAACAAAGATATAACACGAGCAGAGGGTTCCCACATATTACTCGACAATTTCCGTATTTCCTCGATCTGTCTAACGAACACGTTGAAGGCTTCACAGTCGACGGAATAGAAAAGCGCACGCAACCAAAGCGATAAGAAATGCAAAGCGAGGAGAAGGCGAAAAATGGTGGATCGCGGCGAGGCTCGTGAACGAGGAAACCGTTCCCATACAATTAACGATGAGATCCGCCAACGACGCTTCTTGCCACGTTCTCCTTCCCCGGTAGCGAGATCGGCCGCTCGAAACGGATAATCGCGAGCGTTCGTTCGGTGGAATATTGCCCGCGGACACGCCATCGCGAGGATAAAAAAAAAAAGAAAAAGAGGAAAGAAGCTGAAAAGAGCCAGAGGAAGAGGAGGAAGGTCGAACGAGGGTCGGGACCGAGCTGCGCGCGTCCCTGATTAGTTCTGGATGGACCGCGAGACCGTTGCCGGCTGTCGTCGATGGATAGAACGCTTTCTCACAATCAGTGGCAGACAGACCGTCTCGGCCGCTAACGAGAAACGCGTTTAATGACTCGAGGCTCGTTGTAATGACAACGGGACTTTGGTATTCGATTTCTGTCCTGGAACGAGGACGGGAATGGAGGATTGTCGCTTCGTAGGCGCGTCGATCGAACGAGCTTTCGCGATTTCGAATACTATCGCGCGATCCAGGTTACATTTTCGTATTCCCGAATTTTCAATCGAATTCTGGGATTCCTCGGTTCGAACGAATTGAAGCGAGTTCGGGAGAGAGATTTATGCCTCCCGATGTAGCGGCAGGCGAAGTTTACGAAAGAACACCCCGATAGTTTAGACGTTCAGCTAGCACGAAACCAGAGTAGATTATAAAGCGTCAGGTTGATTTGTGGCTGAATCATCTCTGTTTGTTCGCGATCGTTAAATCTCTCTGTAGTAGGTGATTTAATGAATTATATTCCTCGAATTTCTCCAAGCACACCCCATCGTCGGAATGATCATTATAATTTCCGAGATTGATAGACGAGATAGATGAGCAAGATAGATGGAACGCGGTGAAAGTGAGCCTCGGAAACAAGTACTCTTTAACTGGTAAATAGATCTAGTCCCAGCGGAGCTGAACTACGCCGGGACTTAAGTTACACCTAGCCGGCGAGATCCCAGGCCTATTAACTCGGGGCTAGGTACATTAGATTAAACCCAGGTTGTAGCAGCCCGAAATTAACTTCCATTCAGACAACATTTGTCTCGGCTCGAATTAGAAAATTAAATTACACGCAACTCGTACCCGCTGATCTCGAGCTAAATCGCGCACGGTTACGCTCCATCTTAATTGCAACCGAGCCGAGCGAATCTATTTTCAGGCACAAAATTGTTACGCGATCCGACGACACTGTATTCATTCCCGGTAATTGCGAACGTGAACGCTCCAACCGAGACGAGTTAATTTTCAATCGAATCGGACGTGCTCCTCACTCGAATCGCGAATTAAGAAATTAAGTAACACGCGTGTCACGCGCGAGACAAATGACTCGCGATGCAATCAGAATCAAAAGCAACTTATTCGCCTCGCGTTTTTCCAAATTCTCATATAAACGAACATTCTTCCATCGAGATCGCTATGGAAGTCGCAGTCGCGCAGATCGCGTCACCGTGGGTCGTCGATGGACGTACCCAGCCCGCTATCCTTCCCTCGTACGAACACGGACTCCATCGAGGCGGAGAACGGATACCCGCCGCGATGATCCGTCGTCGTCATCCGTCAGAGCGGAACGCGGCTAGTTGGGCCGCGGCGGAGGGCAAGAAACCCGCGTCTCGTTCCTGGTAATCGGCCAGCGTGTAAGTTGGAAAACGCCCCGCGCGTTCCGCGCAAGAAATCGCCGCTACCCGCCTCCACCCCTCGGCGCGGCGAGTTACTTATTACCGGGCGAAAGCGAGGATCGATATGAATTAGCATCGAGCAGAAATACGCCGGATCGGCGCTGGAGATTGCTCTCGCGGGACGGACGCTGCCGATCCTGAGATGGAAAGTCTGATAAGCCCGCGGCTCTGGTCTATCTTGATCGAATCGTATCTGTTTAGGATTGATCTCCGCGATGTTAACCGTAACAAACTCTGAACTGAATTAAATTGAATCGACGAGGCAGGTCGAGGCAGATCTGCGCGGGACGAGGCGACGCGGGCGGTAGACGGGAGCTGGTATCGATATTGTTGGGGCTTGTAATTAGGTAACCGGTCGGGTTTAAGAAACGACGAAACTTTGTTACCGGGTGGATTCGTGGTATTCGTCGAGGCGATGTGGTGGTGGTCGAATCGAGAATGGAGATTGCGATTCGAAGATAATTGTCTTGAATCAAAGATGGGATCTACCTAATGTCATACGCGAGCAAAGGATGATGGAAGTATTTACTCGTACGAATGCGCTTGTTTGCAATACAGCGTCCGCCATTTCGAATTATCTGAAATTATCTTGCGTAGTTGCACGCTGGCAATTTCTCCTGGTATCTCCGGTTCGTTTCGAGATGCTGGATTCGTATATACGGATGGTGTTCTCTAAACGTATACGATCCAAGTCCGCGATACGTTCGTTTAACTATAATTATGCTAAGTATACGGTGGTGATACAATGAGTCGTTGATGTTTGGTCTCATTTCGAATGCGAGCCGAGTATCAGCTACAATCGAAGCTAATAGCAAGGTTAGGCTGATTCTATGTTGCATTAAAATAAACCCGCGATGTGCAAATGATAAGTAATTAACGCTTCGCGGTCTCGTACGACTCACTTAAAAGTCGCGTATCAGTCAAGCCACGCGGTACCATTGTATCTCATCGTTACCATCGCATCCACCAGCAATTATAATCCTTCCAACTTCCAGTTTAAACTCGAAAAAAAACGCTTAGAAGGTTCGAGGCAGCTAAATCAATCCGAATCAGCGTAATCGAAAGATGAAATAATAGCGAAGCCACGCGATCCCGCCCGCGGCAGGATCGCGAGTCGTCCTCGAATTAACCTCTCCACTAAATAACTCAAAAGTGAGCATGGCCGTTGGAACCGCGCGATAGCGTCGACTAACAAATTGCCGGGGCGTAGCGCTGGGACTTACGCGAGGCGACCACGCGAGCGGCATCCACCCCCTGCCACGGCCCTCGATATCGAGGCGAATTCAATATCGAGGATCGACCTAATGGCTGGCCGTGGCTATGAGGAATGATACCCCCGGTACGACTCCATTACAGGAATTAATCGTCCGCCCGGCGGACGGTGCAAATCGCTTTGGTAATCAGTAATCACGGGGACGCTGGAAATCGACGCTGGCACCCTTCGCGTCCTCCTCCAACTCCTCCTTCCCGTGTTTTCGTCCCCCTCACTTTCCCCTTTTTCCACCTCGTTCCGCGCGTCTCACCTAGGAAATCAACGCTCGGCTCGAGCGATCGCTTCGCGGGCCATTTCCGATTGTCGCGTGGGTGGTCGTCGAAATGAACGCGCGGTTGTTTCCCGCCGGTCCCCACGGCGAGGCCCATGAAATCGATCCGGGTCATTGCAGGCCTACGCTCGGCTCTGGACGTGGTGTATGCTCGCGTGGATTCGAAATGGATCGTCGAGGATGCTCTCTCTCTCTTTCTCTCTGTCTTTATCGTTTCGATCGAGGGCTAAGAAAGGGAAAGGGAACGCGAGGCGGTGTTGCGTTTCTGAGTGTCTAAGCTAGACTCTCGGGTGCTGTGGGTCCCCTTGGAGTTTGGATCTGGAGTGGTTTAGGATTCAGGGGGTGGGGCGATGCAGGATAAGTGTTAGCCGGGGAATGGAAGCGTGCTAGAATTTATTTAGCTTTAATGTGACCGGGGATTAGTGGAAGTTAGATATTACGGAATTTATCGCGCGGGGGAGCTAGGATTCGGTGCGTGTCTCGGGCAGAGTGGGATTTAAGCCGCGGATGACGGTCTGCGGTAGGTCCGGCGGGATGCGAGATAAGTGTTAATTATGTAGTTTAAATATAGTGGAAATTACGTGGATTTAAAGGGGCCTCGGGATTAGATCGTGGAAGTTGTATATCGTAGAATTTGAACGCAGGGTGGTCCCGAATTAGTGTGACCCGGGACGAAGTAGAATTCACTCTTAAATAGAGGACAGTCTCGCCAGGTGACCCTAGACGAACGTAATTTAGCCGCGACTCAGGCGGAATTCCCATTCTCAGGTAGCCTTAAAATAAACATAATCCACGCCCAAAATAACTTTGGTACCCGCGTGGTAATCTATGCCCATCGTAAACCACACGCGAGGCAACCCAGGGGTGTTCTATCCTATATAGACTCTAGCCTAGTCCCGCTGCATAATCTGTATCTACCGCGATATAAATACCAGGCTTGGACAACCAATTAGAAATTGTTCGAGGGGATTACAGGTTCCCACCCCGCGAGACCTTTGGGGGACGCTGGTCTTAGATCGAAGGCGCGCGGCGATTCGCGTGCTGGCATTAATCGACGGCGATACTTTAATGACACTTTAACGACGCTTTAACGCGGCGTGGTTCCAACCGCGGCGTTTCACGGTGAAAAGGGGGTGGAAGAGGGGAGACGGGCAGGTATTTATTGCCCCGCCGACTCTTTCTCCCGGTTCTCTAAATCTCGGCTCCTCGAGGCGCCCAGCCCGGCCGCCTCGAATCGTTTGAATAGCGCTTTATGGTGGCGCGCACGGTGAATCGAGTGTGACTCCGTTGGCATGCCAAAGAGACCAGACAGAAACGCGAAGGATACGCGGATCTTGTTTGTTAACGGCAAAAAGCCGCGAGATCTTGACGCACGGAGGTCAAGCGAGTGGTTAATCGTAGATTGCCTTTGCCGAGAGCTCGATTGAGAGATCAGACCGCGCTAAAATGCCGTAATGTTCCCTTAACGCGTGGCTGGGACGCCTCGATCCACGTGGACTTGGATCGTTTCGAAGTGCCGCGGTTGATTCGAGCATGAATCAAGTCGGTAACCAGTCGAACTGTAATTAGAAGAGATAAATGAATATTCTAATACGCTGCGAAGTCACGGATAAAAATGATAACCTGTCGCAGCGATCGTCTGACCGTAGCAATCAAGATCTACTTACAACTGGGCCGCCCACAGTCCCTCGTAAATCACACACTGGTCGTCGTCATAGCTCAGGATACTTCTGTTCACCCGGTGCTTCTCGTATTTTTCGCCTCCGCGAAAGTTATCGTCGCGATATACCACGGAATAAACCCAAATGCTACTTTCCATTCCCTTCACGCGCAGTGGTAGCATGAAAAAAAAAGTCCTCGATGCTACCGCTGGACGCAGCCCAATTGGCACTCCGCGCCGCGATATCTCACCGTCCGCCATTTAGCATCTCTCGTTCGCCACGCGGAGACTCGGACAAGGGTCGCGTATTAAAGGAGACGGCGATACCAACCGCGGCGTTCGAGCCTCCCTCTCGCGCGCGCTCGTCGTCCCTTCGATTGATCATCCGCCTCGGTTATTTCGCCTGCCGGTAGCCGCGGGAACAGGTGATCGCGTGTAATACACTTTTGATTGTGTTTAGATGCGATTTTAAACGCGAGCCCCGCCGCACGCGTTCATCAATTCCCGCGCCGGGTACTCGTTAATTCGACGTCCCTCCGCTACCGGTTCTCGGTCTTCGTCGATTTTTAATAGCCGTGCGCTACGCCGCGTTCGCCATCCAGGCCGACCGCTGAGCACCGGCTAGTTTGCACGTTGGTGGTATCGGGAACAGGTGTTTTCCGTGGCTCTGACGCGGGGTAGTTCCGATGAATGATGAGCTTTCAATGATCTGCATGCTGGAGATCCTGCTGCTGTTTCACCGTACCTTTCGCGCCACGCCTTTTTATTCTCTCTGTTCGATGTTCTTTTCTCTTCTTTTCGTTTGAGAGGAAACGATAGATGCGTTCCTACGATTTTATTGCGAAGAGATGTCTAGGAACGTAACATTCGACGATGTTGCTTTTCGTTAAGACGGAAGGAATGAGTAACGTCGAATTTCCTGGTTTCTAATCGCGAGCTTAATTTATTACGAATGGAAATCAGCACGGTACACGCGGTGCAACCGTGCAGCAGGTTGGCATGCACGAATCGCAGCGACAGAGTTTGCAAGCTTCGTCGAATTGCTCGATGGTTGTTAATTACTCACGAGCCGTATACAAGGGACTGGAAACAAGTCTTAGCAGTTGCGTTAATTGATATCGACGGGAGAGAGCATCGATGAAAGAGCATCGAAGTTAACATTCAATAGACAGACAACGAATGGAGATACGTTTACTCGTTTTCCAATGGGTGCTCTTCGAGGAACGTCTCTCGAGCGAAGCTGGCAAGAAGAGGTTTCCAGTTGAGCGCAACAAAGTAACGTCTCCTCTCGAATGGGAAGGCAAAAAGGTTGCAACGAGAGGGAGAGGGCTCGCTGGGTTGGAAAATTCGTCAGCAACTAAGCACGACGACACATATACCGGGCGGCGATTTGCCGCCACGTCGACCTTGCGCTGTACAACCATGTCGGTTCGCCTCCGTGTTTTGCCCCGATAATTTATAGAAACAGTTTACGCGAACTACCTGCGCATCCGACCCGGTGGGTCCGTGTAAATCACTTGTCGCGTGGTTCCGCGGGATGTCCAGACGTCATGTCGAGGAAGCACCGGCAGTTTACTTCGACGGGATAAAAATAGGGTAACCGAAGGATCGATCGAGCGATTTCACGACAGCTCGAGCAGGCGAGTCGAAAGCGATCAGCGCGTGCTCGCGACAAAAACGAAACTGTGTAAAAATGAGAAGCAGTTCGAAGAGCAGCCAAGAAAGACGAAATTAACGGATCGCTAAAAACAGACGGATATTCCCCCTTTCCGTACCTTCTCGGTCCACACTTTTTCTCGCGATCAGAAAGACAATAGAATCCCAAGATACTCCTCGCGATACACCCTTAACGTCGATCCATCAAACCACTATGTAAATACACTAGGTCTCTCGAAGGGAGAAAAAATAAAGTACCATCCCAGCCAGTACTCTGCTCGGAAAGCATGAAACCCTAAAATTCTACTCCACTTGGCAAGACGTTAAACCTGCTCCGTAAGAAACGTAGGAACTGCAACCGCTGCCCATACTAAACCAGAATACCCGGCATACTTGCTGGAGAGCGGTCTAACCTGAGAGACCGTTCGCCGTACGCTGGCGTACAATTCGCCAGGACGAGAGGAATCACTCTTCATCTCGTTGAACGAAGCCTCCGGTTCGGTTTTCACCGTTTTCGATGCCCCATCTCTGCACGACCTCGCCAGGAGTACGAAGGGGGGCTCTGACGCGCAAGGGTAACTACGTCTCAATAGGCCGGCGTGCAACTCGGTAGAGAGCGAGCAGCAGGACTCCTAATATGGGATTGCACGCAACAACCACCGTGGAACCCGGTGGAGGAGCACGGTGACGGGGTTAGGGGAGTGTTGGTAAGAGGGCAGCCAGAGGGAGAGCGAGGAAAGGGGGGCGACGGGCGGGTAAGAGCGTACTGTAAATTATTATTGCCGCTGGTTTCTTGCCCGGGAGAGCCGGTGCTCGAGAGTCTCTCTGCCTACTACTGGCAACGCGGTTCGCGCTACTTATCTCCCGTGCCTATCCCATCCTCCGCTCTTCTTCTGCTTTTCTTTGCCAGCCCTTCAGGTTCCTTCTTCCGTGGCTCTCCGCCGCTCCCGGCTCGAGGAAGAGCGGTTCTTCCAGGAAAGACGACCGGGTTCGATCGCGGAACATCCGCGTGGCTTGCAAAAAAGGTCTACACGCGTGCTGGAAAATCATTTCCATGCGGTCTAAGGGTGCGCGTACACACTTGAGCACCAGAACCATTTAAAAGATTCGCTTTTTCGCGAAGAAAAGTGTATGCTTGAGTCAAGTGCACCAATTGTTCGCACACGTTCTTCATATTCTCCAAGTATATTGATAAATACTGATCAGATATCGTTCGATTGAGGCGCAATCGGCGTCTCAGCTCGGGTGAACGCGCAGCCTAACGCCAGAGCGGGACGCGATCGCCTTTCTGGCGAAACAGTCCGGGCGTAGCAGGAAGTCCGCGCGCCTCCTAGAAAGGCTGCCCGTGGAATTCTCGGTTTTCTTGCCGGCCCGCCGGGAATGCCACGGGCCGCTCGTTTTCCGCGTCGCGTCGAAGACGTCGCGGCAGGCATTGTCTTCTGCGATGGCCACGGAACAGGGCCAGAGGGGTGGACGAGGTTTTTGCGAGCCAGTGGACGATCGTGCGGGACAGAGGCTGCGCTAACGGCGGGGACGCGGTTACGACACCTCCGCGACCGCGATCCCTATCTTTACGAGCGGACAGGTGTCATTGGCCAGAACGCTCGTCCGAGCACGCTTTTGCCTGCGACCTATGCGACTTCGTGTCGCGAGTGTATCCGCGCGCGATGCGATCTCGCGGCACCAGGGGTGTCCGTGATTTTAAACGACCGTGATTCCTTTTTTTTTTACAAAAATACACGGGTAGCTATAAAAATGGGACTTCGTAAATGTCTCCAACGTTCGAGGGGGGGAATTCGAACTCGAAATTCGCATTTCGAGAGAGATATATATTCGTGAATTGGTCAACGGGGACCCATCGGACGCGCGATGTATAACGATCGAAAATGTAGCTCGAAGCGTGCAGTAAACATCGTGGAATTATAAACGAGGGATAAGTGAACGGTCGTCCGCAACGCGCAAATTCCATCGCCGGCAGCGACGCGCCTCGCCAAGCAACGCTGCGAGTCACAATTCCCCATACAAATACCGCAGCACCCAGTTCTCACCATTGACGAGGGCGTTACGCAACTGGCCCGCGGAATTCTCGTGGAATTCGTCTCATTAGACGCGATAGATCCGCGGCTCGCGATCTATCGCTCGACACGTTTCACTGATGATGATTCATCCGGGCCCTCGATCCAAAGGGGGTGCGCACCTGTTCGCGAGGACCGTTTCACCGTGGGTCGTGACACAGGCCCCCTATTTTCACCGTTACGCAATCTCGCGATGGCGGTGGAATCCTCTCTCGCCACGGCGTCTCTTCCTGACTTTCGGGCAAATGTCGTGCGAATCGCGCCGCTCGTTTTCATCCTCTTTTATGTGTGTGTGTGTGTATACGCGCTGGTTGCGTCAGCCTTATTTATCCAACGGCTACGCGGTTGGAGAGACGGGAGAATCCGAGGCTGCGTGGAAAGTAAATTGGCTTTTGTTCGAGGATTTTTGCGGGAGCGTTTCGATCGGGCCGCTGATCGAAGCGCAACATTGTGCCGGCGGTCGCTTCGAGCGACTGCGAGATTACGTTCGAGGATTGTCGAGAGTAATGGGGCCGATTGGGGTGGCGGGGGACCTGTTTCTTTCGTTTTTCCGATGGCGAGGTGCCAAGCGAAGGATAGAGAGCGAGGGAAGAGCACGGCGGTTCGGTGTTGTGTGATTTGTTGGGTGGTAGGCGTGTTAATGGGGAACGGCTGGAAAGGTCTGGGTTTCTTTTCTGGTTTCCGAGTGATATGTTGCAGCAGTGTTATGTAGATCTTCGGTGATAAGTAGGCTGCGGGTGTAAATGCGCAGGAAAGCCGCGGAGTGCCCGCGCTCGGCGCGAACACGTCCTCTACAAAATAGCGAATGGAAAGTGTGCCCGCGCGGGAGCGTCTCTCGCGAGGCAACAAATAATCGCAACTTTGTATCAGCTTAATATATTTCAAACGGACGGCAGGCTGTAAATACATTTTTGCCCATTGACACACGTTGGACGCTGTTTCGCTTTCAAGGATGCATTTGTTATCAGCAAACAGGTACAGACCGCGGCAACATTTATTTCTGCCCGCCACGTGTTCTGTTTCCTGTTTCTCGTCGATCCTCGCGAATCCTGCCGGGTACCAGCGAACGCCACGGATTTCGATGAGACACCGGGCAACGAGTAGCAACTTTCACGAGTCGCGTTCAACGGAGAAAATCCACGATAAATTGTTCACCAATTTGAAGATAACTTGGCGATGTCGAGACGAAACTTTTTCGAACGCACAGGAAGGTATTCGACGAGACTAGAATCGATGAAAACTATCTGAAGTTTGAATTCCCCGGCATCCGCGTAATCTCATCGCAACGGTCATTAGGTGAGCGACGTCTGAATAGCGGCTATCAATTAAAACGTTTCTTCGGCGAGCTCGCTCGCTCTTCCTGTTCGCCGACCATCGGATCGACGATCCCGTCGAATCCTCGACGCGCAATTACACCAAGGCGTCGCGGTTGCGCAAGGCCCCGCGAGGCCGCCGCGTGGAATACATATTCAACTCTCTTATGTTTCTTCTAGTAGTAAATATTGTTATGCTAAGCGGAGCCGTTGTCACGCCTTCTCTCCGTCACTTCTTTAGACCCGGAGTCGTTCTCCGCTCCGACCACCTACTGACTTTTCCCTCTCGTCGTTTTCTTCCCTTCCTTCGTTTGCTTCTCGTTCGTCGCTGCGGGGGCAAAGCTTTTCGTTTTTCTCCGCTCGACGATATTTCGAGCGATGCTGCGACGAGGCTTGCCATTTCGTGCGATAACGTTCGCGAAATATACTTTTCGTTAACCTCTCGCGGTGGAAATTAATTGATCGAAGCCAATTGATGGCTAACTTATTCAAAGCGATACTATTATCGTGCTCGCTTGGTTGGAATTTATTACATAGCGAATGAACGCAATTCTGTGCAGAACCGCGGTACCGATTTCATGTTAGAATACGAGGTTGCTCGTACTATTTGCTCATTTTGAACAGTAAATTCAGTAGACGCGCATGGCACGTCATTCCCACTTTGGAGGCAGATAACAAGCGACGTGCGTGGCATATCTTTCCAGTCCGAGATGTGGTTAATGGCAGTTTCCTTCGTCAAGCATACCTTTATGTCTGCGGAGGAAGCTCCGTTCGACGCGTAGCGAGCGTTCAATCAAAGTCGTTCAAACCTTCGCCCGTCGAACGCTTAGAATTCATATCGCCCGCGGCGGACAGTCTCACCTTAAAACCTCGTATTTGCAATTACGATCATGCGGACACTTTACGTCGCGTTCTACGGTTATTTGGAATTTTTCCAGACGCAGGAACCTCGAGGTTTCCCCGTTGAAAATCCCGCGATGACTATAATCCGGCTGTTCTCCCGGGCATCGGCCGGAATGAGAATTCCTGGCACAGTAGTTGGAACGAAATTAGTATTCCGCCGCGTGGTCGTCGTAAATTCGATTAACCGGACGGATCGCGTGCCTGTCGACGCGAACACTGTTATTTCGGTGCGCGGTGGACGCCAAAATCGACGCGCGTCGCTCCCAGATCCCGATTACAATTAACGAACGCCGGGAAATGGTAGCCTGCCCGTGGCTACCTTATCGATCGAACGAAATCGTCCGGATCGCTTGGAAATTCTCCGCTGGAACTCCGTTTATCGAGAAAACCGAGTATCACCGTCGATCGGTCTCCTCGATCATCCGACGATCTCTTCTTTTCTCTTTTTTTCCTTTTTTCCCTTCTGTCCTCGCGGTGATTGCGCTCGATAGAACGCGATCGCGAAAAAGGATGAAAGAGAGGAGTCTCGAGCGGTCGAGACTTTCGATCATTTCGTCGTTTACATTCCCGACGTGCAATTATCGATAACAAAGTCGCGTGTAATAACTGTAATTATTCCCGGAATCGAGTCACTTTCACGGCGCGCTGACAACCGCTCGAGGGAAATCAATCGAGGCGATTTTTCATCCCTCCGCGTGGATCGTTCGTAAGAGTCCTCGGACGCTTTGCTCCGTTTGTAATCATTCTGCGGGAGTGTTAGTGCCAGTCGTTTGCCTCGTTCAAAGTACAAATTGCGTCGCTACTCTTAATTACGAAACCTTAATCCATACAAACAGACGACAATATCAACGCTCTATTTATTTGTAACAGCAAAATATGAGTATTTTCTCGATTCGCGAGAGAGCAACGAAGCTTTCAGATTCCGACGAAGTAACTTTCCAACCATTACCCGAAACGATTGCCATCGATATCACCTGTCGTCTCCGTAACATCACCGATCGCAGTACGCGGCGTTCGCAGGACGTCGCGGATCCGCGGACGGTCTCGCAATTAGAAAGTACGCGCGTGTTCGCGCGTAATCGTCGCCGTAAGATAATATCGCGGCTGTTTCGCAACCGACGCCGCGTACGCGCATACTCGCGTACCCACATACGCGCGTCCCACCACCCCTCGACGGTGGTAACAGCGCGAGAGGATCACAATGGGCCCGTGGAACGGCGACGATTAATCGATAAGCCCTGGTCCACCTTCCCCAGGTTCGCCTGCTTATTATTAGACCCGCGTGAACGTGCGCGTGTACACGTGGACGTCGCGAATGGTAGGTGAAACGAGCCGATACCCTGCAATTGAATTGTTCGCGGCACCGCGGAGGTTGACGGGTGGACAGTGAAAAACAAATCGACGCCCACGAATTTGAATTGCGCGCGCCGGATAGGCAACGGCTATCGATCCGGTCGAGAGCAGCTGTGCTCGAGTGCCCGTGTCGTTTCCCGTGGTCTGTTTCGTCCTCGTAGCTACCGTTCGTCGATATCAATTATCCTTATCGCCCCTCAACATCGAACCGTTTATATCGCCAACTCTTTCTTTTCACCGGTCTCCGTCCTCCTTAAATTCTCGCCTCGATTTACTTAACGTCGTTAAATATGTTTCCAACGTTAATAGCGCGCGTTCACTCCGGGTACGTGATCAAACAGAAAGGGAGGTAAAATAGTGGCAGCGATTCATAAATCGATTTCATCGCGCGTTAACGAGCCTCTGCCAATATTTAAAGCTCCGCGAGCTATGTACCCCGAACACCTTTCTCGGAACGTAAAGGAGAATTACTTCACGGTACATTACCACTGCAAACACTCCGCGAGCGTGTTAATTACACATTACGACCTCTAAACCCCTCGTCGGGTTTCGTATCGCTCTGAACGTAACCGATTTTTTCCAGCCACCCGGTCAGAGGCCCACGACTCACAGCCGTTCCGTTCGACGGACAAATGACTCGGCTTATCAGCCAGTTAGAATTCAGTTCAATCGTGAGATACGCGGCCAGCGTCGCTCGTAAATCGCCACGTCAGTGGTGTTTTACGTACGTGGTTTCGAGTCGTCGATCGGCTCGCGTGGTCCTCGCGGAAAGCGAGCTCTCTCGAGAGAGTCGAGCAACAGGGCACAAATCGTTGCGCGTTTCGAGGCTTACGCGTCTCGAGTGAAAGTCACGCGTTACGTCGGGCCCGAAAAACCTGGGACGGAAAAACCACCGCTGGCAACGGCGCTGGGACCCACGTGGACACCTGGTTTTGCGTAACTCTGGCCCCGCGCGGCGACAAGTAGGAACAGGTACCTCCTGAGCGGGACCCCTCTCGTCGTTTTGTCTGCGATAGTTATTGAACCGCGAGTTATTGAAGTCCGGCTGGACGGCGCGTTTCTTGTGTTCACGAGCTTCTTGTTGCTGCCCCGTTCTGGTTTATTGTGCAACGGTTTGCTTCGTTTGCCGCGATCTCGTTCGAGGCGCTCGTGTTCTCCGTTTGGGGACCGATTAATGCGCGTTTGGTCCCGGTTTTTCTCTCGCTCGACCTGACGCAACGTGCATCGAGAGATTTCCGTTACGAGGGCTCGCGAAATGAGTAACGAAACGCGTCTCGTGCGTATAACACAGCGGCTGAAGAGATAAATTACTGTAGTTTAGAAATCATCTACGTCGATTGCTATTCCGCATCGCGAGGATTCCGTTGCTTATCGTGTGGCATCTAATTAGCCTTAAGTATATAATTATCGAGCAGATACGTTCGTTGGATGAAAAACGAACCGCCGTTTCGAAGTGTCGAGCGCGAGACGACGGAAGTGAGGTTTGGTACCGCCGATGCTCTGAGCGTGGCAGACGCAATAATGGCCGATCAATCGACGGGAGCCCGTTATCTATCTCGATTTCATTTAAGCGTCCACGGCGGAACAGCATCGCGGGCTCGCGATTAATTTTAATTTCCCGGCTGCTGGAACGGGAATCGAACGACGGGAACGATAATTAAACGAGCGTCAATCGGCCGCGATAATTCCCGATCCATCGATCGTAAAACTCTTGGCTGGCGATAACGTCACGCCCGTGGATCGGATCTTTTAATTGCGTTCGATCCATCGAGCCTGGCACACTGTTACAAATCACGGATTATCGTCCGCGACGCCGGTCGATCGCTTTTGAATCGCGTCCCGGATCCGATTTTCGATATTATCGAGCGGCGCGATCTATCGATCGAGCATTGCTAACGGGTCGAGGCACGCTAGACTCCGTGGACCGCGTGTTCGCGCGGCGTTAATCGCCATCCTGTTCGAGAATGGATTATAGCCTTCCGCGGACGTTCCGTTAAATCGTCGCGCTGCGCAACATCTGTTTCGCGCCATTTATTCGAGCGCCGTTTGAATCTTGCTTTTTGATCGTTTCCTTTTTTTCCTTTTGTTTGTTTGTTTGTTTATTGTCTCTTTGAGAATCGAATCGAAACGATTCTCGCTTATCGAAACATTAATTACGCATTGGAGGATCGTAGAAACGGCGCGGAGAGCGTAGAACGATTATGGATCGCGGAGGGTAGTTAGCATACAATACCGAGTTGCGTATAAGACCGAAAGGAAAAGGCAACGCCTTCGATCGTAATATCGATTTCTAGCAAAGTCTCTCTTTGAGACAGTTGAATCGATCGCTGACAAACATGAAACCCCTCGGTTATTCGTTTTTTAGTGGCATTTAATACCCTCTTCGCGAACGAAATATCTATTATAATACCCGTTCCTGTTTCTCAGCCGCTACTTCGATTTCATTTTCAATATTCATAAACTCGAGAAGACTTCTAACAACGTATTGTACCTAAATTGTCGAAGCGTGCTATTAATAATGAGTCTAGTCGCTCGATTCGAACTTTCATCGATCGTTCGATCGTACAACCACCTCGAGAGAACGAAACAGTAATTTCTCTGACCCCCAGGGAAATCAGTAGACCCTGAGGCGACTCCCGTATTCATGGGATCTTCGATCGAGTTCCCGCGACGAAGCAAATTGTAGTTTCAGCGAAATTTAATTACAGCGATGGATCGAAAAATGACGAAACAGATTTAGGAAAACGGAGGGAGAAGCATTGCGGATGAAAGGAAATTTGAAAGGAAAGGGAGGCGGTCGCTTTCTCCTTTTATAAACAGACGAGACGCTAGTCCCACGCGGCGGTTTATTATCGTTCATTATCGGTGCACAAATTATAATCCGCAAATAGCGTTTGGCGTTTATGGTGGCAACCGCCATGAAAACGAACCGGTACTCTTTAGCTAGCCGGCGTGCATCGTCGGAGACTTCGACGCCGGGGCGAACAATGCGCCGTCCCACGCTGCGCCACCTCGCTGCCACGCCATTCGACCGCGATCCCCGACGCTTTTCTACTCCCGTGCCCGCGCGAGTAACACGTGTGCGCACCGCTGAAAAACGGACCCTGTGGCGAACGAACGTCCACGCGGAATTTCATTTACCGCCGCGACGAAGGCTCGCGAGAACGGACCGAACCGCTTAGACGATCGACGTGGAATTAAGATTAAACGACCGCCGCGGCGCTCGTGGGCGTAATTGCCGCGATGCGCGCCGCTGAGGAACCGCGCGAACGCGCGGTTCGCGATCTGACGATCGTTGGAAGCGGTCGTTGAAGGATGCGTCTGATGTTAAACTTCGAGACGAGTCTCTGGAGTGTTTTAGACGCGAGGATATTGACGTGTTAGCGATTCTAAATGATTCGAAGTATTGTTTAGGATCGTGGAATTTTGGAGTCACTAGATGAAAATGTTGAGGAACTGAACACTGAAAAAGATGGAGGATGTAAGGAACATTGAACCGTCGAAAATAGAATGTCAACGTAACCACTTTTTCAGTTTGAGATATCGATACATTGCAACATTGAGGTATCAATTCACTAGAATTTTGGTGCATTATCGTACGGATAGATTGGATCATTAAGACATGGACTTCAGATCCACTCAATAGCATAATCTAGGTATGAACGTTTCGAGGCAGTCGAGTATTGATCTGCGAGAACATTGGAGCGCTATCTTCCTGGAGCATCGGGCTATTGAAACGTTAATGCATCGAGACATTGGATCGCAGGAATATAATTGTATCGGAGCGATGCAACATGGGAATAGCTATTAACATAGACTAAGACACTGGCACAGTCGAGGAACTTGAGTGTAGGTGTAAATTGATGTCTGATATTTGCTCTACAACCTCCGCTTCGGATCTAGCTTATAGTTCCACTTATAATTTCTCATATTCTCATAGCGCAACCGTGCAGTTTAGTTTTAAATTTGCTGAAGAAGGGCGAAGGTTTCGCGTGCATAATTTTCCGTTGGTCGACAAGGATATGGACGAAAACCGTTGCGGTAGCGGGTGCAGAGGCTGCGCCACATCCTCTGAGGAGACTTCGAAACGCGTCTCAGGTTTCAGAGTTTCGAAAGCGGCCGGTCTTGTTCGGGGATTCTGCGGTTTCCGCGACACGGAAATTGATACAACGCGTCTGAAAGGAAGAAAGCCCTGCGATGCGTCTATCCTCGCGTCCATCGGGAAGCGTTAGATCCTTGGCGATTGGGTTTCGTCGAGAACAGTCGAGAAACTCCCAATATCTTGCTGCCAATTTTTCGATTCTTTCTTATTTTCAACTCTTACCACGTGGAAGAAACTACGATTACGTTGACAACCATTCTTAGGTCACTCAAAAAGCCCACGATTACCCAAAAGCAATTTAACCGAGCAAACTTCGGTTACTTCTTAACAATCAGACCGTGACTACAGCAGCGTGGTCATTCAGAAACGCCGCGTCCACGCGAGCCCGCTATAATTACCGAAAAAAACCCTCGAGTACCCTTAACGATCAAACTGCGAGTGCACACGAGCGGTCATTTGGTAACTCTCGAATCACGCGAGCGTGCTCGCGCTCGCCACGGCCGCTCGAATGATCGAAGATCGGTCCGTTCGGATGAAGCCGCGGCTCGCGCGATCTCAAAGCGCGCCGGCTAAACGACAGTCGTACATCATCGAGCCAGGAAGCGGAGACAATCGTCGTCCGAATCTCGATAAGTGCTGAATGAGAACGACGACCACGTCCGCGGCCCACGAGGCCCAGACCTGTCGTTCAACCGCGGCTCTCCGCGCGTGCCATTGTGCGAACGGTGAACGGAACACGCGTCGACGCGTTTCTATGAGGGAAAGAGGGGCTCCGCGATCAGCGTGGGCCGGCCATTGTTCCCTCAGCGCCGTTTTCCCAGAGAGACGAACCCCTCGGAGACTGCGAAATCGCGTTTGCGAAACGCGACTCGCCCGCGGCCAGGCGACGACGACGCACCAGATCGTGGCACCGATCGTCGACGATCAGCTTTCCCCGTTTTTACCACCGTGGAAACCGCGCGTCAACCGGCTGCTGGCACCGCTTCGCTTTCGAGACGTCGACGCGCGTGCCGTTTCTTCGCGGTTTTCAGCGGGCTGACCCGGTATGCGAGCGTATGGGCTTGTTCGTGATTCATGGTTTCGGTGATTGGATGTCTGTGGACGGTGGTCGGTCGGTTTGATGAATTTACGAGGGAAGAGAGAAAGTCCCGGAGTGGTGAACGCGGTGGCAGTTTCAGTTGTTTTAAAGGGTGATCGCGCGCCTTTAATGGCGCACGGTAGCCGCGCGGCTATGAACGTGTTAATTTACGAGAGGCACATTCATAAATCATCGTCTTCTTGTGATACATTTGATTCGACGCGTTTCAGAGCGTCTGTGTTGGTGGAAAAATTGTACAGTGTTGGTAGCCTTCGCGAGCGTGTCCCTCGAGAGCGTTGCGCTGAGGACTTCGTACCAACTCGGTTCGCTTTAATCACGAACAACTGAATTACCCAATGGTTTCGTTACACACTCGAAGTCGTGGGATTGCGACGGTGTCGTCGAAACGAATTTTCTAAATCGCTTCAAGGTCCCGATACTTGCGCAACGAGAACGATCGTTTCGTCGAGAGAGTCAGCCTTTACGTAAGCTCGCTCGAGGAAACGCACACGGACGTAATTAGCAGGTAAGCAGAGCGTAATTGACGCGACTGTCATTAGGCGAGGCATCGTCGCCGGGTCGAGAGACGTTTCTCCTCAAATATGGAATTCCAAGTACGAATTTCATTTGCGACGCGAAAATTGTTCGCGCGCGTAGCCCAGAGAGCCGTCGATCCTCGATGGAACGAGTCGCGGTTATTACACGGTGTATCGATAGAAGAAAAAAAGAAGAGAAAAGAGGTTTGCACGGCTGTAGATAATCCCATGCAGCGTGGCCCATTAATATTAATTACTCCTCCGTCCAGCGGTGACGGGGTGCTAGTTGGAAAGGAGAAAGGTGTACGTATAATAGGAGCACGTCCATCGCGTGTGTGTTGCGTACGATATTTACATTGTAACGGGGCGGCCGCGTGTCGACGACCCCGTATCTTCGGATATACATTCCTGCTCGTCGAACTGCTAACTGCGATACACCTAATTAGTGGGAACGACCGCGATCGTCTGGTGCCTTATTGCGCCCAGCCATCGAAGTCGTTGCTACCCTGGCTGCGAACGATTTTCGACTTGAAACGTGTCTTATATTTTATTGGCGAACCGTACACTTAGGTGGGAACAGTTTGCCCTTCGCGATCGACGTTCAAAATTACTCTTACGCTATTGTAAAGCCAGCAATCGTACTATTGGCTTGCGATGTTAAGAAGAAACGTTGCGAGGAACGGTAGAAAAATGGGGTAGATTGCTCGAAGGAAGTTTCCTCGTCAAAGCAACGAGTGCAACGATCCCGCGACGGTCAGAAATGGCACTTGGAACAGCCACGACCGCGTGCACCTGCGCGACTTAGCCAGGCAAATGCGCTGGGGCATCTAGCGAGTCGCGAACCGACGTAGCTACTCGTTAAAATACACCTGATTACCGAACATTACCGTGCCGAGGGGGTAACGATCGCAACGTTTGCGCGTAATAGAAACTGTCCAGGATAGGAGCGCGGGACACCGCTTGTTTAACGCTCGCGGCTCTCGTATCTCGAGGCTTCCTACATTTTATCGCGACGTATCGGTTCTCCGATTGCTCGCGCGGTGCTCTTCCTAGTTCAGGCGAAGAAATCGTAGAAACGCGAGGATTCGAGCCTGGCGCGAGTCGATTTGATTAAGATTGATTCGAGGAGATTAGCAGTTGCAATTTCAATTTCACCGGTTTTTAGAGCGGGCTCGGTGATTTACATAGAGTCGGAAGGAATGGAGCCAGGTAAATTTATATTAATGCGTTCGCCTCGCGTAAAGAAGCCAACGCGGCGGACTGTAATTGAGCATCGCGCCTGGCAAGGGTTAACGATCTCTTTGCGGCAGCGTGCGATAGAAACGGCTTAAACGGTGCTACGAACACGGGAGGCGCGCTCGCGTGTCAAAGATTGCCGCGAGTTCGCCGCAGACTCGTCGAGGAATCGTCTTCTCCTAAAATTACGCTAGACATTCGGTTGTTCGTCGAGATAAAACTCTAAGACTTGGATTCCGCGATGTAAATCGACATCGGAAAAATTGAAATCGTTCGTTTCTACAAATAAGATTTCGAAGAAGGAGTCTGTAACTTTGGATATTGGAGTTTGGACGAAAGAACGTACGTTCCAGATCTTAAGATCGAGGTTCACGAAATCCCAGCGTCTCCTCGAAAGCTCCAGGGAGCAATGAACCGTTAATATTCTTACTTAATGAAGTCATCCGCCAAATAATTTGCCAGCGAGCCGGAACGTCGCCCGCTGCTTAGTAAATTGGGTGCCCCACCAGAAGTTCCGATAATCTACCTCACTTAGCCGGCAAAACAGCTGCGTTCCATCGTTTTTCCCGCAATTACCCGGTCTTTAGCGGCAAAAGGCACAATTTCCGTTTAATTGCCGCGTACGCTCCTAACTTAATTCCACCGCCATTACGGCTCGCATTTTTCCGCCGCTCCCCGCGATTTTAGCCGCCTGCAATTTCGCGTGGCAGAAATAAATCGTCGCTCGGAGCCGCGTCTCATTTGCATGACGGTTCGCGCGCGCGTCGTCCCGCTTCGTCTCCGTTCCGCGCGCGAAAAACCAGTCGACGAAAGCAAACACGATCCACCATTGGGAACGAGAAAGTGCGTGCCTCCTCGCGACGCTGACCCTGATGGACCCCGCGATGCGCTGTTTGAAATTTAATCGAAACGTTCCTCGCGTCGTTGCGTCTCGTTCGTCGACGATTTTTGCGCTCGATTGAACCCGCGAACCCTGGCGCGCGGACAGCGGCCATTTTTCGCGTCCCACGACCCTCGCGATTCCCAGACGCACGCAAATTACAGAACTAAACGCGAATTACTTTCTCGATCGCGAAACTAAATGGGAGAAAGCAATCTCGATTCCACTTGAATTCGCCTGGCATCGAGTTCGCGTCTCGAGCTCGACGGAGGTTAATATCGAGGGAACGCTCGATCGGTTCCTGTCGCGTTCGATAGAGATTCGATTTCACTCGTGATTTTCGCTCCCGGGATGACCTCCGATCTTCCTCCGTCTCGACTCGCGAAGGCGTTTAAAGCGCTTTTTTCCGTCCCTCTGAACACAGCTCGTACGTCGCGGAGATTACGAGGTTCGTCTGGTATTACTCGAACGACGCGTGACAGGTCAATTTCACGACTTCCTCGTCGCGATAATTCTCGCTCGAAGAGAACGTCGACACCTGTTTCATAGCCCCGAGTGTATCCTTGAAAGAGAGGAATTCTTGTGGAGTGTTTGGAGCGGCAACGCGTCCGTCTGTATACTCACTTTTACTACTTCCTCCTAGAACGACGCTAGCAGATTTCGACTGTGCCAAACGGACGCGCCGCGTCACAGTGTTCCCAATATGGGATCGCGTTATTGCAAGTTAAACAGCGACTCGTACGAACTGTCTGTTTCGTTTGCCTCAAGGATAGATAAAGTTGGCGAGATAATAGGCTTAAATAAGTTCCCCGCGATATACTCGTGGAATCGCGACGGATCGCCTTGGAGATTCACCATTATGTTGGTTTTAACTTAGTCATACCAAAAGGTTACGATATCTCTTTGACTCTCGTCTGGTGTTAACGAATAATCCAAATCTATAATAAACGATCAATAAAAAAAATAGAACAGCAAACAGTGGAGAAGCATACGTCCTCCGTTTTGAACTCAATGTTTCAAGATTTCTCGACAACGTTTTTCCCACGACCAGAAAACGCGAGGGCAGTTTCTGGCACCCCTCGAAGCGAGCGCTGCGGCGAATTCGCGGAATGATTCGAGGGTGCGCGGTCGTTCGTTCGCGTTTCGAGGTGGCCGCGATCGCGGAGGGACGTCTTGTTGGCTGGCCGTGAACAGCGTCGTTACAGCAAAGTAAACGATCGGCGGGACGATGAATAACGGTGCGCCGCGTGAAACAGAACCGCGTAATAGCGTTCGAAACTGGCGGCGAATAAGGTTACGCCGGTGAACATTATTGCCGGTTACCTTGCCCGTAACAATGTAATGGCGAAATTGGTGCCAGGGAGGCGAACGCCACGCCGCGCCACCACCGCGACCAAGTTTCCTTGCAATCGAGTGGCATTAGTCTTGAATAATGCATATCGGGACGAGCCACGTACTTAGCTCCGCTAACAAGGACGCCTCGTGATTTGCGACTATTTTTAACGAGCCAACAGCCGAACCGCGAACGCCCAGCAAATGTAAATGAACTGCAAAATACTAACTCTAAGCGGTTAACCATTTTCTTCAGAATCCAAGTTAAGAATTGCACAGTTGTTACGACAAATTGTACTACCATGCGCAATACAAAAGGGTAAACGTTGCAACGGACTTTTTTATCCGCGACTAGGGGTGCCATAACGAACGTTACGCTGGGACTAACGAATGACACGTTCGAAACACATGTCGCGTGGATCCATATGACAATAATTGGCTCGAAATCGAGGGTCGGATCGCGTCGCGTGCACGTATCCAGGCTGGATCGCGACACGCCCAAGCCGCGGACGAGAGACCAGGAAACGTAGACACGCGTGCGTGTGCACCGCGTATTCGTGCGACCACGTAGTACGCGTACGCCATCGATACCAACCAGTCTCGGGTACCATGCGATATCGCGCATTGGACATCACTCGCGTTCCATTCGCCTGCTTATGAATACGCGTACCTGAATAATGGATCCGTGGACTGGATCTTCTCCTCCCCTGGATTTCGTGGATGGACCGCATCGTCGTGCAATGCTGTTATTGCCAATCTCGCGGGAATCGTCGGAATTCCTCGGCTCTGGTAGACTGTAATTAGCGGAGAGTGGAATTGGTTGATTAACAGAGAGAGTTTGGTTCTCTGCACTTCTGGGATTCGTCGAATATGATTGAAATTTAATGAATACGGTGAAGCGAGGGTAGTTTTTTAAGTTCATGAGGTTGGAAATTTTGTATGTTATAATTGGAGAAATTTAGATTCGTATTTGGAAGGATAGAAATCCGAGAGGAAGATCGATCCTCGGGGTTCTTTCGTCGGAGGGAAGTGGTGAACGCACGGGGAGCACGTCTCGCTCGCATCCAGGATAAGGACTCCCGTCGACGTCGGTGCTCCTCTTGAAATATGGCCGCTTGTTTGCGACAGGGATTTGCAAGGACACCGGACAAGCTTATGCATTAGCAGAAGACGTTCCATTAGAGACGCGCCGTCACTGGATTAGACGCGGGGAACCGGCTGCGTGACTTGCAGCGCTCTTCAGATTTAAATCCCCCCCCCCTTGGATTCTTTTCATTATCTAAATACTCCAGGAATCTCATCTGTTTAAGTCATAGCCCCTCGTTACCATAGACATCCCGTGTTCCCGATTGAAAAAGATTCGTAAATTCACCTATAACTTCACCCTGATCTCGGCCTTCTCGATCCCCTGGCATTTATCGTCGCTCCTCTGCAATAAAAGATATAATACTGTCATCTCTGTTAACGATCTCCGTTATGCACGATGAATATTATAGAAACCATCGAATCGAGAGAATAGTAGTCACTATAAATAAGTAACAGTTCTACGTGACGATTATCAGAGCTGCTCGAAATCTAACCTAAGCGATGGAACGGTATCGTTATCAACACTTCGCATCGCGTATGCAACTACCAACGATTCAAGGGCAGATAAATTGCAATTAAAGCACCGCAAGCGTCGCATAGAGAAGTTCAAGCGGAGAAGGACAGAGAGAGGGGGTGCCATAAAACTAGCGCACCCGTATAAATAACCGTGACACGGGGAACGGTATCTTATCGCGGTGGCAGGGTTATCAGAGGTGCTCGTTGAGGCATCGAGCGCAATTGCCCCGGCTATAAACGGGAACTGGATGGTCCTGGGATAGGAGATCCAGGCCATTCAATTTCCACCGGCTAATCGCTCGAAAGTCCTGCAAGGTACCTCACTCTCGATCGATCGGACGTCGTGGACGGAGGCAGCCGCCCGTTTGCTGCTGGCTCGTTGTTGCCCGCGTAATGCACGCTCTTTATTCTCCTCGGTCGACCCGAAGATTATCATTAAGACGTTCCAGCGAGCGGGCGAGTGATGCCTCGGCTGGCTCGACGAGCCGAGCGAGAGGATACAAGATGGATGATGCGGCGGCGGTGGCCGGAAGAACGAGGAAGAAGAAGCCAAAGACGCCTCGCCCCGTTCTTGACCCGCAAACAGCTAATGACGGGATTAAATGAAACTCACTTAACCCGCGCCGCGCCGCAAAGCCGAGGGACGCGCTCGTCGGTGCCTCTGGCGGAAGGGAACACAATGCTTTTCAATAACTTCCGCGTTAATTACGACGATCGACGATGGGGGTCACGCGAGACTTTACCAGACGACCCTTCGATATTGCGCTATTAATGGGAATTAGCTCTGCTCGCGAACGGTTTTTATTGCCAGGGATTAAGACTGGGATATTGGAATTCCTCGAATTTGCACGTTTAAGAAGTCTCACACTGCCGCGGGAGTTTAATCTCGAGGAGACGAGATATTACGCGGACTAATAACAGCATCAGCGCGGTCGAGGATCATAATCAACACGGGTCTTCCGTGGAAGAAGTCAGTCTCGTCGAGCGCGATAAAAAACGCAGAGGCATCGCGCGATCCGTAGATCACCGTTCAGAGACAGAAGCGGAACTCGGGAATTTCCCGCGGCGGGAAGATGATCCTCTCGCTACGCGACTATAATTGCGAGCAGGTGGCACCATTAATCTTGCGGCCACGGTAACCCATTTTCCCGGTTCTCTGCCAGCAGGCCACCGCTGTCGCGGATAATGAAATAACGAAGCGGGCGTCCGGCCACGGGGGAACGTCCGACAGCGGCGGACCCCTGGCCTATGGGCACCGTGAACGAAATTAATTTTCCACGGATTTCAATGATTTATCCTTGAACCGTGGCAGCCTAGGCGCGTATCCGCCGACCGTGGAGCGGTTGTTCGGTTGTCAGCCTGTTTGGACGTCCGCGGTCTCGGTTTAATTTGTGCCTCCTCGCGGGACGCTGAGATATTGCTGCGATCGTCGGCCATAACCGATTCCACGACTCTAGCGAATTATCGGAACGTTGGGAGACCAGAAGAAAGTTCGAGGTTATTAAGAAAGAAATTTGACAATTTTAATATGTAGAGATTGAAGGATTGGGAATTTTTGAGCTTCGATTGTTTCGAGGGTGGCTAATTGATTCGCAATGGTAGTCGATAGCTTCGAATTCGATTGATCTTTAGTTACGTCTTCGTTACCTAACCAACGACCGCGAGCACTCGCAGCGTTACTCTCGGTAAATTCATTATCGTCTCGCAATCGTTGACGCGACGGAGGATCGAGGCGCGGGATACGACTGTCCCAGATTTTCCATCACTTATTCATAGCGAAGGGTACAGGTGTCGGTCGTTACGTGGACGGGTGATGCAAGAACGGCGTCGAGGCCCCGAAGACGAATGTTTACTTTTCATCCTGCCGGTGCTGGCCGTTTTGTGCGTTCCAGTAAGTAATTGGTTACTTTTAAGGGAAGCGGCCTGGACGAGAGCGTCGAGGCTTAATATACAGTTGAACGCGGCCCATAAATTACCGGACGGGCTCGAAAACCCCGGGTATATTCTTCCTGGACCTTCGACTGAATTCCCACGTAACGAGTATCGTAACGCGTTCGCGAAATAATCCTTCATCCCGCAGGCATCCGTCACGAAATCATTTCAGCCGCATTTTCGAGCCACGACAAGGCATCGCGACCCCACAATGCTCCATCAGCCTCCCCCTCCTTCGAAATAATAGCCTGATCTAAGGTCCTCGAGGTCCACGGTTAACTCGCATCCGCCATACTGCAAAGCGTAAACTGACTTTGAAGTTGGGATACTTCTCGTGTAAATTAGATACCATCAGCGTCGATTAGTTGGAGGGTGGTAAAGGGGAATTTCGGAGATCCCAGACGAGACGTTATCCCAAACTAATTTCAAAGTTGGGCTGTACATTTCGTATATTACAGCGTCGAATTAGTCAAAGTTTTCAAGCTCAATTACTTAGTCTGGAGAACTTCATCGTATACTAAATTAATTCAGAGTAAACTACCCCTTATGGTCTTAGCGCAGACCAGTCGTATAACTCTTAATACGACCTTTCTTCACTTTTACGATTACTTCACAATCTTTTGACTTATCGCCAGTTATTAGAATATACTCAGCGAGTATACACCTTGGAAGCATAAGTTTAATTGAAAAACGAGTCGCGAATCGATCAGGAAGATCCACAGTATACTTGAAACGCTACATACTACTAAATTACTACCCCGATAGTGATTGTCGGTAAGATGTAACATAAATATCGAATGAACTTCATTTTTCCGCGACGTACGCTTACTTTCTCGTGAAGAGCATTAAATTACCGTATCTCCTCGAGAGATCTCGCGAAAAGGCTAGCTGAATGACCGTCTCTTTCAAAACTGACAGCTACCCACTGACTCATACGCGAGAGCTGTGCATAAATATCATCGATGACATCGCGGGTCCCTCGTGCACAGTTCTCGTAGAAACGATTAGCCGGTTCGATAGGTCCACTGAAACGGAGACGCGTCGTTTCCACGTTTCCCTGACGACGAAACTTTCCCCAACTCAGAACCAGCGTCAGTCGAGGGTTCGAGCGTATCGAGGCGGGTCGTTTCTCCGGTTTCGAAACTTGTGGAGCCTCGCGGTCTCGCCGGTTTTCCGTCCATCGATCTCCCAGAGCCGGATCGATAACTCACGAACGGTATACTCCTTTCGCCTGGCGACCTTCGCCATTCCACGATCGAATCGAATCTCCCTGGGGACCTTCGATCTCCGCGGCGATCGATCCCCTCGGTCCCGTTACTCGTCGTCCACGAAGCGAGTGGAAGGTGCCATCCCTTCACCCCTTTCGCGGTCCTCGCGCGGGAATGCATCGCGCGAAACACGCACGCGTGCGTCGCGCGGATGATCTCAAAGGTTAACGATGTTCCACGGCGATGGATCTACGCTCCCGCTTGTAAATGTGAGAGGGGGAGAGAGAGAGAGAGAAGCCTCTTCTCGCGGCGCGGATCGTTCGTGAAATCGAGAAAAAGCCGGGAGGATCAAGGACACCGATCGAGGATACGCTGTTGCCCGCGCGCGCTGTGCACGACCGATCGAAGGTGGAACGCTCGTTTTACGACGGCTTGCGCAATCCCATCGACATTTTCTCTCCGCTGCGAGGTGCGCACCTCGATGCTCCTGATCTTATGTAACGTTTTGTTGATCGAACCGCGGTGAGGACGCGGGGAAAGTAGCGCGTGGAATGGCTGCCGCAGTCGTTCGAGTCGCGACTGCTCGCAGCAGGTTGAAACGAGCAGCGGAATTCTTTGGACGAGCGTTGCGTGCGCTCTGTGCTAGGTATCGTTTCGCGATGCTCCATGCTCGAGCAAAATGGCGCCCTTTTGCCGCCGCGAAGCGTCTTCTGTCGATCTTCGAATCTGGAAAATTATATTCGCGTGCTCGAAATTTTGTGAGATTGAACAGATTCTAAGGCTTCGTTTCATTTCTTAACGTAAGCGGTTGAAGAAGTAACAAGGATCGAAGGTAGAACGTTTCCTAGCAACAGTCGCACTCCAGTTTCAGATGATATTTCGACACGGCGCTTCCGTGCGCGGAGGCACCATCAGTCGAGGGCAATTTTTCCGTAACGGATAGTGGCACCATTATTGCGAGCAATGTTTATTAACCGCTGGTACACGCGCCGGTCGGCGCGCGCATTAATCTTCCCGCGAGATAAGCAAACGCTCGCGTCACTTCAACCGACTGTCTGCATATTATTTACGTCATCGATAAATCTTCGTACCGTAACATTAACACGGCATACGTGATAGAATCATCGGCAACGATTAATCGATTTCCGTGCGCCGGACAAGCCTTGGCACCGTAAAAACCTCGCGGAGAGGGTTGAACGAGCCACGCGCGGAAATCGTTTCGGTGCTGATCGCTCTGCGAGTGAACGTCCCTCGTTGGCTCGATCCCTCGGACATTTTTAGAGCGGATATTAGTTCTCGAAGAGTCCCATTGAATCGTCGGTTTCACAAGTGTTACAGACAATCATCCACACTTCGACATCGAATATTTCTCTGTAACAAATGTCTCTGCTTGTCAGAGATTAGTCCAATTGCTCCTAGAGTGTGTCTCGCCTCAATTTTTTCTTTCGTACAATCGCGAAATAATAATCTCTAAAGAGCCACTTGTCCAGAGTCATCGAGATAGGATTGCCTCTTCTAATTACAACCAATACCGCGAATAGACTCCGCGAGCGGAGTACTTCCTTCGCGAATAAAATATTATTCCATTAACCGTTCGATACGTCTCGCGTTCTAAATGGCCCCGCGTCAGTTTTTACACGATTAAACTGCGCGTGCGTCCTCGATCGATCTGTTACGCGGTTTAAGATCTAGCAGGCGTTATCCGTGGGCCGGCCGTTAATGAAAGTGGCCAGTGGCGCGGCGCGATAGCGGACGCAATTTGTAACGGGGGCAACGTCGATTAATAAGGACACCGGGCCATTAATTAAATTGTAGCCACGGCGATAAATATCAGGCCCGGGTCGGATTCGCGGCTACGCGATGGCGCCTGGTGATTTATCGATCGCGAAATTTCCGGCTCGCGCGACGGGCCACGCGATCGTCAAAGGTTCCAGGGAGGTCGCGTTCCCCGCAGGAACGATCGCCGCTGATTAAATTATCGGCCCATCTCGTCCCGTTGCTCTTCCTCGTCGATGTCCTCCTGAAATGTTGCAAGACCGCTGATTTCTCGCGGATCCTGCGGATCGGGGAGATACCAGTCGAAGGGGGCACGCGTTCCTTCTTAACCTTTCGAGCTTAACCTTTCGTAAATTACCTCGCTACGATCCCCCCCTCATCATTTTTTCGCGGCGATCGATGCGCGGCTTTAAGCGCTTGATTGATCGTAAAGATCGCAAATTGTTTGTAAGCGGATCCACTGGCGATCGATACGCGGCTCGGACCGTTGTATTTGGCCAGCGTTCGCCGAACGATGCCACGGGAGGAATATGAATGGCCGCGACGTTCTACGATCGCACCGTTGTCGTTAGAAATGTTCAATCTCTTCGCGAACACAATAATATATTTGTCATCTTGCATCGTTAATATCTCCAAGAGTTGCCGTGTTCCATCACGTCTCGCAGCATAGATACTTCAGTACAAGTCGTTCCAAGATTTGATCGAGATTTTTATGGCTTCTTCGCCAGACTTTTTCTAAATGTCTCCATTGAAATATCCGTCATCTTACGTCATTAACGTTAAAAAGAGGTCGCAACGAATCTTTTACTGCGTCCTCTGAACGTCTTCACGCGACTTTACGAATTCCTCGCGATATCTGTAAACCACGTTCACAATCTCGCGTCAGAGATGCCTGCGAAGGCTCTCTCACCCTCCACCCCTTGACGCGAGCTTAACAAATCTCTGGCGCGCGTCTGGCGAGGGGTCCCGCGAGTCTCGAAGCGAAGCGATCGCGCGGAAAAGCGATCTCATTTCGAGACGGCCAGCCTCGTTAGCAGAGAGACTGATAGGAATTCCATCGAAGGTGCCGCGGAACGGAGGAGCGCGGCGCAAGCTCATCTCGGCGTAAGGAGGCGCGGAACGCGTTAGGCACGGCTCGGACGTTGCATTCCGTCACGTCGCAGGGGAGGAGCCCGTTCGCGCCGCGAGGAAATCCCTGGTATTCTAATCAGTTTCTAGCCCCTATCTCCGCTCGCACGGCCGACAAAGCCGATTCGAAGAAATCCGAGAATCGGCCCCCGCACTCCTCGCCAATAATCATTAAAAGAATATTAAAGCTCGCCAACGGATTGGGTCGTCGAGCCGGCGATCGATCGTACGATCGATTCTCATCGACGTTTTACTGAAACGACCGATGGAATTCGATGGTTTATTAGGTATTCCTCTGGGGAACAATGATCATGATTTACGATAATGGAGGCTCGGTCGAGGGTGTGTGCTTTGGGCGCCGTGGCACGTCGCGGTTTTACGCTGGCTCAGATTGCGTTTCTAGTATTCGAGCGGATATGAGTTATAAGTGCCCGTACGCTCTGCGTATGCCTGACTAATTTATGGTATCTACTCGTGCCCCTTTGATATTCGCGGCGAACAGTTTTCTATGCGCAGCCCTGTTTAAAAGAATCGAGGCGCTCGCTTAATTGTGACAAATGATCTACACATTTTTTACTCCCGCGATCAGTCAGTCGAGAGTCTCATTGAATTTTACGTGGTCCATTTCTCAGTTATTAGAGAACGTGTCTGACCAGTAATTCAGTAAGAATTTCATCAACAGCGATGATAAAAAGTAATTACTAGCGCCTCGCGGAAAGTGGAAATACGTGTTTAATCGAAAAACAAAAGCAAAATCTATTGCTGTATTACATAAAATTATACATAATAAAGGCTCGCGGAAAAATGCCAAATGTCTTAATAAATATACCGAACGGACAGCCGGCGGCGGTGAAAAATTTATTCGCAAAACCGGCGAACGAGAGATTAATTCCGTTTAATTACAATTGCGAGAGGGAACTCGGCAGATCTAACGCAGCTGCGAGTAGGCTTAGAACTCGTCGCGAGTGTGACCATCGGGACCAGTGTAATTACAGCCTAACGCAATCCGTATCGACCGAGGGGGTTCAGTCGCCCCGTATAACCGTGTGACTTAGGATTATCCGAGCGCACGTATAATTTAGATCGCCAGAGTGGAAGTTCCCGTGGAGGCAGCCGCGTAATTTAGATCACGCACGGTAGATAGGACTCGCGTCTTAAGGGGGTCCAATGCGCAGCCCTGTTCGACCACGATTTAGACGAAATTACACCGCGTGCAGGGCTCGCATAGGTTGCTTGATCGCTCGCGAGTCGCAACTCACGGCCAGCCAGGCTTAATCCAATTATAATTCAGATCGTCCCAGCGTATTAAACGGGACGCAACATCTTGGCCCCGACCGCACTCGTGTCCCAGGAGCCCTAGCGATCGTAAACCGGCAATAAATCGAGCCGATTCCGGAATTGGATCGCTCGCAGAAGCGACAGAGCAGCCTCCTCGCCCCTCCGCGATTTCGAGTCGTTTCTAATTTAACCAACGATTTGTCCGGCTGTTTGCTCGCGATCGAGAGTGCGTCGGTGGCCGCGTACTGTTGCCCGTCCGTGTCTCCCGATGGGTTCCGGTTTTATCGATCGTTTTTCGTCGCGAGCTCCTCCGCGGTGGACACACCGGTGGGACCTGTTTTCACCGATGAAAAGTTACCAGATCGTTAGCCGGGCGACGACGATACGATACGCCCGACAGACCCCCGTTGCTTTTCCAGATGGAACTGGTCGCGCTCTCTCGGCCGTGCGAAAACCAAGCCGCCTCGCGAACACGCGCTCGATCGAGTTTCTACGGAGCGGAGAAAAATCGTTTGCCTCTGCGCTGGCGAATCGTCGAGCGGTCGCGGTACGTTGCACCCTTCGATTGCGAGGTTACGTAGACGAACACCCTCTCTTGGTAGACCTAGATTGGAATTAGGACGACTGCGAGACTTGGCTCTTGAGAGACGAATGCCGTTCGTTCATCGTCGAACGTGCATTGGTGTTTGGCAAAAACGCTGTTGATAGGCGAGGATCTAGAGCAGGCGTGTCATGGCCACTTCGCGTCGCGTGGTTTCGCTGCGAAAGCAGAGTGCCAAGAAGAAACGAGCTGGATGAGAGACGCAGGCGCTCGAGGAGCCCTACATTGGCCAGCGTTTAATTAAACGATCGCATTATGCGTGTATATATGCGCGTTTAAGTGGTTTCATACGGGCGATGGTATTGCGACGCGATTGTCGTGGATACCGTTGGATGGTTGCAAGGTGGTAGCGCAGGTTCGAGGGACGAGAGGAGGACAGCTTTTTTACAAGACACATGCACGAGCGGACTAAACATATGTGACGATTAGAATTCAATATGATAAACGCGTTTTTACGGGTCCCTTAACACAGCTAATTACACAGGCGATTAGTGATTTACGAGCTCGCAGTAAATGCGCGTATCTCTCGTCGCTGGTTTTCACGCGAGAAGAAATCAGTCGACAGAATCCTCGGAATTGCTCGCCTCTGCGCACTCGATCCGCGGAATCATCAAGGATCGCCTCGCCTTCGACGGATTTTTCCGTGGATCCCGTAACGTCTGCTGAGAATTCGTCCCGTAAATAACACGGGCGACGAGAATTGCCGTTTATCCGACAGCCAGATCGGACACAGTTGCCGAGGGGTGCGCGCGGACGACGCGACGACCGAGGGTTGAACGAGAGGCGAGGACGCGATAAGCGTCGCTAATTTCCGTAAATTCGCCGCCGACTCGAGCAGGGCGTTACGTTTTAATTGCGGCAATTAATTAGACCGGCTGGTGGATCGCGGAGGCAGAGAGACTCGGATACCGCCGACAGCCTTGGGAGGCTTGGCTCGTTTCCTGGCCGACCTTGCCTCCAAGAAAAGGTTAACAGTTGCCACGTAGAGACGAGGCTGAAGGATCCGTCGCTCCTCTGCCGACGAGACCAACTTCTCGCTTCAGAGCTCGAGATTTCTCGTGGTAACGTCCGGCCAGATCGATGATTTACTTACGAAAAGAAACTGGACGATGGAGAGCCGGCTGGATCGAGAGGCAGGGATGGTAGACGCGGAGGAAGACGAAGAGACCGCCACGGGGCGCGACAACTCGTGTTTTACATAAGTAGCGCGGATCTTATCGCCGTTCTGGTACACTCTGGACACCGCAACCGGGTCACGAAGACGGGTACCAGATCTCGCGCATCCTCCGAGGCCCGGACCAACCCGATCGTTTTATTTCTGACATTCCGCCTGGTCGCACCTTTCGGTCGCTCGTTCCCCTTTTTTTTTCCACGCACGCCTGTCTCGTCGCGCGCCACCTTGCGAGCCCGTGTGCTTTTCCCGCTTCTTTCGTTACGGTAACCCAGCAGCGCGTTTTTCTCTCCTCTTTTTTCGTTTCACCGGGTTCGTTCTTTTTTTTTTTTAGTCTTCCTCTGCTGTTAATTTTTGTGCTACTTGCATCAAGCGCCGCTTTCTGTTTTACTTGCCTCGTTTCCTCTGCCATTTAAGCGATCGTTCGTCCGCTCCTTTTTATCTTTCTCTTTCTAGCCCTTTTTTTGTAGGATTGGTATCACTTCTTTTACTGGAATTCGATCTTTCGTTGATACTAAAAATTTTCAAAGATGCAAGGACACATTAAAATTAAACTCTTCTCGTAGATACCATTTTGAACAATTCTCCAACCCGCTCGCTCGCCTCTTTCCCATTAGTCGCACAAAGTCAACGAAACTCTAAATATACCAAGACACGCGAACGTCAACAAAATTCCTCTCGTTAAAACGCTGAACATCCTTTGCGAGCTAATGACGTTCCGTTAAGAGCGTCCGTTCCAGATAAATCAAGAAGCGTGCGCCCCGAAAGAGGGCGACCACGGGGTCTCCCCTCGCTAATAAATACGTCGCGCGAACAAAAACGTTCAGCAGGGCGGTCCCTGTGGTATAACAGAACGGCTCGGACACCGAGCATGATGTATCACCGCGTTGGACGCTCTTGGGACTTTATGCGGAGCAGATCGAAGCTCTGAAGCGGTTTAATAGAGGCTCGTGTCGCTCCATGCTCTCAGATTTTATCCCAAAACGTGCATATAGACAACATTTTTCGAATTCTGTCCACGAAAAGAATCAGTGAAACCCTTAGCATTCCACGCGCGAAACCACACCCTCTCCAAGAATCAGAGTCGCAGCACGCGACTCGAAAAGCGTCGAGAGATCCCGCAACGCACCCCGCAGGTGCGAGCATTGCTGGCTCGCCTTAACCCTTCCCACGTGCGCGTTTACGAGCGGCCGGTGCCGCGTTATATAAACAAATAACAAATTGTAGCCGCCGTGCAACAAAGCGGGCGCGTTCGACGTCAAGTGTACTTAATTGCACGGTCTCCATTCAGCCGTGGCATGGAACGCGGATAATAGAAAGTAAGACGACCAGGCGTTTCTACGCTGGTGCGTGCGTACGACCGGCCCACGGTGCGCCCGTGGAGGCCGCCGCTGGAATTTCGCCGGGCATTTCTGTGCCGCGGATTTTATTCGCCGCGAACGATCGTAGATTCTCGTGTCGCCGTTTAGGGCCCTGCCGATTTCCCGACGTGGTCTAACGGTACGCGGTTTCAATCAAACAGCGTCGCTCCGCCGTGTTACTCGCGCGAGGAGATTTAGTGCCGGCCATTCGAGACACTCGGTTAACCGGATCAGCGGGTTCCAGCCGCGGATTCCTTTTCCGCGGGTCGACGCGAACAAATTTCCGCGTTTTTACCGTGCGGACACCCGGCTGAAATTTAGTTGGACAGCCTCGTGGAGGATGCAAAGTTGATTTAAGGGTCGAAGGGGTTGCGAAGCGCTGGTGTCGTATTGCTGAGTAGTCGCGCGAGGGGTGAGTTAGATTGACCCCCGTTGCTTTCGAGAAATGCTCCTGATTTCTGAATTAAAATTGATCGCAATACAAAGGATAGCTAAACTCGTACCTCTGATCAGAAATTTAAGTTTCATTTGAAACGAGACTCTGATACAGTCCGCAGAAATCCACTGTCACCTGACTGTACGTGATCGCTGGCTCTCGCCAAAGCGTTTCAGAAAAAGACGCAGCACACGAGCCATAAAAAAAAAGAGGCGAGTAAAGGGAGAAAGAAAAAGAAGGCACATCGAGCCGAAGTACCGGGGAACGACTGTCCGTTAAGAGCGAAGAAACATCGCGAGGGTTCCGGCTTAAATTATCCCGTCCGCTCGTTTATTCCCGGTGCGTCGCGTCGCGGCCGCGCGGAAATTTGTTAAATGTAGATTTTTGCGCGATGGAAGCGGTTCATTAGCCTGCCCGCGCAATAAAAGTGGCTGGTAACGGTAAAGGTTCGTCAGCGGCCGCCTTATACCGCTTAATCGAGGAACGCGCGAATGAACGTGGCGCGTCGCGCTGCACGGCGAGGCGAGCGACGAGGCGCTGCAACCGAGTTGCGCGGCTGGTTAAAAAAAGGAGAAGAGAAAAAAGAAGAAAAGAAAACTGCCAGCGCACGCTTCGTTGGGCGCGTTTCGCGAGGATATAAATTTTTCGTCCGCACGCGAATTGAAACCGGACGGCGGTGGACGAATGGCCGCGGAAAAGGTTGCACGAAACGCGAGCCGAACGCTCCGCCGTGCGGCAACATTGCTGCCTTTTAAGTAACCAGAAAGATTGCGGAGGAGTCCGCGCCTCTTCGTGCACGCTTCGAGTGATGTACATGCGCGACTCGCTTTTGAGAAAGTGTAATTTCCGATCGCGCGGGTTCTCGCCTTTATCGCTCGTTGGTAATGCGTTAATGGCGCGAGTTTGCATTGCAGATTTTATGGCTCCGAGTGGCTTCTATCTGCTGCATCTTTCACTGTATTTCGGGCCCGGAAATTATTGACCGTACTTCTTAAATACGATTCGGTAAGACGCGATTTAAGGATCTCGCCGATGTTAAACCCCCATCGCGAATCAAACGAGACGATTAAAAAATTCGCTTCTATATTCGTCCCGAGAAAAGGAGAAAGAAAAAACGACACACGGGGGAACAGGATCGGAACAACAATGTTACGATCCAACGTGCACGCGGCTGGAAACGTTTCCAGGGCATGGGAAAAGTACAGGCCTCCGTGTTCCGTTGAAAGTACTGAAATCGCGGAAACGCCACATCCTCCTGGGATCTCTCAATAACGAGGCTAACCCGTGTTCCCCGGTGTCAATCAAACGTTCGATCTCAATTCGCCGTGAAACGTGTACCTCTACCGTCCGCCAGCCGGAGAACCCTTTTCAGCCGGTCTTTAACGTCTCTGGCATCGACGATTCACGTTTGCCGGTCACGTCGACTCGCGTACCAAGGAGATAATCGTCGTCCCTGGATGATACTTTGTTGCAGTTACAGGCGGCGATGTTGCTGGTAGCAGGACGCATTTTCCTGTTAGTCGCCGCGGTCCTTTTTCCACGGTGGCTTCCGGCCGTGTCGATCGCCCACGGCCGATTGCACGTTCCACGGGCCGGCGAATCGCGGTCGCGGCTGGATTTCACGGCGACCGTTTTCACGGATCTTTCTACCACGCCACCGACTTTCTACGACCAATAAGGGAGCTCCGTCTCTGTCTTCTCCCCTTTTTTTTTCCTCTCCCATGTTGGTCCCCTCGCCGCTGCGCCGCGACGGCAACCGGTAGTCGGACGCGGCGCGCAATCGATTGGAAACACCGGGCAACGCCATGTTTTCCCCCGCGCCGCGATGTTGCACTTTCGTTCCGAGCCGTTGTTGCTCATGAATATTAATTACGTTGCCCGTGCCGCGTTATCGAACGCGAGGTGTACACCGACCGTGGGCCTCGAACGGTCCTCGGCTATCCGTTCTGGAAATATAGCGATTCTAACGATATTATAATCTACGACAAGTCGAAACACCTTTAATATACAATAACTACTCCATAAATTTGATAATTAGTTAGAGAGAGAGAAAGAACCGTGAAACCTCCCCCTTTGATACCCAACGTATGATAATCGAAGATGAGCGGATAAGGTATGAATTGAGTCGCGATAAAGTTGAATTAAATGGTTCCGCCTGCGGGTAGGGTAATGGTATTTAAATAAATATTACGACATCTCCGTTTGCTTCTGTAACGCGGCCACAAAAAAGAGAGGCGAGTCGTAATTAGCAGAGAATTAAGCACACGCGCAGGAAGATCCTACAGAGTTTTACGCCGCGCGAGCCATTCCTGTTCGCATTATCGATATCACGGAGACGTGTAATTATTCCGAGACTTATCGCGACCGGCATCCGTCTCGATTTTAGCGATCGAGGAACGGCCAGTCGCTCGATAACCTAAATAACTCGATCGATCGAGCCAATCGGACACCGGCGACTACCAATCACGTCCATCAACCGAAGACGTCTAATAAAAGAATCGCGCATCCTACCCAGTCGAAAGCATCCGAATTTCCGTAGCAATCACGAACTTTTCCACCTGGATCAAGTTCAGGTAACAGCGTCTGGCCGTGTGGAAAAAGCATGGAAAAATCGAGGAGCCTCGATTCAGTCGATTCCAATTCCTCTTTCCTGTCCTCGCCGGTTAAAGTGGTCGACCGTTACCAAGCTGCTGCTCGTCGACCACGTCCAACCAGAAATCGATTCGATCTCGTTTTACGGACCGAGAATGTAAGGCGACAATTTATCGATAGACTTTATGGGATGCTCGCGCGACTCGAACGCGTAAAAACGTACGAAGTACCTAAACTACACCCTATAACCATTCGCGAACTAGTATCCGAGGTTAACTGAACGCTTAAACGTCAGACGATCTTGTCCGTAAAGAGACAACGTTCCAACCCACGAAAAATACCTGTGTGAGTTATATTTTTCAAGTCGTCGTTGGGAATAACGAAAATTTCTACGAACCAGACGCGATGCGTTAAACCAGTTGACCAGCGAACTTTTCACCTCGCGAGAGAAGAGAAAGTAGTAAAGCGTGGAATTACGCGAACGAACCGATCTCGATCGTTGCGGGAAGGGCAGATGAGAATGGCGGACGATCGCGGGTAGCTCTTTCCGTGTCCGCGAGGCGATCGACTCGATTCCAAGGAGTGAGTCGTTTTACGAGGCGAGAAGTGCCGGTAATCGTAGCGTTATCCCGCGGAAAGCGGGCGTTTACGAGTGTCGGAATGGTCTAGCGCGAGGAAAACCGTGGTTTCCGCTCGACGGCGCAGGCGGACGATCAGCCGAAATCGGCGACAAAGTAACAGAGCGGACGGGTCCTCACGGTTCTCCACCTTGCCGCGTTGCTACGCGGTTTTTACTGTCGCCTGTATACGGCGTGCTAAATTATCCTGGTGCTATAAAACGCGTGGCGGGACGCGCGTACGCCACGCTGTACAAATAAACGGGAAATTACGGCGGAACCTGCCGCCCTCCCCGCTCTGGACGTCCGTCTTTCTCGATCGTTTCGCCTTTGTATCGGTTTACCGGTTCGCGGGAACCGTCGAAAACGGACGATAAAAAGTTTGACTGTTTTACACGCGCGTTTCCTGGTACGAGCAGCGGATCAGATGTTCGTTGTTTAATTGGACGCTGGTCGTTGCGTGCTGTTTTCTTTTGCATTCAGTTGAGGGCGTTTTAACCCCGCATTCTTTCGAGTACAGTCAACCCTTCTACGATACAATCTCGATCTTACAAGGTGCAACAATCGTATCCGACGCTATCGTTAGAAGCTGCAGAATAGAAATGTCTATCGTTCGATTCCTAGCAAAGACGGATCGTGCGGAGAGATAGCATCGACTGTCTGACCTTTAAACGTCGGTGTTAATAGTGGAAAATTGGGCCAGTCGATTCGAGACCGCTCGGGACGCTCAATGGGGAGGCCTAATTGAGACGTTCGCGCCATGAACAGCGGCTCGTTGCATCGGCACGCGCATTTACATACGATCAATGGTCGATCGACGGGGACGTTTTAATTGCCGCGAGTCGATCGTGGACGATGTTGCTCTAGATAAAGATTTAATCGCATCTCGATCGACCTGGTACGGGATTTCTGTGTTTCTAGGTCTCCCCTGGCGCATCCACCGCGCACGAGGGGCGTCCCTGGTATTACGCTCGAGCGTTAACTAGGGTCGTCTTATAAGACGATTATAGTATCGTTAAATCGAACCGGCAATTGCTGGAACGATCTCGAGGCTAAATTGCTGAGTAGCCGCGGATGACGTCGAACGATGAGATTTATCGATGATTAATGGGTTGCTTGATGGTTTCGTTGCAGCCGGAGACGGTTCCTCAAGCGAGGATCGACATGACCCGCGTGCTGGAGGTGGCTGCCGCCGAGGACGTCACCGGACATCCGTACAGCCTCGCCATCACCTCGCCGGAAGGAGTTACCTTCGTGAAGGGCACGTGCCGCGAGGAGAGCAGGTGGTGGGCTGACGTGCTTCAGGTCTACTCCAGGAACAAGGTTCGTTTTACAGAAATACTATACACACGTGGTCGCTGAGAAAAATCTGCGCTGGCACGTACTCATTAGATACTGCTACGAGGTGGTTTTTTATTTATTCGACACCATATTACGTTTCCGTGGTAGCGGATTTTTTGCGATTACTCGAAAGTGTTATTAAGTGACGGGAAAATTGACATATCGGATTCTGTCGTGGTGAAATAAATCCCAAAAATCGACAAGGGAAAGGCTGAAAAGCCATTTTTAATTTGCATTGTACGAAAAGCAGGCGAATTCCAAGCAACAAAAAGGGAGCAGAAACGCGGGGTTCGCCCCCTCGAGAACCACTCGCGGAATTCATCCGAGCGGGATTTCATTTCCGTCGAATCGCAAATAAGCCGGGGCGCGTTCCGAACGGCGGCGAATTACACGTTTCGCGGTGCCCCCGACGCGAAAAAGAAGTCACGCTGACGGGGCCGCTGTCATTCGTTGATTACGGTGCTCGCATAATCATTACTGCATCCTTCTGCGTCATGCTTGTTATGCGTGCGGTAATACCAGCCGCGTCGACCTGTCTCACCGGCGGAAATAGCTTTAATAAGCGCGCGCTCTTGGGACCGTTCGTTCGCGTTCTTAGCGGGACGACGAATCGCAGCCCTCCCGCGGATTTTCCGCGCGTCTGCCTCTGTTCCGTCTGTTTTCAACCGTGGAAACAAACTGTTCCGTGTACAATGCAGTGGATGGTCGTGGTTAAACCGCTCAGCGTTCGACGATTAGCTTTTGCGAGAATTTTTGTTCGAGGATCTTGCTGGTGGTTTCAACCCCCTTCAACGTTTCAGTTTCATATTAGTAGATTGTAATGTTGACGAGAGTCGCTAAATATAATTCAATAGAATGATTGAATAAATTAAGCTTCGCAGAGTGTGGAACGAGTTCGAGAGAGGCGCGAGGGACACGCGACTCTTCCAGCGAACGGGTTAATTATTAATTTCGTAGCGTCAGAAATAGCGTTCTCAATTCGAATTATTTCACTTTTACGCACTGCCGTGCTGGCGTTTAAATTGAAGTTACGCGAGACATTTTGACTTTAAATGCCCGCGCGTTGAGCATAAAGTAGCGATTTAACGAAGACGGTCTACTACGTTTATCCGACTCGGGAGTATAAACTTGGCTGCCACTCGTATAGATTGTTAGATAGAAGTAACACGATAGTCGGGCATCAGCCTAATTGTATAGGTCGTTTAAAACAGCACTTGTCCAGTGACACCGCGCACTGCCCACCAGTGGAACCACGCCAGCGGACTTAAACCCGGTGCTTCGATTACCGACCTCGACTTATTAGTAATTTGTAATATAGCTAGCGACCCTGCAATCACCATCGATCCACAGTGTCGACAATAAAACCCTGCACTTACGGAGCATAAAATTCGCCCTCTCATATTCTCCGTTCACCCTTCGAGACTCCGCGACAAAGCTTCTCCACGACCAGTTCTTCTCGTATCACGTAAACTGCTTCTAATTGTCGCAAATAACGCGTTCGCTTAGAAATTAATTAAAAAAAAACCAAGAATAACCCACTGCTATTTTCGCAGTTGCGCTATTCTCGGAGCTCTAGAACCGAACGACACGTTTTCAAACGAGACACGAACAAACTAACGCGACTGCGATTCCAAGCCTATGGAAGACCCATAACCGTAGCCCTTTGCTCGGAGTCGCAGAAACGAACGAACGGACACGCTCGATGAAATTCCGCGGCCATCCAATTCCCGATTATCTTGCCGGTAATCGCGAATCAGGCTCGTACAGTTAAATCTCGACGCTGGGAACGGGGTGGCGGCGGAGGACGAGCGCCCCGTAGAAACGGGTTGAAGAAGAAACGAACCGGGTGCAAAAGCGCGATAATGCTCGATCATTAGAGCAGGCGATGTCGCGGCGTCACGCTCGTTACCGCGCGAAATAATGCCGGGCAGGGGTTTTCTGCGATTCCCTCGATCGTCCGCCGCGCCTACCGGCGCTTCTTCACCAGTTTCTTATCGGCGCTCGCGAGGTCGGAGCCGATTATAAGATCGATTCGAAGGAGAGGGGCGACGCGACAATGCCTCGCGCGATCTGGTTGCTTGTTTGTCCGTGGACACGAGGACGATTCAATTTCGTTTCTGGGCTGAGTTAAATAGAGCTGCATTGGTATCGATAGGCATTGCAAGGATCGAGGATTCATTTGACGATGAGTCTGATGAAAAATTCATCTTTTTTATCTCTTTTTACATAAAGAAGAGCAATTGCTATTTGCAGAAGGAATAAGAGAAATGTTTCTTCGTATTGCAACTCTGTTCTCTCTTAGCCGCAAGAACACGTACAATTAGCCCAAAGCAATTAATATCCGATCGGAAAGATACGACATATAATACTTCGTAGAATCATTGCGGCGATGATCAATCTCTCGTCTCATTCTTCCTGCTCGCGCGAAGTTAATCCATCAATTACCATCTTATCTCGAAATAACATAATTTATATCAATTTAATTGCAGAGACTAATTGCCTGGGGCCTGGCCGAGTCGTCCTTCGTCCATCGAGGCGCGCGCGCGCGAACGCCCTCGGGACGCGCGCATCGACGAATTAACGCCCGCGTGGAAACAATAAAAGAGCCCGCTCGGCGTTTATCCGACGCGTGATCTACGCGCGCCGCGAGATCGCGCGATAAATCGCGGCGCCCCCCCGTTCGTGGATCAGCGCGCGTTTCAGCTAGGTCGCGCGACAACTCGAAGCGTTGCGCAACGGATGATCGATGGGGTAGCGGCGCGCGACGCTTCTCCTCTCCTCCTCCGTTCGAGATAAAAATCGAACGGCCCTCTTAAATCGACGAATTATTGCCGCGTCGCCAGCGGTTATCTGCGCGGGCGAATCTCGACGAGCGTCGCGGCGAGAGTTCCGCGTTGATTTAGAGCCGGAGGCGGTATGGGAATACTTTCAATTGGAACGGAACTGATTGAGAAACGGATAGGGGATGATTGTGTTCGACCTTGTTGCTGACAGTTTCAGTCATACGATTTTTGGAATTTTGTATATATTTTTTAAGAAAATATCATAGGATTGAAACTTAAATTACTGCGCGATTAAAAATTAGCATCGTCGCAATCCAATCCATCTGAATTCGCATTCCTATCCGGAACAGATCGATCAGAACCCTCTCGAAAGGTATTCCAAAGTCGAGTCCACGTCGATTTCGCATTCCTCCGACGCGAACCCTCGTAGCAGCTGACTCGAAAAGACGTCGAAGTAACCCACGCGGGCGTTGGAAATTCTGGCGGATCAACGCGGAGCTGTCGTCAGCGATTTCAGAGGGGCGGTTTCCCGATCGATCGCTCGCTCGCTCGTCCCTGGCTAACGCGCGCGGCGCATTGTTCGCCGCCGTTCGTGTCGTATCCGTTACGCAAGGAACGATCGATCGGCAAATGGAAACGGCGGACCTGCCGCGCGCGCGGTGCGAACGTACGATTACGTTAGGAGGCCAAGGCGAGACGCGTAGTTACGCGATGGAAACGGGTCACCCGTGCCTTTTATATTTTCCCCTCGCCGGCGGCTGGCCGCCGCGAAACCGACTTCGGAGCCTGAACGACCAGAAACGAAACGAGATCTGTCTCCGTTTGGAGCGGCGAACACCTGCCGGATCGCTCGGTTCGACCGTCTCCGTTTTAAGCCCGTTGCGAGAGCAACCCGGTTGATCGAAAGGGAGAGGGATTGTGAAAGGGTTGGAGATGGATAGGGTCGTTGGAATCTTTGCTTCTCTTTTTCATACAAAAATTCAGCACGTATGACAGTAAATCAAATACAATGTCCCGTGTCGATTTCTGAGAAATACGTTATGGTAAATCGTGTACGCGCACAATAAGAGCGCATTCGAAGGCACGTTAGCCATGATCGAGAGATCGTCGAGCATGCCTCGCGTTTCGAGTATGCATAACCGAATCGAAAAGCACCGCGGCTATCGAAAGATCGACGCCGCTAAGAAGATCCCGCGCCGGTAGAATCGATTGAATCGTTCGCGTTCGCATTTGTCCGGCATCACCGGGTACACGGGGCCGCGGTCTTATGAATTATGCACGCCGCGAAGAGCGCTGCGCCGCGGAATATTATCAGCGCCGCTGTTATCTGCCGTTACCGCGCGCTGCCTGTCCTCGTCTACCATCGTCGCCCACGCGCGAATTCTACGGCATTCCGCCGCGGTGCCGCGACGTCCGCGTTTCCTCGTCAAACGATAATGACGCCGATTTTTAATCGATGCCGACTCTGTGTCCTCCATTCTCCGCGCGAGACCTCGATACGCTTGGGAAAATTAGCTCGTCGCGCGTGCCCGTTCTTTCGTCTCCGTTCAGGCGATCGCGAGAACGAGAGTTCTCGTTCGTTCGCGGACATTATCGATCGATGGGATAACGGAGAGGCTGTGGAGGAGCCGTGAATTTATTAATTTCGATTTTTTAATTTATCCCTCGCTGAAAGTCGTAACTTTGTCAACCGGATAACGGGCGCTGTTAACCCGATCGGTCCTGGCTAGTGTTAATATCGGTGTTGATCGAGTGGTTTTAATAGTCGGTTGCCGAAGAGCGCAAGGGCGAATGGTTAATTGAGATTGAAATGGTTTTCAGGGCCGACACAAGAGGAACGCGACGTTCCCCGGTGGACAGACCACTATTCTCCAGGTCACTCCAGCGATCAGGAGTAAGTAATTGATAACATCTCGGCATTTCCATTTTTCCAATTCGAATCCTTATTATTAATAACGATGTAGAGGTACTGTGTATTTATAATGCGTACTTAAAATGCATTTTTCGTTTTTTCCCCCTTTTCGTTTTCCCCTCCCCTCGCTCTGTTATTAAGTACCAGAGCTCGAAATCAACGTTTCAGCCATTAAGATACCGAATGTATATTTTATACGAGCACCACTTAAGCATAAATCATGCGCAAATTGCCTTCTCCAAAGGATAGTGTAAAATTAAACGACTCTCATCGATCACGAACTTAATTATTATTAACTTAACTCTCTATACCGTCACCCAATTTAAAACTCGCCTTAACCATGAATCTACATTTTTCCCGCTCCCCTGAATAATACGCGGCTATCACTGCGCCAGTGCGCTTTGTAATTAAGTGTATCAAACGCCAAGATACCGCGGCCCATTCAATTATTAATCCCTTATTACAACCACCCTTCTGGCGAACAAAAGAATTCTATTTATCAACGATTAAACGCAACGAAGCTTACCGCCGCTAAATCCACTCGCTCAGAGTTTCATCCCTAAATCACCTCACGTCGCGACCTCTCAACATCCACCCTAAGCGCTCCGTCTCTCCCCTATCCCACGATCCCCATCTACAACCGGTCCAAAACACAAGGGACGCCACTTAACGCCGAAACCACTTTGCTCGCAGGCAACACACCGAACCCTCCTCGACCGCGGTTCAACAGCTGTCGCTCGGAGCCGCGCAGCAACACGTGGATCCCAGAGACGAGCGTCTCGACGGACCTGTGCGCGTCCGTGTTCTCCTCCAGCTCGTCTCTGGTGACGAACAGCGCGGTGACGGCCACCAGCAACGCGACGATGAGCAACGGGAACGCGGAGAGCAGCAACGAGCGTCGTACCAGCAACGTCTCGCCCCTCAGGACCAGCGTACCGCTGGAGAACGGCGGTACCAACTATTTGTCACCAGTCTCGACCACCTCCTCGATGAACGGAGGCGTATCCAACGCAGTCTACTCGACCACGTCGACGTCGACCACCGTGTCGAGCGGCGTCTCGCTGACGGAGAAGCCGCCCATCGCGCCCAACGAGGGTAGGTCCAGCTACAGGGACCAGCCAGCCAGCAGCGCGTCACCACCGACCAGGGACAAGCTCCGCGCGGAGGACAAGGCCAGACGAAGGATGAATCAGCACGAGGAACGAGCGGGAACCAGCGAGAAACTAGGTCGGTACACACGAATCTCTTTGGTGGGCTTGGATAAGCGTTCGTCATGGGTGGCGCGGTTCAGGGTGTGTCCTGCTCCCCTAATGGGGTTTCCGTGGGATTAGCTGGCTTTTTCAGCCGCGATGGATGACTTGGCGAAGAACACTGTTTTTCTAGCCACATTTTTGGGGATTCTATTATTCAAGTAATTCTTTTTCTTTTGTCAAAGTTGGAGGTTATACGAAGGGTACCGTTTTTGTTGGATTTAAAGATTGGTCGATGAAGATTGCTTTTGATAGTTTCATTATTTTTTTTTTTTTTTTTGTGGTTTCGCGATGGACACTGTTTCTTGCTGCCTCAGAAACTAGTTGATTAAGACCTTCGCTAGTGCAAGGTTAATAAAAGTTCATGGAAGGTATTAGATTTGCGCGAGGTCTGAAGGCTATCCATTGAGCGTCTCGAGGATTATATCACGCGTCGAATAGAATTTACTTGTCCGTTCAACCCGAAATTAAAATCGATCTCACACTTCTGCTTAGTTAACCCCAGAGTCAATTACATCAATGTACGTGTAGTTAGATCGCCATTTACAATCGTTTGTTCATCGAAATTGTTTCAAATAGACAGAACGACATCTCGATTCGTTCTTCCATCCGTTCACGTCCATCGATTCCATATCCATCCCCTCAGCGACCAGTATAATCCCCTCGCTAAAAATCAATCAGTCACTCTGTACGTTAATTACACGTCGAATCACGCAACGTGGCTCACTTTTACCCTCGTTTTTTCATTCCTTCCCATCGCTCGGATATTCAAACGGAAAACCGGTAAATCGGCTTTACGTCAACTTTAATCGCACGCGTCCGCCGCGAGTGAAATTTTGTTGCGCGTACCGATCCGGGAACGGAGATCTGGTAACGCGATTCGGCTGTTGGCGAACAATGCGACGTTCTCATTGAATCGCCGCTCGTGGAAACTGGGTCGACGTCGTTTATTCTCCTCCGCGGCGATGATTCGCGCGGCCGCGTTAAATCGTACCTGACCCATTTCCACGCGTGACAATTGACGGCATAAACAGAACAGTTAGTGGCACGTACACGCAACGGAGCAGGGCGCCCGTGTGAAAATCCAGCCGATTTTATCCGCCCGGATTTATTCGTCCTCGGGTTAACGATTGTCTGCTCTATCGTGGAATCCGGATGGGAAACCTCGACGTCGATTCTGCTTTGGTATCGTAACGATGGTATTGTTCGCGAGGAGCTTGGTGTCGAACGTTTGTAAATTCGAAGCAACCGCTTTGGAATATCTTTCGAATGCAAAGAGTTGAAATCGTAAGGGTTAAGCGATAGATTAGAGAATGATATTAGCAAATTTAGTAAAGAACTAACTTGGTAGCGAAGGTATCAATCTTTTCGAGCACCAGAGTTGGAAGCTCACCAACACTCGAGCAAAGGCTGCCTCCGTTCGAAGGCTCCATAGGAGGCGGAAATTGTAAATGAAATTAATCAGCGATTGGTACAGACGCCTCGAACGTGATAGGGGTTTCCAATTAAACGATCGAGGGGTTTTCCTTCTCGTCGTTCCCACCGCTATCTTATGCTACGTGCTTTCCAATCAGCGATAAGTTACCCTGTCGTTTTCTCTGAGCTACGAGCGTTTAATCGCGATATGATTCCCCCTGGCGCTCACGTGGCCACGTTTCGAGCTGGCTCGTTGCGTTCCAAAAAATTTTTCCAGCTGTTTCAGACGAAAGAGAAAGCGACGGGTAAGTGGGTATATTGATTCGTATACCGCTGACAATTAATTACACCGCGAATCGTGGCAATTCAGTTACGTGACTTTAAACGGGAAATGGTTTATCGAGAAATATAGTCGGCAGGATATGAAGTTTTATTTCATAACGATCTTAAAGTACCATTTATTAAAGGTATAATTGGAGAACGTGCTCTGAAATCTGTAGAATTATAATTAGAAAATTGGCTCGACCATTGGTGGGAAGAAGACTCGAGAAAAATTGTTCAAAGAACCTGAACGAACGGCGGCGGCTGGTGAACCGTGAAAGGGTGGTATCTCGCAACAAATCCGATTGCTCTCATTCATCTATACATTTATTACTCACCGCTAACGAGTAGAATGTAAATCTGCGACAGGAATAAGGAAAAAGAAAGGACTAATCTCGCGGATCTCCCACACAAGTCGCAACGTACGGACAAATAGAGGCCATCAATCGCCGGTGAATTTATTAACCGCATTTATCGATCGGATCGATTCGAGTCGTTCCAATTACGGTTTTACCCTGGGTCCGGGGCGAAGGCAAGAAACGCGAGCGTAAACGCCACGCTCAGCGTCGAACGTTTTAATCGAGCCGCGAGGCGAAAAACGCGGCAGGGCTTTTCGCCCGCGCGTTTCGCCGCCGATTCGATCGAGAAAACCGGTCCCGCGCTCGCTTTTTAAAAGTTCCCGCGCTTCGCACCGTTACGTACCACCCCGTGCAATTTGTTCGCGCGTCATTATCGAATTAGCTTCTTGCGGCACCGCCCGATCGAACGCGTCCTCGCGACGGTGCCACCGTTCAGGGTTCAGTTTACTTAACGGTTCGAGACGGTCGTGTCGGACGGTTTCGAGCACCCGATGGAAGACGTAGATCCTTCGCGTTGACGTTTCCATGGAATCCCGGGGATAATTGAGGTTTTCGAAGATCGTAGACAGGTTCTGGGAATTGGGGTGGTTCAGGTGATCGCGGAGAGCCGAAGTCCTCGAGTGTTTTATGGCCACTCTAGGACTAAGTTCTTTCTGAACGGATTTAATGGTGTTTCGCTACTTAGGATCCCGTCTTCTAGTTCATTTTAGTTGGTTCTTGGAATCGGGGTTGCCTCGAGGATTGTCAGGGGTTTAATGGTGTATCTCGCTTGCAGTGGACTTTAGCGATTCGATGGAAACGAGACGATTTTTGATTGTTCAACCGAGAACACTGAAGGCACACACGGTCGAGAGATGAACACATCGATCAACGTCGCGCTCTGCAAATATAATTATTCGTGACAAATTTAATTGAACTGTCTCCGGGACGGAAGTCCAGAGCGTAAAATAATAAATCAACAATTGGCGCGGCTACGTCGAGGGAACGAGAACGGGGCGCGTAGAGGGGCCTGCGGTTCGAGATTTATAAGGGTCTAACTAACACAGTTAGCTTCGATTCCAAAGGATTCCTCGAGCCGCGATTACGCTTCCCGTTCGTTGCGTAATTGCGTGCGCGCAATCTTGGAGAAAATCTACCGGTTCTCCTCTCGTCGTGTGCTCGGTGATCTCTGCTCTCCCGTCTGATCCGTAGATTTCATTTAGATTGGCGTCAAGCGAACGTCCCGGGGAACCCGTTCCCCGAGTGTTCCGCGGGTGATCCCGAGATTTATGTCGAACGTCGATTTGCCGAAAGATACTCGACCGCCTCGTAACTAACGATGCCTCCCCCTCCCTCCGTTTATTTCTGCTTTCGCCAGCAGCGATTTTTCTAACGTTCCCAGAAGAAATATCGATCGTGAAAGCTGACATCGTAGACCGCTAACTATGTGGACTACCTATTTTCTCTGCGAGAGTGGTTGCTTTGAATGAGAAAAAGAATGTAGAATAATCTGTGCTCATTTTTCTCGAAAGCAACGGTTCTCGGTAGACGCAGGGCATCCATCTTGGCGAAAATGGCGACGAAACGGCGGGGCTCGCATGAAACTGTTATTAGCATAGTAATGGCGGTTAGATTTCGATGGAAGGTCGATAGAGACGCGGATAAACGAGAGAGATAAGCGTACGCGGCAGCTCGTCCACGCGCGAAGGGGGGGCCCGGTTATTAATTAGCCGGCAGTCAATTAACCGAGCCGTCGTCTGCCCGTGGCGGGATCGCCGCGTTAGGGTTCCACTCGGACGCGAAAGAAGTTAATTGGTCGAGCTTCGAGACGGCGAGCGTTTTTGATAACGTTGCCCAGCCAGGAAACGCGTATCTCAGCGTCACGCCGCTTCTTTTGCCGCTCGATCGGGACCATTAGACGCCGGGTCCGGTATTATCGTCGCCTCGTAACGGTGGACGACGCGGGGATGACTCTATCGAACCGGTCAGAACGTTTTCCGAACCTGTGCTTCAGACGATGACGCCTGTCGGAGGATCCTGCTGGAGCACGAGAGGGAGAGGGAGGGCAAGCTGCGGGACATCGCGGCCTCGTTGACGCAGCCACGCGTCAGGAGGATCAAACCAAGGACCTCGGAACCGACCAGGGACGTCGTGGACGCCGCGAACGTGGCTTATCAGGAGAAATTCGTGAGTATCTCTGTCCAAAGGGATTCTATTTCAGATACAGGATGGAGACTGTGATTTATCTCATTCGAGAGAGTCACTTTTCATTTGCGAAACGATGTACTCTTCTCTTTTTTCACTTTTTTGACAGTTTCATAATTCGTCAAGGTATATAGACGAAATTTGTATCGTTAAACTAGTGGTGAATAATTATTACAATACTCTGCACCCTTAATTTTACGTTTTTCGCTCGCAACGGCGACGATAGTAATAAAAGTTTGATTCGACGATGGCGCACAGATCAGAGGCGACCCGGACGGCTGCGGCCTCGACATCTCCGGCATCCGGTACTCGCCTACGTCCGAGCTGAGGGTCGATCTGCCCGCTGAGGATTTGCTGAACATCAAGAAAGGCTGGCTGATGAAACAGGGCCTGAACAAGGTTCGTGCTACGTCTATTGACAGTACCCCGTGTCCCCTCCGTTCTATCGATAGCCTTAATGAAAGTCGATATACGCAACGCGCGGATGTGTTCTACCAGGAATGGAACAAGCACTGGTTCGTGCTCCGCGGCTGCGGCCTCATGTACTACCGAGATCCCTGCGCGGAAGATAAGGGTATCATGGACGGCGTCATAGATCTGAATACCGTTACCGCCGTCACGCCCCTTCAAGTCGCAAGAAATTATGGATTCCAGACTGTGGTGAGTGTGACCGGTGGGATTTGCGCACCGGTGATTTACGGTAATTAACATTCCGCGCGAACGAACGAACGAACGAACGAACGAACGGAAATCCAGTTAGACGTTACGGGAGCCGCAATTTTCTCCTCTCTCCTATCTGCACCCCTCTGCTCGAATAATTGCGATGCGAAATGAGGCCCGTTTACATTGTCCACCGATTCGACCGGCTGTTTCTCTCACGAAAACGGAAAACTACGATGGTGAAGAAATGTGAATTAATTTGCTTCCTTATATTTCAATATTTCTGCTTCGTTACGCAGACTGTACTCTGATCAGATTGTCAGCGAAAAACGCGAACTGAACTTCTAAATGGCGAAAGCACGTCGGACAGCGGTCGGACAGCCACGGGCGCCGAATGCGCGGACACACGACACGAACCGTAACGAGTTAAAGAGGAAACGCTAGCGTCGTGGAATCGTCGGCTAGAACTATAGTTAGCCGTGAATCTCCCGGGGGGCTTGCTGGTCAATTGCATTGCCGGAATTAACTTCCGCGCTCAGGGCTGGGAGTGGCTGGAAAAAGTCGGTAACTCAATTTCACGGTAGAACAGATCCCGGTGCTCCTCGTTTATTCGTGTCACTGATCTCTGTCACCCGGTGTATCCCGCTGCTTGGCCCACATAGAGACGATAGGCGATGCCTGTTTCCCCTGCATTTTTCCACTCGAACGATTTATATCACGTTTTTCTCTCCCTACGCGCGTTACCACCGCCAAGGCCTGGGACGATCGAGGATCAACGGTGCTGTCCGCGGTGACCGCCGGGATACGGGCCAGCTGGATGTCGGCTATTCGGAGGGCCGCCAATTTGCCGGACCCGGATAGCAGTAATGACTCTCTGACCGTTTGTCAGGATGGACAGCAGGATAACACCCCGCAATCGCCTACCGCGTAAGTGAACCGGATCGATCTTGCTTAATTAAACCTCGAAGAGGTACTAGAGAGGAGACTGTGCTACTACATCAGTTTATCTAACACTCCTCTTTTTTCTCCAGATCCATCACAGACCGCGAAAGAGACTCAGTGGTCCCCTCGACCTCGGTCACACCGCGATCAGTCCTCTTTTCTTCGGACGAGGAGTATCGAACGGCGTCGGAGGGTGGCAGAAGGGAGTCTGGCGATTGGTCAGAGGTGCCCGTGTCTCCACCGCTCGTACGAAACGGTGACTGGTCCAGCGGGCTGAAAGGTTCCAGCTGGTCCGACTCAGCGAACCACGAATGGTCAGAGCTACCCCCGTCGCCGCCGTTGACCAGAACAGCGCTGTCCCGCGTGAAAGCCCGGTCCAGGTCGAGCTCCAGGTCGAGGGTGTACAAGAGGAGCCGCAGCTCGCCGCCAAGCTCGAGGAGGAGCACCTTGGACAGCGTGAGGTCCGAGGATCTGATGATGGCCTGCTACGAGCTCGGCGAGGACGAGGAGCAGACGAACGGGCATATGCAGAGCAACAGTTGCCTCTCGAGCGCGAACGAGAGTCCGTTGATCGTGGAACTGTTGGAGAATCAGGTGTCGTCCCTGCTGCGCGAGCAGCTCGACCAGAATCAGACCCACCCGAGCACGCTACTAGTCATTATCGAGCGTCAGGAGAACGAGATCGAGAGCCTGAAGTCGCAGCTGAGCACGGCGAGGGCGGATCTGGCTAGCGCTGAGAAGGAGCTGTCCAGGCTCAGGCAGCAGAAGGCCGAGGCTTCCATCAGAGAGAAACAGGTGGAGGAGTTGCTGAGCACTATTCAGAGAACCGAGCAGCAGAGGAGCAAAGACTTGGAGGATTTGGAGAAAATGAAGAAGATGTACAACAGGGACAAGGAGGTGCTCGAGTGCAAGGTGTTGGAGACAGAGGCTATACTTAGAGAGACCAGCGAGAGGTGCGAGATGCTTACCAAGGAGCTGGCCTCGAGTCACAGAACTGTCGAGCATCTGCAGTCGGAGATAGCTTCTTTGAGTAACCGACTGTCTCAAGGTACGTAAGACTCGTGTAAGAACAATGCGTTGATATTGACTGATTTATTTATATTTAATTGTATCATTGATATATATAGGAATAGACGAAAACGAGCGTTTGTATAGCAAGGTTAGAGAGCTGGAAGAGAAAGGAGGATTGTCTTCTTCAAGGGAGCGTAGAAGGAGTTTCGACTCCCTCAGCGATTTGACGAACATCGAATTGGATCTAGACTTTAATTCGCTCGACAAGGAGAGGTAACGATGGAATACATTACGCAGTAAATATTCCGCTAATTTATGAACGGGCTTCGAATACATTTCGTTTGCGTATCGTTCGCAGAGTCGTGGAAGAGTACGACGAACTACGGAACCGGTTCGAGAAGGCTATACTGGAGATACGCGCGATGCGCAAGGAGCTTCGCGAGGCGCACGCGATACAGGACGCCCTGGAACTAGAAATCTTTGCTCACAAACAGGACGCGGCCAGCATTAGTGAGACGAATCAGGCTCAGATTCAGTTGATGGCAGCTAGAATCCAGGACCTGACGAACAAGCTTGCCGCCAGCGAGAAGCAAGTAAGAACCCTGAAGCAGAAGCTGACGAAGGCTGAAACGAGGGACAAGAGGAGGTCGCTGTCGCTAAAGGGTCGCGAGTCCTTTCAGATCTCCCAGGAGATGGAGGACAAGCTCTTGGACCTGGAAACGAAGATCTGCGCGATAGAGCGCGGCAAGGGCATCGGGACGCCGGTGTCGACCGGAAACAGCTCGAAGGAGTCGAGTCCGAACTCGAAGAAAGAGAAGAGGCGTGAAGGGAAGAGCCTGGACCGCAGCAGACTGAGAAGAAAGTCGCTGGACAGCGCGACGAGCTCGGAGCCGATGAAGGTGTTGATAAGATTGAGCACGCTGGAGACGAAGGTGGCGAACGTGACGGAGAACATGGCCAGCGACGCGGAGAAGGACTCGAGCGAGTGCAGCGAGGTCAGCGCGTCCTCCACCAGCGAGGTCTCGCTGGAGATAATCGCGAGGCTGAGGAAATTGGAGAGGGTGGTGTCCAAGTCGAAGAGGAGGCTGGAGAAGTGTTTAGGTTCGACGCAGGCGGAGGACAAAGCGGAGAAGTGTTTGCGCGAGGTGAACGACATCCTGGACTCGTGTTTAGAATGTAAGAAAAACCAAGCCAGCGCTCAAGTGACCGAGTCAGTAGGCGTAGTGGTATCTAGACTAGAGACTATACTTAAAGATAAACTGAGCGAACTCACGAAGAGACGGCAGACGCTCGAGCAGAACGGCCAGCTGGACGAGCGGGAGAAGATGAGGCTGATCGCGGAGAGAGTAGCGTTCGAGTTCGTCGTCCTTAGGCAGATTAAACGGACGATCGGCCGTACGTTCGACCGTACTGCCGTTCTGAGTGAATTGGTCGAAACTAGTCAGCTTGCCTCAAGCTTAACGCGTAAGATTCATGGAACTAAGCCCAAAACGTACCAAAACACCAGTTACATTCAGTATCTCACTAGAGTGTTAGCGAATAAGTTAGTACTAGTAGGTGGCGCCGCCGCGACGGAAACGGCCACCGGTAGGGAGGTGTCCGCGGCTCGTAGCGAGAGCCTGAGCTTCCTGCTGCAGAAGCAGCGCGAGGTGAACGAGGTCGTGCGTAGATACAAGGAGACAAAGTTGAGACAGCTCGCGGAGGCTCTGGCCGCGGAGACTCTGAGCATGTCCGAGCACGAGGACGGTAACAAGCAGCACGCGGTCCACTCGAGCAAAAAGTTGCTGGAGGATCGACGGATCCGCGAGGCGTGGGCGTTGGCGCAGGAGACGGTCAGCAAGGAGCTGGTGCAGGCGGAGGTGTCTCACGTGATCATGCGTTGCGGCCAGATGTACGAGCAGAACGTCACGAGCATCACGGATTTCTGCTTGAACTACGACAACTCGGAGAGCGTGACGTTGGAATCGTGGACCGACGCGGCGCAGGCCAGACTGCGCCAGGAGACGGAGCTGTCCACGCGCGAGCTGTCCGACGTCTACGAGGAGTGTCTTCGCCAGCTGAAGAAGAACAAGTCGGCGATAGTCGAGCCGAAGTACGAGTCACGGCAGCTATTGACGGACTACGCGGACGTGATCGCGCACAAAGCTTTAATAGACGCCAGAATCGGGCTTCTACAGGAGAACACGAAACCGTTGACGAGCTTCCCTGGGGAGACTTTCGTATCTAGTCTAATCCGGAACGATGACGTTCTATCGTGTCTGTTGGCGGCAGACGACCACGAGTTCCAAAGCAATTCGATTCTCGACGCGGAGTACAGTTACCTTTATCAGCAGTTTAGTAAGGAGTGCGAGGACAGTATATTCGGCTCGAGCCGCGCCTCCAAGGACCAGATGAAGAACGTTGGTCAGAGCTTGGCCTACCTGGAGGAGGACTTGACCGAGCTAGGCAAACGCGTTCGAGCGAGATCCTGCGAGAGCAACGAGAGTCACGCTTGGCCATCGAAGTCGACCACGATCACCGTCACGGACTGGTCGAGCGTGTGCGAGAAGTGCTCGCAGCTCCGCGAGCAGATCAGGAAGCTGAGCGACTATATGAACAACGTCGCTTGCAAACAGTGCGAACAGTTGCAGGATACTATCCAGAGGATCCAAGCTAAGCACAACGAGGAATTGGAGACGTTGAAGAGAAATCAAGAGCGAGACTTGATGGACATTAAGGGGGAGCTGGACAATCAGAGGCAGTCGTTGACGTCTCAGTACGAGCAGGAAGCAGCCAGCTTGCGGGAGAAGGCGAGAAAATTGGAGCACAGACTGAACGCGATGGATTCCGAGCACTCTGCTCACGTGAACGAGCTTAGAGCCGCTTACCAACGATCCATGAGCGCGGAATTGGACACGGACGCGGAGACGCGGAAGAGATACAAGGAAGAGATCAAGCAGCTGCGAGCGCTGTGCGAGAAGGGGCTGTTGGCTATGGAGAATTCTCACAGACGTATCATTTCCGAGATGGAGGAGAAGCACCGACAGGAATTGGAGAACCTGAGGGTGGAGAAGGAACAAGCGTTGTCGGAGGAGACTCAGGCCACCCTGGCCGCCCTCGACGCTATGAGGAAGGCGCACGAGCACGAGGTGCAGAAGGAGATCGCTAAATTTAAGCAAGAGTTTCTCAAACAAATGCAAGCGCGCGAGGACATTGGCGTGCTTCACAAAGAACACGAGTAAGTAATCGATTTTTGTGTCGATTATCGCTTTTGTAGTTGAAAGAAAATTTCTCGCGTACAGATGTAATTGTGAATTTATATTGAAATCTTTGAGACGATCTTGTTACGTAGAGGGTTATAAAGTATCGCGTAAAAATTTGTAGGGAAGAAATGGAGGAGATCAAACAGGAAATTCTTTCCTTGTCCGCGAAGTATTCCTCGAAATGCGTGGAATCCGCCGCGTTGGAGGAAAAAGTGGGATCCCTGAGCAAGCAGCTCGCACAAGCGCAACAGCACATTATGCAACTGGACGCGAGAAACAAACAGCTAAGGGCGCATCTGGTGTTGGAAACGAATGACGGAGCCATGATCGACTCCATGCAGATGTTGAGGGGCAGGGACAACGAGATTGCCGAGCCGAGAGAGGAGATCCATCGACTGCAACAGTTGAAGGTAACCCACGTCGCTCCCTCCCGCTGTAAATTAGCCCCGTTTACAGCGTAGATGTGGTTAACAAATGTACGATACTAAATGATTAACTCCGCCGCAATTACATGTTATGGCGCCACCCCTTACGAGCTTCTTACCGGTACTCCACGTCGTTCAGCCGACCGAACGTCTCGATAACGAAAGTTCAGACTGAGATACGTTGTAAATAAACCGTAGTTTAAAGCTAGCGACGATACTAGGTACAGCAAGGCTTCTGTGTTCGCAAGCTTTATTCGTTCATGAATATTTTAACCCCCAGCTGGTAGGAAGGGAGCAATAATTATTACCCTAAAGTACAAATTTCTAACGACAATAATAGCATCGAGAATCGCAGATGGAACGATTTCACAACGTCGACTCGCTCCCATCCTACCAGCCCCGCAATCAAACTACATCACTGACCCCTTTACCAAGGGTTAACATTTAACAACGCGTAACAGTAGCGACAGCCAGAGGAGAAGAGAATCGTCCCCCCTTCCCCCCCTCAGTTAGCTCGACGTACACGGTCGTTTTACTGTACCTAACGAGCCTCGTAAGTAGCCCATAAGGTGTAATCGATCCCACGCCGATCGCCCCGACCGCGCACCGATCTCGAACGATCGTGTTAACCAAGAACCACGCCCACGAGCAGCAAGCACTGGCGCTGATTATATTTTCGATTATTCACTAACAGCATGGGGAGGCCCCTCGTGATACGTCCGGTGTGCCATCGAAATCTCCGTCGCTAACAAGCTACTCGCCGCCTTACTCGCCGCAGCGTGCCCGGGGCGGCAACGAGCCGCCGGCTTCGAGGGCTGCGGGCAGCGACGAGCAGAGAACGAGCGTCGAACGGCCGCGTGGCTCCCTGTCCACGTCGCAAAAGAGCGCGCAGGACAAGCAGCAGCAGGCCACGTTCTCGTACAGGCTCGAACGCGTTAAGTCGGTCTCGTTGCCTTACTCGAGTAACTTGGTTAGGCCGGGCAGTAGTTCTGGCGTGCCGTCGCACGACAGGAAAGAGGTGAGCTTAGGGCAAAAGGGCCAGGAGCGTAACGGCCTGGTGTCGCCGCTTTGGGACAGCCTGAGACCGAGGAGCGGACTGCCCCATCAGTATCAAGGTACAGAGGAAAGGTGAAATGGAAACGGGTGGAAAAAGAGCTGAATAACGGGGAGAAACGAACGGAGGAAGCTTCCGGTGGATCGCCGCCAGTTTCTCGATCCTCCGCCTCCGCCTCTTCCTTCTCCACCATCTCTTCCTCCTCCTTCACGTTCTCTTGTATCTATTTTTCCGTGTACGTACTCGTAGAAACCGTGAACGGGTACGGCGTTTGCATTCGTCTCGTCACGCTGGACGGACGTCGATTCGCCACGACGTCGTTTGTCTCTCGTTGCTTTTTCTCAACTTTTTTCGCACCACCGTCTCATGTCCCGCGAGGATCGAGGCCTCTGTTTGTTCTTTCTTTCTGCCGCAGCGAGTGACCGAGGCGAGGAAGGCTTCTGGAATTGTGTTAAGAGGCGTGCTGGGGGAACGTAAAAGACTAACCGGGTGCTTTCTCGTAGAAATTAACCGCTTCGAAATTAATCGCTCTGTGTAGTCGCCATTAGCGTTCGTCGAGAATCAAACTGACATTATATCAAACAATTGTTGTGCAATAATCGTTTTGTTGTTATTTACATGTGTAACGCGACGTTTCGAGCGTACGCGCGGACCATTTTTGTCCGGCTTTCCTCGACGACAGCATTGAAAATGCGTCTGAAACGTCGATCTCTGTTCGTCGAGTATAATGCAAGGCGTAGTAATCACACTCGATGGTTGTCTAACCGTAATACTTGCTAACTGGTGACTTTTAACTGTGCTACGCATAAGTAACCAAATCCCGCCTTCTCGTGAATGTGATTTTGTACTCCTTGGATGTCTTAATCTGTGCGCATAATCATCTTCAATGTGTACCATTAACAGATTCGGAGGCGCGTAGAATGTTTACACAGGGTACCACGATTTTTGCGAACGGAACGTTTTCTATTTTCTGACACGAGCCTACTCCCTATTCTTACACGATCCACGGTATACAAAAAACAGAACGCAAAATTTTCACGTTGATTTCTGCGTGCTTCCGAACGACAGCATCGAACTGTGCGATTATAACCGTAGGAGTAACATCGCTTAAATCGTTGGGAACATACTAGGTGTGTAAGGAAAATCAATTCAGTCCTCTAATGTGATCGTCGTTCGTCTGCGAGTGATTCAGGGACGCCGTTGGAAACGTAAGACTGATGAAAAACAGTATAGACGGTTTTAAATTTGGCATGATTTTTGATACGCATTTTTTTTGGACGCACCTTTGTACTTGGTTGTTCGTCGACGGGAGTAAAAATGATCCACAATCGCATTCGAGAGGAAAGTAAATAAAAAGGGAGGACCGTAGTAGACGCGAAAGCGGATTACACAAACGAGATAATCGTATTTCGACAATTGTATTTGACACGAAAGGTGGCACAGCAGAGGCGCGAGTCGACGGCGCCGGCGGCAGCTGGCAGGGCGGCAACAAAAGCGAAAACCAGCAACACCCGGAGGCATACGGCCTCCGCGGCGACAATCCTCGCGCGTCCCGCCTCACCCCGGAACCCCCAGCTCTCTCCGTTGCAGGTCCGTTCTCTACTTTGCCAATTAAGGCGAATCTTTCACCGAACTTGCCGCCGACACGCTCCGCCAGTCTCTTTTCTTTCGTGACACGCTTTGCATTTCGCAATTAGTTTCACGTTTTCTTTTTTTACTTTCCGTTCTTTACTTCTTGTCAGATCTGCGCTTTTTAATTTGGTTCCCTCTACTTTAGCGGCGTTAGTTGCTTGGGGTAAATTAGAACTTTTCCGTTCCAGATTCATCTGTGTCTAGTTTCATTTTGCACGATTGCACAGTGACATGTTCTCTCATAATTAAAGGCCAGCGAGAAATCCTAATTGAAAAGACGCTACCGTCGATAAACATATATGAGTCTGGACAAATTGTATGTACGTGTATATGTTCTTTATTTACTTTGTCCGGTACCAGTTTTGACTTCCGTTTCCATGTGTGCTTAAAGTGATGGGTGGTAGCACCAGCAGAAGGTGAAGAGCAACCCACGAGAGGCGATCAATAAAGTAGAATTATTTTTGCAGAGCTGATGAGGTCTCCAGCAATGAGGTGGTCCAGCAGAAGTTGTCGTAGCTTACCTCCAACGCCCACGCCGAATTACCATCACCCGCTCCACCCCCCACTGCCAGCGGTGGGCATGGTCGCCGAGAGGAAGAAACGTTTCGAGCTCTGAATTGCTACTCACCCCTTACCCTTTTATATATTATCGACTTTTCCGCAAAAAGTTCGATGTCGCGCGTCGAGGATACCATTGACAATAAAGGTCTGTTTGCACGTGCCAGCGATGCATTCGTTCGGTTCTCCAAAATGGCGTCAGCTTTAAATTGACGAGAAAGTATCGCTTAATTGAGTCATGGGAACGTCGCTGACCGGATGCGTCGGTGTAACACGTGCGAATAAACCTCGTCTCGTTAAGAACCATCGATTAATTCACCGCGTATGATTGTTTTCGAATGGTGCTACTGGTTCAAAGTCTACCCTGTCGAGGACCCGCAGATTTTGCCTTTTGCACCGTCGCCTTTGAATAGTGCAGCACATTCATATCAGCAGTTTCTTTCGTCGTTTTCATTATTGCTCGTGTGAACCGTTTATTATCATTTTCACGGTGTAATAGCTCACAAACATCCCGTCACTGCCATAGCGAGTAGAGCTTCGACTGCGTAGAATTGAGCAACGTTCGTGTCAATTAATACAGTCGCCCGGGATCGTGCTCGTCGTAACGTAACGATATTGAGCATGTTTATCAAGTAAACATGATTCAATAGCCGAAACGAGGCTCGGGTCCCGCGCTTCACGATTTGGACGCCTATCGCGAACGATAGGTCGTTTTCGAAGGGACTTTCTTTTTTTCTTTTTTCTCGTTTCCGATCAAATCGGTGGAACAGTGTTTTGTTTTTTATTAGGTACCATTTACAGGTCCGCCGTTTTATCAACGGCGGCTGGTTTTGATACGCATTTAGACTTTGATACGTGAACTTTTTCCCCGTAGGACCGAGTAGTGGTCGTTTCGATCGACTTTCGCGAGCGACGTGCGTTTCTGGGGCATTATTCTTTCGCCTGCCCGCCATTTCTCGTCCCTCGATCGTTAATTATATTAATGGCGCAATTAAGGTATCTGTAGCTACTAATTGGTGTCTAACTTTGCCGATCCTTTCTTGTTTTTTGCGAGAGATTCTCTGGTGCTCGACGCTTCAATCTGAATTATAGTATAAGAGTACATAGTTTCAATTTTATGTATTTACGCTTTTGGAAAGGATGATGTGAATTCGATCACTGGGAAACGGTTCGAAACTTTCCGAGGATGAGGTGAAATGGCGAAGGAGGCAGACGCGAAGAAAATATAGTAGAGTATCGATTATTCGGACAAATTGTCAGCAATGAAATTGGCTGGACATTACTCATGTCGAGGTCTCGTGTCACTGAACGGAAACCGAAGCAACGAGACCAGGACTCCGGATAATTAATGGTCTACCGTATCGTGAGTCATGTGTACAAGTGTCGTGATAGTTAAAGCAAATGTAACGCATAGATGTGTCGGTGTGAAAGTGTACAGACGAATAATCCGTAAAAGGTCGTTGCGTTTGCCGATTTCACCGTTTGCGTTTGAATAGAAAGTAGACGAAAAATAAAAAAAAGAAACGATTTTGTACAATCGTGAGATCCGTTGTTCGTTATCTTGTAACTCTGCAAGGGGGCTAATTTTAATCGACGATCGGCTCAAAGTTCGTCTTCTAGGGAGGCTTCGATTACTTTTTTCCTTTTTTTTTTCTGTTTTAAATTGTTGACACGCGTGGTTCGCGACTATTATTATTATTTTTTTTTTACTTGTTTTGTAAAGTCAGTTAGCGTGTTGAAGCGAAGGACGACGAAGTTTCATCGCGACAAGAGAAGGCTAGGGCTTCAACATTTATTGTTTTCCTTCTCTCCTCAACTCTTTCTCGTCTCTTTCTCAGTCTAAACTGTCTCTCGTTAATTATTCGCGGTCGAAAATATTTGTACGCTTGTTTCGCTCTTGTTATGTATAGATTCTGCACATAATTGAATATAATACGGCGTTGTCACGTTGCACTGTGTATTACCGCATTCTCTCATTGTGTAAATGTTTTTACGTCGGATCGCGCGATATTATCATTTTTCGATGTTAATACTGTATAGTTTATGGTGTTTTCAATTTAAGGAGCAAGAAAGTATATAAATAGCCTAGAATTAACCCCTTCCATATCAAATGGATTGTTTATATTATATGTTATTATTATTGTATTCTATATTATATATTGTCGCGGTTCGTTCGAGCGAAGATGTCACTTGGGATCATGGTCAAATGTCGTGGGATGCGATTTACAGCAAAAGGAAAAGAAAAAAAACGAAAGAAGAAGAGGATTATCGATAACAATACGATTCATTATCTCTTATGTAGGGTAATTACTCAGGATTGTTTAACATTTATAATATATTACGATTATACTTATTGTATTTGTATTATAATTTATAATAACGTTTGAAATAAAATATAGTAACCATTGACGTGAACATGGTAATCGCCTGATTCAACTGAATATATCGCGACTTGATTCGAAACAAAATTCCAGTATGTCAACTTCGCCACGTTCGTATTAGACCCGCGTTCGTTGCGCGTGCGCAGACTCGCTGTCCTCAGTTTCAAACGACGGCTCCTCGTGGCTGGACGTTTCGTCGCGCGCGTTTACATAAAGCGGTGTGAAAGCATTAGTTACTCGCGAAAAATGAAACCTCTGTTCGAATTAAACGTCGACGACATCGATATTTGGTTGCCAAGTGCGAAAGAGAAGCTGATGCTGCACGATGAACACTCCCAGGTATGTATATACACGTAGCTTGTTTACGGTTCGTTTAGGACAAAAACAGGACGACCAACGCCAGGCACCGATCGCTTCGCAAAGCATTTTTTCTCGTAGTTTTTCTATCGCGAGTCTCTCAAGTGCCACAGTTTTCTTAGCGTCTTTACTACGGAATGAATATTGAGTCTATATTTGAAATTAGATTATTTTTAGCAAGTTTAACGTAGAATGGATCATTATTCAGTTGATAGGATAGGAAAAATGTGTGATTTCGTAGGTGAAGTGCATCAAGCGAATATCAAGCTTGTTCGAAACGAGTGGCGCTGCTGGCAGGGAGGCGCTACTTTCGAAACTGATCAACTTCGATATACTCTCGACTGTGTTCGAACTTGTACAAATTCCTCGTGATCATTTACTCCCGTACGTTTCGTGGAAAGTAATAAACTTTGGAAATTCGTCGCCTTTCGCAATATGTCACTTTTATTTGTGCTTAATAGATGCATTCTCGATTTTCTGAGCTTGGTAATCGTATATCCGAAGTTCTACAAAAATCACATAGCCAGGGATGCCATGGATTCCATTTTGAAAGTTACCGTGTGCCTTATCAAGTCTCGATGTAAAGATACAACGTTGCTAGAGAAGCTTATTTCGACTGTTAACGATATAATTTACAGGTGTGTGAAAATTGTTTTCGTAAAATAATGATTGAATAACTTATAATCACCAATATACAATTAGTGAGCTCTCGTGAAAGTTTACACTCGCAAAGTTGCAAATATAACTTGTCCACGTGTATTTTTATGATGGAGATAAAAATTGCTATCTTTTTCATAGCTTGTAGAATTTTAAATCATTTCGAAGGCTCACGCACGTCGAGGGCGAATCATTATTTTACGAATCAAACGATTTTTAGAGCCATTAAGTATAACGTGGATTTCGAGGCAGTCTGTGTTCCTCGACAAATACTGATCCTCCTGAAATCTTTGATCTGCGAGAATCCTTTGGATCAGAAGATGAAATTCTCCGGCGTCGCGCTATTGAGCCTCGTTCTTGAAAACATCGACGCGGAGGACGAATGGGACGAAGGCGTGTTCGAGCTTTGCCACAAAGCTCTCAATTTAATGAAAGAGATCGTCGAGTATAGCGACGACGACGCCTCGATTTTCCGCGCTGCAGACGCATTGTGCGCCGTTTGCGCTTCTGCTACTCGGTGAGACTACGTGCATATACATATATATCGAACACACGATTTCGATTTTGAACAGCTAGAGAGACTTAGGAGATTGCTAATTTGAACTTCATTAATTTCACGCGAATACGATCGCAAGAGTCTGAACAGGACTAGAATTTCTGATTAATCATAGCTGGTATACTGTTGAAATTTTGCTCTTTAAAATGATATGCGCTTATATAGCGCTACAAATATTAATCGCATCGTGCGGATATCAAACATATTGTCAATCGTACGAAAGTGCAGAAACTAGTTTCCTTCAGGTTATGCGCGGCAGAGGACGATAGCCAAACGGTGCTTGGTAAAGTTTCGAAATTTAAAGCGACGCTACCAAAGGCGATCCGCAGTGCGACGATGAGCACGCTGGTGTCTTACGTTAAAGTAAGTTCGATATTCCCGATCAATTGCGTCGATACGACGCGTGTTTAATTAGGCTTGCGTCAAAGGCCCTTTTATTCCCGTCCAGGAGACCGCGGAGTCAAGCGAAACGGACAGGGTCAAATTCCATAGAAACCTTGTGACTTGTCTGAACAACCTTTACAAGTTGAGCAGCAGTCGCGGTCGCGACGACTTGTCAAACCACTTGACCGCTAACGGATGTCTCAAGTACTTCTTACACTTAACCACCAGGCTTCCGTAAGTCACACGGATAATCCAGGATTCATTCGACGCCACGATGAAAGTCGGGAAAAAAATGATTTGCGAAATCATTTCTATATTTAGCCAATTAATTATCGCGGTAGTGGTTAGAAAACGGCGTTCAGTCTCAATTGCAAGATCATAAAGCGTGACGAAACGTAGTTTAAATACCTGCTTATGAAAGAGAAACATGGAAATTCGCTCGTACTTTCGGCTCGTTCCTTTCCGTATTGCATTTATTTGAAACGAAAAGTTTCCCGTATCACCGTGAAAAAAATGGTACAACCATTTATCACGAGAATCCACTTTAACGTCCATAGATAAAAGTTTTAGATTCTGAAAAATGAAATTGGGACGATAGAACAAAGTTTCTTTCCACCAACTTCCGTTATCAAGGAGAGTGATCTGGCCCTGCAATATTCAACGTGTTTTCGGAATTGGCTTCCATAAAAACGAAGCGACGTGTGTCGCGAGGGATTTGCCCTGTCCATGGAATGATTCAATACCACTATCGCTATTGCCACCTCCCCGGAGATCGTTACTTGCCAATTCAGGTTCTATCGTGTATATTCCAGAGAAATCTTGCGACGCAGCACTTGCATGCTGCTGTCGCGGATCATAACCACCCTGGCCGATAAATCTATGCCAATCAGCCAATCCGCCTGCCAGGGAATCGGCTTCGAAGACTCGATGCATCGCGGATTATTGGATCTCCCGAAAGACCCTGAACAATGGGGGCATATCATCGCTCGTCACAAAGGGAATTGCGCGATCGCTTTGATGACCCTGATTTACTACCATTACCATGGAACACAAGAGTGCGGATCGTAATTATACCAAGCTCTGCTATGGTCCTCGAAATCTCTTTAATTACAACGCGCTCTTTTCTACTTTACTTTCAAAATTTCTACAATTATGGATAACGATAAAACGCGAATGTTCGAAACTGAAAAGTTCTTCGATGTTGAAGAGTAGTTGAGAGAATGGTCGAAAGACTTGATCGTAGCAGGGAGCAATTGCAAATTTTAGCTTCTCTTTTATAACACCAAGACTATGCATGCAATGGAATTATTTTAGGACCGATATGATACGCCTGGAATCGCTGATCCCGAGGATTGTCAATCTCCCCAAATCCGGACAGACGCCAGCGCGAGTTTTGAAAGTTTTATGGTTCCTGTTTGCCGTCGCGTCCGTATCGCATCCGTCACCGTGCAGGGAACAGAATTACGCGAGGGCCGTGAAACGATTGGCAGCCGCGCTGCAATATTCCAGCCTGAACGACTGTTACACTCACCATATAGACCTGCTGCATTATTGCTTGAAGTGCGTCGAATTCCCGAAGGAACTGCGAAAAATAGCTATGAACCTGTGGCTGGTGGAGTCTGCCGGTGACATTAAACCGCTGCTGGCTCTGGATTGCGGTGAAGTCGTGCGACATTACCTATTGGTACGCTCTCGTTCGCCTCCGATAGTCTGCGGACGGTCGTCAAATGCAATGCAGCTTCTTTTTTTGAAAACAGATGGTCGTTCAAACGGGACATTCGAAGGATATGATCGATCTAGCGATGAAAGGAGTTAGAGAGATGATGCGTACGGATAATACCAAGGAAATCGCAGAGATTGCATGGCACATGTTGCCTAATCTTCTTTCGTCCTATGAACCATCGAAAGGTATTCTTGTTGGAAGACTCGTGTTTCGAGTGCTTAACCAAGGAAATATACGTATCCATGATATACGAAAATGAATAATAAATTATATAGTATACGTTACCACGAGTGATTTAAAGAATGAAAAATCTCTGACAGACGAGCAAATGAAAGCCGTACTGGAATTAACCAACGTGTCCATCCCGGACACTCTGTCATCGAGCATCAGGTATCGATGCGCAAACAGTCTCATAGCAATCATCGTACGGCAGGATGTGGACGCGAAGCTGAAGACGCTGGCAGTGATGCAGTCGTACGCGTTGCTGGCCACATCCACTGCTATCAAACTGTTTACGAGTATGTATTTCAGCGAGATGCTCGCTCGATAAGTAAAGAGAAGAGGCTCGAAAGCGCAGAAAATAGTTTCAAGCTCCTTTCTTTTCGTTCCTGCCATCGATACAGTTGTCGAGAAGTATTGCACGACGTCCAATCTGTTGGAGGAACTGCTCGGCCGTGGTTTCTCCGCGGAGACGCCGGAATTGTCCGCTGTCTGCTTGAAGCTACTCGCTTTCATCGTACGCTGTCAGGAAAAATCGTCGATTCAGGTGCGCGAGGATACGTCCGTTCGTAAATAAAAAATAGTTGGTCGAGCGTCAGCCGTCCGTGGGAACGATCTGTGTGCGCGTGTTTCAGCGTGTTAAGCCGGTGACGATTGACGTGCAGAGCTTAGCCGATTTGCTGTTAAATACGAGGAGGTCCGTACACGCGTCGATCAACGCGATGCAACTAGCGCTGGAACTTTTAACTCAAAATATTGACGGATCGTCTGTCAGGCTGGACGGGTTCGCTGGAGACCGGATGGAGGGTGTGATGAACCTTTACGAGACCCTTCATATCGTTCATGAAATAGTTAGTACCGATGCTTTTTTTTTAACGAACGTTGTCCCCGTTGACGATTTGTAACACAACGTGTATAAAAAGAAATTGAAAGATATTTTAACCCTTTGCGCTCGATGACTTTTTCGATTGGGTGGCGCTGCAACACGAAACAATTTCGCGCGTAAATGAATGTATAGAAGAATTAAATGTGTTTGCATTTTCAAAAAGATAATTATCGGAGTTCAAGTTCTGTAGTGGCGTTTGGTGTGATGTTTATACAAAACACTTACCAGAACATTCTGAGTTGCCATCGCTGCTACTTCCGGATTCACTGTCTATTACACTAATTTTTCTATTTCTCACACCCGATACGTCATTACTGTTTACACTTGCTCCAATTAAAAACGAGTGGTGGAAAATTTCGCGATACGTGTGCTCGCTACGACTGTCGAAACTGTACTAACGCTAGACACATCGTATTCAGGACTACAGTCGTAGAGGAATTTTACGTCACAATGTCACTTTCCAACCGAAGACATAAACAGCCCAAGGGGCTTATTCACGAACCAATACTTCGCATCTATCAACTGGAGATAACGAAATTCAGCGTAAATACAGCCGCTCGAGTTGCCACGCGAAACGTTGTGGCGAGTGAGAGTCGCCATTCGAGCGCAAAGGGTTAACAGTAACAGCTGTGTGTTCTTAAATCTTGTTCCGTTTTCAGTCATGCTATTTATGGGTTTATACCACTTGACATTATAAAAAGCATAGTATTTCTGTTCGTTCACTAGGAATACGCAATTGAACCATCTAGAGGAATGAAAATTTCTTGCATTATCTATTTTTCAATGACTTCTCTTTTTGCAGAGCGACCCAACACGAAGGGACGCGGCGTACAAGTGCCTCGAGGGTGTTTTAAAATTCTGCCACGTGCACGCGGAGTCCCTGATGTACCACATATGTTCCTCGATGAGCACCTACGATATCGTATCTAGCGTCTTGAACACGCGTTATGTACCCTGCTGCTTCCTCGAGTACATTTCAACCTGGCTTCGTTATCGCAAACGATACTGCACCGACGAGGGCCCGTGGAACGCAAGATCGCTTTGCAAAACGCCGTTCGAAGAGACTTTAGACCAGCTTAGAAGCTACGTGGACACGGTGAAAGATGCAAGAACGGATACCGCGTACCACAATCTTCTCTACGCGGTGAGTGATTCAATGACCACTTACTAAACGTTAAATCGTCATTTTTACTACCGCGCGTATACCGTGTCACTTTTAGCTGTCGCAACACGAGGAGTGATCAGGGTGGCTCTGAATAATAGAATCGTTCCGAGGAAGCTTTGCTTTAACAGTTTATTCGATCCGTGCAACATTTGCTCGATAACATTGTAACATGTTAATACGTGCGTACAAAAAGTAGAAAAAGATCAACCGTGGACGAATTTAATCCGTCCGGGTGTTAACGCGTGCGCTTCAGCGTGATCCTGAAATATATAGTGTTTCCTGTTTCTGTCTGTCTGTCTGTTGTCATTTGTGCCTGCTAAGTAGCTTGATTGCTCTCCTCGCGCTAAATGCTTGGGCCGGATGGTGGTGTGTATATTAAAAATTGTCGCTTTGCAGTGGTGGTTGTTTTTTTCGTTTTTTTTTTTCTTTTTTTTCTGTCTCTCTGTGAACTGGTCGGACGCGGTTCGTGCGGTGCGTCTGTCGCTTAGAATTCGCGTATTCGCCGCGTTTCGTAGTCGCACGCGGCCGTGCTCAGCGCTCGTTTCAGCCTCTCCTCTCGCCGGCAGCGTTTTTTGTTACTTTCGCGGTCGTATGTTGCGCTGCATGAAGCAACCCTTGAACGAGTTTAATCTCACGTCGATCTCACCTTCTTCTAGCTGTAACCAGACGCTCGCTGTTAAATTCCCGCGGGCCTCCGTTTCGTCCGGGACGTTCGAGAGGAATGTTAATTAAACGTCCGGGATCAGTTTTGTTTATTCGATACTTTGCCAATCGGATAATCGCGTTTACTTCACGAAGTGCCGGAGAATTGAACAACTCTATTTTCAAATCTACCAAAAGTGATCCCAGATGGAAGTTTGTATAGATTGTAGAAATACCTGGTCGAACATGTAGATCTCCTTGTAACAGGACGGCGACACGCATTCTCGAATGCATCTGATTTTGGCGATGTCGTTCCTTTCGGGTGGTATAATCTTGCATGCTCCGCTCTCTTCGCAAGTCTGCTCGAATTGTCTGAAGAGAAGTTCCTGCGAGGTGAACGTAATATAACATTACCAGAAATATTCTCGGGCCACGGTAAAATTCGAATAAATCGTCCCGTGTAAACAGGCTCGAGAGCATTAATCGTTACGAAGGCTGAAGAGATTCTTGGCACGCGGTGGAGAGCCCACTCGATCGTGCTTCTCGCGCACAATAACCGGATAAAATTGAGCGTAACAATTGGTTCGAGCCTGTCCAAAGATTAACCCCAATTAGTGCTATGTATGTATTCTATTATTAGCGCCGCTTGGCTCGTTCAATTTCCTCTGCGGATAATTTCCTTTCTTTCTCTGCGAGTCATCCGACGACATTAAAACCCGCGTCTCTTTTATTCGCTTTTCACCAGAAACAATAACGAAGATGATGAATTGTGAAGAGACTATGTACGGTTATCCTGAGTGGTCTTTGGGGTGATCTGGGGTGAATTTTCATGAATCTCGGTTTCCGCGAAACGGAACTGATGCAAACGCATCAGCATTTGACAGCATCGAATCGCGCCCTCGAGCACCTTGACTGTCTTCGAGTTAATGCCAAATCGATTCTACCCTCTTGGCGAAATCGCGGAATCACCCGTCTGGTTACGTCCCCCATGGGGACGCTGGGTCTGCGTCTGGGTACAACGCGTCGCTGTTGAAATATCGCGGAGATCTCTTCAAGATTTCAACCGATGAAATCTAAACAGACGCAGAATCTCCTCCTCCGTCGTACCATCGTACGCAACGATCACGGTTATCGTAAAGCGAAGCAAATTAATTCCAATGTCGATAAGACAAGAGAACAAAGTAACTACGCGTCGTCTCGAGGATACTCAGTCGCGATGAATAAACCGATCTTCCAACGTAGAATTTAATATACTGTCGTGGCTGGACCAGCCAGGCCGGTGTCACAAAAAGCGCCGCCCCCAAAACAAGCCCCCAGCATCGACCATAACCTGTACCAGCGTACGAAATTCGTGACACGCGCGAGATAGCCTTGCCGGATAGCCTGAGAACAACTTACATTCTTGGTAGTCTCCTTGTACGGATATTCGGGGAAGGTGAAGGTCTTCGCGAGGGTGCCTGGCCCTTCCTTCAGCTGTCCGACGACGAGGATCAGGCCGATCGCGAACGCCACCCCCGGCGCCATGTTGAGCAGCCGGCTGGGATCAATATGAAGGGGTGGCGCTCGCTTACGCTCCTTTCCTTCGACGCGGCTCGCACCTACACACACGCACGCTCGTTTTCCCTCCACGCCTGTAAAAATGCCACGACGGAACGGAGGGAGGATCCGCGCGATCAACCTGTCGATCCCCCTTTGGTCGTTCGCCCCGTGAGATTGACTTTTTAAGAACCGAAGCCCATCGACGGAGGGTGGGCGGCCGCAGCCTTTGGCGCCGGATTTTCGTTCGTTGCCACTGTTCAATTCTTCCGTTCGGTTTTGTTCGCGGGTTTCGAGCCTAGGCTCGGCCACGTTGACGCTGGTTAGGGAATTTTCGCTGTTTTATAGGGATCTTACGGAGACGTTTCGTTTCAATTTCAGTTTGATGGGTTTAATATAGTTGTCGGGGATGTGGTATATTTCCTTGGAACAGCGATTTCGTTTTTATCTTGGATTATGTATATTAGTTGATCGAGAGGTTGCTTAAAGTTCTGAATATTGGCTCTAGATTATGATAGCCCGGGGTTGTTGCCGGTAATGGAGCTTAAGTCTGTAGTGGAGTTCAGACTGAAAGGGTTGATTAATTATTTGGATAATAATAATCTCTTCTAGCTTCTACAGCTGTTACCTTTGAAAGAAAAACCGCAAGAGAAAAGCTAAATCTCCAGGATAATTTCATGTCATTTTTACATTCCTAATACAGAGGAAGGATACGCAACACGATTTTTACAAAACCATCCGAGCTCGTCATGCAGAAGAACATTCAAATTCAAATCTCTTCGCGCACAATGTAAAAATACGAGCTGGTCCCCACGAAAAAAAACCCCTTTATCGAAGATTCTTTCAACGCGAAGATATGCTCGAGCCGGTAGAGGAGCCGCGGATAGGGGAAGGCGGATCAGGGGTGCGCTCGCGCGAATTCGCAGCGAAATCCGCGGGCGGGCGTCGCGGCTCGGATATTTTGCATAAAACGTAACGGAGTGTGGATGCAACGAGGCGCGATGGCATTTATCGTTGGGACGCATGCGAGCGGACCAGACGACGCGGTTTTTGTTCGGCTAGGCGTTGCGCACCACCAGCTCTCTCCACGTGCACCGGCCATCCCCTCGTCGGCCATTAAATCGAGATTTCGCCGGTGATTAGCGGCAGTTTGCTTCGCCTCGCTGCGCCCACCAGTCGATAGATTTTCCCAATAATTTTCCGTCAGTCCGAGGAATATCGCCGAGCCGAGAGATACGGCTCGCGATCCTCGATATTCCGCACCCTTCTTCCGGCTCTGGATCGACGGAAGTTGAAATGGCTTCGTTATTCCGTTTCTCCTTTTTTGTTCCTGTTTGGCGGTTTATAACGTGCGAGATTTTGTTCGTTTTCTTAGAATCGAAGGGGAGAACGATCGGAGGCTGAAAATTATTGCTTCTCTTCGCGAATGGAAGATGGGAATTCTCTTTTGCCTGGGTGTCGAATGGTAGGGATATAAATAAAGGTAACTTCGAAGTGTCCAGGTATAACGGCAACACACGCGCGAGTCGTGTTTCTTGATTAATTTACACTCCTTTCGAACAACCTGTTACACGAGCTGTTCAATTAGAATTAATTACCCGAGGCGTTCCATTAATCACGGTGGTACGATTTCTGGCAAACGACAGGGGAAAAACGGGGACGCCGCTTGGCAGGGTTCTAGAATTGCCGAAATCGTGTGTCTTCTCGAAACTACTTTAGATTAAACAGCCGTTACCAATTAACCAGTTTACGCGGCGATAATTGAATCTCCCTCCTGTTGATAATCCGTCGCAAAGACACCACGATTAATGAAACGTGGCGCGGCAAACGAGCGAGTATCAAGCTTGAAACTGTCCATTTCGATTCGAATTAAAAATTTTAACCGCGCTCGTACGCGTAATCGGACGCTCGAGATAATTAAAAGGCAGTGATCCTGGATCAGGCGAATCGCGTGCGTTACGGTTGCGATTTCCGCGAACCAGAACGTTTACGTGTTAGAAAGAGAGAGAGAGAGGAAGGGAGGAAGGGGAGGCTGGGGAAAAAATCGAAATCACGACGACTTTTTTAATTACATGCCCGCCACTCCTCGTTTGAACGCGCACGGCAAACCGATGCATGATGTACGATGCACGCACGCATCGTTTCCGATTAAATCGCGGTTCTGCCTACGAAATCCCCCTGATTTATCGCCGGCTGATCTGCGGACGAACGCAACCAAGCTGCGCTTTGATAGTAGTATTTCGTTTGGTCTCGAATCGACTCCTCTATCTTGGTCCACCAAAATTTTCTAACGCGATAGAATTAATAACGAGAGGAGCAAATATAAGAGCAAACGTAGTATTGAATTTTCAAGCGGTTCAGTAAATGTTTCCCACACGGTACAACGCGGCCAGCTTTGAGGGCGACTTAAAGCCAATACATATTAATGAAAGCCGATGGTTTCGGTGGTGCCGCGAAGCATCGCGCGCGCTTCGACCCCTTCGAATCAAAGTTGAAACTCCTCGCCCCCGGCGTTTTTAATCGAGGTGTACACGCATACTCGAAGGGATCGCGGCGATAAACTGCGCGCTAACATCGCCACCGTGGGCGTTTGTTATTGCGTTCCCAGTTTCGACAAATAGTTAACCGCTCAAAGCTGACGGTTTAACGGCGAGCGTTGAATTTACAGCTAACGAATTGCGTAATTTCGCTTTCGACGTTTAAAACCGGCGATGTCGAAGCGTACGGACGCCGAACGGACACGCATACCCGCCCTCGCGTGACAACTATGCCTGACGTTTCCCCGTTCGACCGTGAAATAATTTCCGCGCCGGGCAAACGGCCGCAATTACCCCCGCGCGCTGGCTAGGGCCTCCCGTAAAAATCATTCAACATCGATCTTCCCTCCATCGCCCTGTCGAAAGGATCGACCGTCCAATCTTTCGTCGATCAAAACACAAAACGAACCGTACGCTCGAATTTCCGCGGCTATTCGATTCAATCGTTTAACACTTTATCGCCCCGTGTTGCGTTTTTTTTTTATCTACGCGAAGTCGATCACGTATATTGGGCACGTAGTAACCTTTTTGTTCCATTCATTTTTTTATCGTTTCTCACTCGTACTACTTCTCGCTCCTCGCAATGTACCTGTGTTTTGCTGAAAATTCTTGAGAAGGATGTTCTCGAACAAACGAAGAAGGAAAGGAAGGCGCGGTTCAACAGAATTGTCATTTACGATCGCGTCGGTGCAGCCGCGTATCTACGCGTCACACAGGTCAGAGACGATTTAAAGTTATTATCGTTCGATCGTGTACGTCGATAGCGATAACATCGACGCATGAATTATTCACCACTTTTCGTTCGGGCCACTATTTCCCGATCGTTTCGCAAACAACGACGCCCCGCGAGCGTATGGAAATGCGCGCTGTAATTCAGTGCCACGGGAAACGGGGTTCATACCGTGCCACGATATGATAAGTGTTGCGCAGTTTTTGAGGACCGCAGTGCAAATTCAAGGTCCTCGGGTAACGCGTTGTACGTCTTCGGTGCTGGCAGAGTGATCGAGCTCCTATTTACGATCGACAGACACGATAGATTTGCCTTTCATGCTGTTGATTGATACCTAGTTGCGTTCGCGTATTGTTGCCACTGTTTCTCGAATCAAAATCTCATTCACAATTTACATTCTTATAATATACACTTTCTATGTATGTACCTCTCTATCTATAGATTGCTATTTAACTCTAAAATAAAGTTCTGCAACTTAATCGTCCACATATCTTACAGTAAGATTAATCCAGTTCATTTCTTCCAAATTAAACGATACGTACCAGTTTACCAAATTTATCAATTTTCGCGAGACACATACACGAAAGAAATAACAGCTCTCGATCTCATAGCGTCCCTGGTCACCATTTTTTTCGAGCGAAAATCGCGGCAAACCGGACCGCGAAGCCGAAGCGTATCCCAGGGTTGGCACGGGGGCACATATCATGGCCCCTCGGTCTCTCAGACCGCAGTTTCGCGTGGCCAGTTGAAACGTCCGCGCCGGAACCCCGGTCTCCTTTCGCAGGTATCGAAAAAGCGGATCGGTCGACGCGATATTCGCGATATAAATCACCGCGTCTCGTGACGCGGCGTGATAAATAGTAAAATAATAGCGAGAGGCCGCGGGCCGCGCGTCGAAAAAGGGAACCCGTGTATCGGAGAGGCCGTGGAGGACGGCGACGTTCCGGTGTACTCCCCCCGTTGATTTACTATCCGAGCCAGCGTCGAGGGAGTAAGAACGGGCTCTCCTCGACGCGCAACCTGTCCTCGCGAGATACGCCCCGCGCCGCGCGCCGCCCTCGTTATTGACAGAGCAAACAAGGATCGGCAATAATGGGAATCGTTGACACGCCGTCAAGCAAATCCTTCGAGAGGTTCGCCGCGGTCGTAGCTGGATTCTACGCCCGCGATTTCCGTCGAATACCGAGGAACGTCGCAGGAGAGATCCGGCGAGCGTTTCTATTGCCAACCTCGGATACATGGCTGGAGAAATATTTGATCTTTTCGATCGTTGACGCGTATGATAATAAATTAAGCGGACTGTATTGCGAGAGAGGTATTAAAAAGGAAGAAATGGATTTTGATAAGTGGATTTTTTATGTTTCGCGAGATAGGAAATAGAAAGTAGGTATAAAGAATTATGGAGGCTTGTACGTGTAATGAAAAACGTGATCGGTGGGGAAAAAATATCGCAAGAGAAATAGAAGAGATAGAGGGGAACGTTCTCGCGGATAGAAACCATCGAGAGACTTTCATTTCCAGAGGACTGTATCGAGCAGCCAGCAATCTGATAATCGAATATATCGAAAAGCTTCGGGTGTATTCGATTATAACGTATGTAAATCTATCGCGGTCGTAGATCGGATCGTATCACTTTTTTCTCTGTTATTTATTTTAGCTGGCGATTTTTTATTATCGAACGGAGCTAATCGATGAAGAGATATCGGCCGGCGCCGTGGCGAAATCGGCGAGTTTAATGGAATGTTTTATCGCCGCATCGGGGCCCGCGTATTGTCGTTTTTCGATCGGGTCACGATTGTCGCCGGGAAAATATTTTCGCTCTCGCGATCCTATCTCCGTTTTGCGATCTGCATAAAATATTGTTTTCACCCTCTGCTCGTAACAGGATCGCCCGATTTTCGTTCCGTTCGTTCTCTTCTTTCCTCTCAATATTTCTACCAATTTTCGTTCTACCTCGATCTTCGTCTCCCATATAAAAAATTTATATTTTCTCTTAAACTGTTGTTCAGGTCATAAACTATAACTCGCAGCGACTGTCGTGAGCCTCCAAGGGTTGATATTGTCTGCAGCGCGTAGCGTATGAATACGTAACAAGTGATAAACGATCGAGAAAGCCCTTCGAACCGTTTCGCTAGCCGAAAATAACGGGATAAATGATAATGAAAGAGTAAGAGCGGCTCTGGCGTAATCGAGCCAGTGGCTTCGTCATAATAATGCGTAATGACCGGAATGCAAACTGGCCTTTACATAAACTCGCCAAAGCCGTCGCAATTTGTGGGGACACGCGGCGAATTCTGCTCGGTCGATCATTAACACGGCCTTTAATTAAACTCGCTGACTGGTTGACGCTCCATAACGATACGTATTTCTGCCACAAAGGCATCTCTCGTTGCATCGCACGGTCTCACGCCTAAGCGCGGCCCTCGAGTGCCGCGAGCGCTATCACGAGGCAGACATTTCGCGACGATATCGGAAGATTCCTTGTCACGCGTGAATTAATCCTACTCTACGTCGAGATCGTTAGCATCTTCGATGCTTTACGACGTATCGCGCTCTTTAGGGTGTTTCGCGAGTTTGTTCTCATCCATTTTTGCTCATTTTGCCAAGGATACCAAAGGGGTGGTTCGATCAGGGTGAAGAGACGGGGTAGAAAGTGGAGATTGAGTCGCTACATTCGTATTCCCAAGATTAGATAATCGTAAATGGTACGTAACACGCGAGACGAGAGGTGTAATTTCCTGGAATTGCAATTATGCTTCCTGTTGCGGACTAAGTATTTCCGAGAGGGATTCCGTTAATAATAACGCTGGGAGCATTTCATCTCTATGGTAATCCTTTTTCGTATGCGTGATCATTCGAAAAAAATTTGATAAATCGCGCAATATCTTTCATCGATCTTTCTAAATTGAATTCCTGAAAATACCTTATGATTTTCAGCTTTGAATAAAGCTCACATTCGCAAAATTCCGTTCTGTATTATTATGCGCATTTAAGATAACAAGAGAATGCGTAGAATTACAACTATTTCAGGGCAACCCCAATTTATTCGCATTCCTCTAAAAATGAAATCGTCTCTTCCATAAACGGTAGAGGAGCGAAGAAAAAAATTCGCAAAGTAACCTGTGAATAGAATAGAATACACGCGAATTCCCCTGGAATTTTCTGGTATCGATGAAGCGTGCGATCCGCGATGGCGAAGGAAGAGAGCGAGAGAGAGAGAGAGAGAGCTGTGGGCGCGATAGGAAATGCCTGTTTTAGATGCGGGAAACGGGCGACGTGCCGCGTGCTAGGGCGCCGTTTGTCAAATATTTGGCACGCTGCCGAATCCAGGCCCGTGTGCACCTGACCCCAAGTGCAACAAGTACAATTAGGGAAAGCAGAACTTACGTGAACTGACCTGCGCACCCGTCCGACCCGGTGCGATCGATCTAGAACGGACGTGGCGGTGAAATTCTGCTGACCGGAATCCGAAGGAACCGCTACCGCCTCCGATGGGCCCATCCGTCGGCTCGGATGTTCCAGATCTAATTGCTCCATGTTCAATGAGAACGTACCTGCGATCTATGATTGCTCGAGTTCAATTACGCCGTCGATTCCACAGCGGAACGGGCATCGCGGTGATTTATTTCGTGCGCGGTACACTCTTTATTGAATCGCACTTTTTCAGATTGCCCCCTCTATTTTTCTGTAATATAATAGAACCAGCCGTGACGCGTTGTTTGAGTAATCGAGCATTTCCGATAATAAAATGCCTCCGGTTTTGCGGGAAAAGGGATCGTTCATTTTCCAATAAATTATAAGCGTCGATATCGAACGAAAATGAAAAATTTCGAATAAAAATTTCCCGTTCTTCTCGTTTCTTTCTTTAAAATTATCGCGAGGATTTGACGCTACATTTTGTTAGACCACGCTCAAGATCCTCTTTTCCAATTATTCTAAATATTTTAGGGAGAAAGCAGTTCCTAAAGATGTTAACTTACGCCGGGGCGCATAGGCGCTGACTTGCACTTATCATCTGCACAAAAGTTTAATCGCCCGAGGAACTATCAAAGTTTATGCGGCACCGTATACACATGTAACAACAAGTATGCATGCAACCACCAGCTACCATTAGTAGTCACTCAGCCGACTAAACTGCCGCGCAACTGATAACTTCAAGTCAGCCTCTAACCTTATTCTACTACCTTCCTAAATTAAACAAAGGTACGATATGAAGACACGCGATTCTACCCTCAGCAAGATTTTATTTCGAAGCATTCTACTCTCTTCTTTCCCTGCTAGGAATCAATTACCGCTATCTTTGGCTTCCAGCAAATTTTCCGTCTCCATTCGATCGATACACGAGAAAACCACCCCTATACATGTTGGATTGGGACTGGAAGTTTTATAGGATAATATTAAACTGCAGATGGGATTAAAGTTAATTATTATACAAACTATAATTAAGCTAACCTATACGTGTCACTGAACGACGCCATAAACCACCCTGTTAGCGACCAAGAGCTTCGAACCCCACATGCGTGGCCATCGTGGCCACTCTGCTGGTGTTTCTCTCGACGATATGACCGAACACTTTGCATTTGGTTTACTATTTTAATACCAGAGTCGCGTAAACAGGGTTGCTCGCGTGAATTACGAGGGTCAAGCGCAATTTCGCAGCGTCGCGAAACGGGTGGATCTCTCGCGGGCCCCGTTACCTCGATGCCTCATTTCCGTCCCTTAAATCCTTTCCGACCGCGCGTTATTCATTTCCCGGCAAATATTTTACGCGAATAAATTTCGGCCCCGGCCGCGAATTAAGTCTTGTGGGACGGGACAACGGCTGGGAAGTTTACGCGCGTACACGTCACTTTTACCTAGACGTTCGTTCTCTGATGAAACTTTTAGTGAAATTCATGCGAGTATTCTCGAATACGATTCAAACTCTCTTTTTCCCTCTTCTTTACAATTCGAAAGCTCTACTTTGTATATGTTCAATTAAATTATTGGCGACGAGTAAAGTATTAATATTGAACAACACATATACTCAGAACTTCGTCCAACCCCAGCGACACACTTTTATAAATCTTTCTGCATTCCGCGTAAACAAGCAGTAGCTCCAGAAAAGCAATTTGGATCACTTAGACTTTGAGATTATTGTACAGGGGATGCGATTACTTTCGCAGGGTTACACTTCGCTTACGCGAATCCGTGGTCTTCGCTACAAATCAGAGAGAGTGAGAGCGCGAGGGGGATGAATGCTGAGAACACGTTCCGCAGATCGAAGCCCCGTCGCATTTCCTCAGTTAGCGAATCTCATTACCGAAACGCATCGGCCGTTAGTCGCGCGGGCGTCATATAAATTTACAACACAATATCGCTTTATCATCGGCCGACGTCCGCGGGCTGAATTATGGAACGGCGAGAGGCCCGCGTCAGTGCTTGCCGCGCACGAAAGTGATATCCACGGAATCGTCGCCGAGCATCCCCCGCCGCTGAATTGCGATTCGTCGCGCGTCCAACGAGACGTCTGACATTTTATTATTCCGCCAGTAGCTCGATGACATTTTCTTGAATATCGTCGACCGTGGAGCCGCGGTTCGTTCGAAAGTGAACCCCGGGATCACGGAGAATGGCCCACTTTTCGGCTCTGCCCGCCTAGCGCAACTGTTCCCCAAACATGTCTACCGTGGCCCTCTGGAAGGGGATGAAACGATGAAACGCGTCGATTAACTAAGTTGCTCTAACTGCCGTGTTGTGTAGTTCCTGTTGGCTGTTTACTATTTTCCTGCTGGCTGACGGATACGTAATTATAGTTTTCGACAGCCTGGGAACCCGTGCTACCCTCTTTGGTTTAATTGCTCGCGCGGCAACGTTCGGAACGTTAGAATGTCATAATTTTGCTGGAAAAAGTCTGAGACACGTATATCTTGGTACACAAGAAATGTATCGTAAGATTTGCAATAATCTTCCATCGACAGAGCAATCTTTCTTACAACTTTTTCGCTATTCCTGTTAAAGGGTTTAGCTCGAAGATCTTTAGAGACAATTTAGTGGCAATTCTAGGATTTCGTATCCGTTTACGGACGCAAAAAGTGGTGTAGAGCACCGTCCTGCTGGACCCAGGTTAATTTTAGTCGAGCCCCCGATGCACCTTCGAGTCTCATCGGTGGCTAAGTATCGCTCGAGTGGTCGAGCTGGTCGATCTGTAGGCAGCTGCCGTCCCGAGCGCTACGTTTGGAAAAGAGACCCTACCTGGACACTGGAACTGGTTATGGCGGTGGTCTCGCGGATCAAAGATGTAAATTCGAGTTCTTGTAGGTTCTCGTTCGAAAGTGGAATTCTATCTCGTCCCGGTCGCCGCTATTAGCGACTCTTTGCCTGACATACTTTTACCTGACTTTTCAAACCATTACGAGCACGCTACGCATTTTCCGCCGCGCATTTCCCAAGACGTCGCGGACATCCATCAATTTTATCTCGTAACACCAATTTCCATTACAATCTCCGCGTATGATACGCGCGGGTAATCAAGTTTTCCCCGCGCAAAGATCTTGGTGACTGGAAAAATTCGCGGCGGGACTCGCCGTTTCAACGTGACGGGCATTATATCGGGTCGCAATTTACTTAGAGAGACGAGCGTTTCAAAATAGAGTGTCACGGTGTGGAAAAAAAAGGCTAAAACGCGGCTGTAGAATGTGAAAGGGATACGATGTGCAACGGGGACTTTAGCGGAGTTATAAAGTACGTGACGGAAAATCGTGTCAGCCGTATATACTCGCGGGCTGTTCGACTTTCTCGCACGGTTACAGCAGCTTTTTTTCGCGTCTCCCGCGAAACGGGGGGAGACTTTCACCGGGGACCGATGACGTTCGTTTCTATCGATCGACGACGTGATTCGATGAGGCGACGGTTTCGAGTCCCCTTCCTGCGGGATCTCCTCCTTTTATCAAGCTTCTCGGCTGCTGGATACACTTTGTGTCCAGGCGAGCATAGAGCGCGAAGGACCGGGAAATCGACGAGGAAAATCCAATCGGTCTGTACATAGATACACCTAAGAACGTGGAACGATGGCTTCTTCGAAATTGCTCGTCTGAAATTTATTCGAATCGATACGGTTAAAGTCAAGTTGGATCTTCCTCGATTTTTTAATTAATAGACGGTTTCTAAAAAAAAGTGAGTATTATAGATTCACGAGAGAATAGCTTTTTTTCTATCTTCGATATGTCGTAGGAAATATGAAGAGAAGGGTTGCCAGTGGTAAAAGTAGAGACTGTACAAGTTCGCGTAAGGCACGTTTAATGGGGCGTGAAATTCCCAATTGCAAGCATATCCAAAGAATTACGTATTCATAGTATGTCCCATGGGTTGCGCACGAGCGACCTAAACATTTTTACAAAATTTTTCCACGTGCCTGGAGGGTGCTAGAGGCGCCACAAAGGCAGAAGGCTGAAAATATTGGCCAAGTAGGCGCGCCTGGAAAGCCTTGTTTTTTGCTGGAACTTTCAGGGCTCCTCAAAAGGAACGAGTCGTGCTTTTATTTCATTCTTAAACTTCTCAGCCCCCAGCTCCAATGCGAACGGGCTCGTGAAAATTCTACAGCCATCGTGATTAACTTTTCGCGTATAGAATAGTTGTAGAATTGTTCGATCGAAAATGATCTCTGTATTATACGAATCTTTCATCTCGTTCGGTAAATTGTTTCACGCAAACCATGGAGCGATCGTTTTCCACCTCTGCAAAGGATTGTCTCGATGTCTTTTATAATCTTGACTATAAACGCACGCGTCATTCTCGAAGCGATGATCGCAATTAAAAAAAAGAAAAAAAAGGCGGTGCAATCGTACGAAAAGGGAGAAGAAAATCAATAATGCGGAGGCTGGATTTTTTCCATGTTACCGCGATGGTGGCTTTTGTTCGAGAACTTTTCCATTCGACGGCGGCTCGCGTTGGAAACGAATCGTGTTTGCGTCGGAAATGAATAATCCAACTTTCGAACGCGCTCCTATTACGTAGTCAGTTTTCACTTTGAAATTTTTATGGTCGCGCGCCTCATCTCGCGCCTCGTTCCGCCATTACGCCGTATTAATCCGCCGCGAAATTTGCTTCGACGCCGCGAAACACGCGATCGTTCATCGTCGATGCATGGTCGGTGTCAATTCGTAAAAATCCGGCTGGCAATTTTTACGAATCGTCCGGGACGTTCGTTTCTGCGACGCGTCGCGATGCGTGCGCCTCGTCTCGATGGAATATTCGAACGTCGAAAGCGTTCATCGTTCCGCGATTACGTTTCGCGATGGGGGGATGAAAATGATGAACATCTTCCGCGGTGGTTCCCAAGCGAATTTATTTCGAACGTCCCAGAACGCGAGGGGCGTAAAGGGACGATGAAACGCTGGCGGATATGTAAATACCGTCCAGCACGTGCGTGCACCTAGGAAATAAATTAAAAATGAAGTAATAAAATAAACGCCGGCTGAAATATCTCTCCCGTAGCTGTACACAACACCGCGGCTTGTGTGTTTTAATTATTTCAATCCTCCTCTCTTTCTCCATCCATCCATCTTGGAAAATTGCTACCGTACTCGTCTCTCTCGAACAGATTTCAAGTGGACCCGAATTGCGGATCAGAACTCTTTTGAACGTCCGTTTCATTAACCCTGCCAACGATACGAAAGCAATTATTAAAATAAGCAAATGCTCGCGAACGTTCCCTGAAATGTACACGGTACCCAGAGATGTAATTTTGCCATTCTTTATTAACCTGACTGGCAACAACGCGAATGCAATTACAAAAACTAAACAAACGCGTCTACGTATCCCTCGAAGAGCAGACATTATTCGTCGCGTATATATCCGGCGCCATTATTTTCCAGCTACGGACAATGCTCCATAAAAGGCACATCCATTATACAATCGAAATAGCCACGGGGGCGCAAAGCATCGTACGGAACGGATCGGCACCGATAGCTCGCAGTAACGACGGACACGCGAAATTCCTTTTCACGATAGCCGATCGGATCCGTGTCGATGTCGCTCCGTTATAGATTCGAACGCGCGCGTCCACCAAACCAGGCTAATTCCATTTGCGTGGCAGCGCGCGTCCTCGCGCTGGCAACCAAATTATGCGCGCCGAGTTTTCATTACGGACGTCGTTGAAGACAATATCGGTCGGTATAACAGAGTTTCCCTAACAATACGGGTAAACGAATGCGGCCGGCCAACTAAAACGACCGGCTGGCGAATTTTCCTCGATCGACAGCCCCGTTGTTCACTCGCCACGGCGAAATAACGTCGCGAGCGCCCAAACCTTTCGCCCACGATGAAAAACATAAATAAATAAAACAGCCGGAGATGAAACGGCGATTTATACGGCTGCTGAATTTTTATTTCAAACGCCACGAATTTTTCCAACCCCGAATTCTTTTCTTCGACTTCTCGCTTTATTTTTTTCCGATCTAACGGACCGTTAAAGTTGATTGTTAAATGCCGGGGTGGCACAGATGAGATTATTTTCGAGCTCCATTTCGGGGCAGCGGTCGATAAAAAGTTTAACCGCTCCGGGAATTTCGAAAGTTTGCTCGTGAAAGATTGTAAAAGCAACTAAAGACAGACTATACGGAACTCGGACGGTTTCTTGTAAAAGTCCGGGTAACAGTCGCGCAATCTCCAATTTGAGCGAACTAAAAGGACTTTTTAAATCTTCGCTAACTCGTTCTGAAAATCGTACACGCGCATAATGTCCCAGCCATTGCCACAATCGCTGTACAGGGAAACTAAATGTATCGAAGCTATTTAAACGTAAAACATTTTAAGGGTAGCACGAAAATCGCTCGTTAAAATTGCGATTTTAACCCAAAGGAACATTTCCATAAATGAACCTCTACATGGATCCCTTTCATTCTTCGATTTAAACAAAAATAATTAAAACTCAAAGCTCTTCTTCGAAACTATAAAAACCAGACGCAAAAGACCTCAAACGAATCTTTCAAACACCACTGCAAAACCAATTAAAACCACACAGACCACGCGCATTTAAACCAATCAGGAGATTCGAATTCCAATCCAGCCCACCGAAAGAACCTTCCAAACCCTTCAATACCAAACCTCCGTTGTGGCCCATTCACAAAACGCGGGCTCGCGATCCGTGGACACACGCGTGCAAACGAACGACATCGTTCACGACCGCGAGATCACCTGAGAGGAAAGCGAAGAGAAAAGCGAAAAGAAAAGGGAGAAGAAACGAGAACTCGACTTACACCGTGCGCGATTCAAATTCCCGTCCCTTGGAGGGCGACAAAAGCGCGGCATCAAAACAAGCCGTGGCGCAGCAGCGGTAAAGGGCGGATGGCGGCGGTCGAGGGTGGAAAAAGGGCAGGTGGAAAAGGGTCGGAGAAGCAACGGGTATGTATGTTTGGGCAGCGATAAGGGGGCATACGGTGTGTACAGGAGTGAGCGGGAGCGGCGTTGCGCGCGACGCGGCGCTTGCGGACGGCCTTTAAGGTCGGCTCGAGCCAGCGACGGCAGAATCGCGCGAGCCACTGTGCCATTCGGACACGCAGTTACTCCGTCTCCGCGTGCAACGACCGGCCGCGTCGTGTACCCTCGCAGCTCGTCCTCGAGGGGGACCGTGTTTCACGTCGATCGACCGCGTTCGCCAGCCAACCCCCGCCCCCGTCCATCGCCCGGATACCACCGTCGTGGTTTCCGGTTCTTCTATCTTTCGACGACCGCGCGAGTGCGTTACCAGCCATCGAGATCTCGTGTCGCGTCGCACGCTTCAAGACTCCGACGCGCTTCCTTCTGGACCATTGTCGCGGCGTTACTCTCGTGGCGTTGTTGTTGTTTGTTTGTTTGTTATCGACACTCGGTTCACCGTTCACCGTCCCTCGCCTGTTGTTAATGTACCATTGATCTCTTTGCCCAGTTGTGTGGATTTAAACGTGAGCGTCGAGGGTACCAGGTGTGACCAGTGATCGCAGGAGATTGACCTGAGGGGGACCAAGCTCGGAGCTGGACTCTGGATCCTGGGGCACCTTGAGCGGAGGAGAGCTTCTTCGGTGAGTTGTACTTTTTTTCAGTGTATACGTATATTTGTATGATACGTTTCTACGATCGAATGGCGATTTTCAGCGGTTAAGCGCACGTAGTGCACAGATCCGTGTCACGTTCGGACAGTTTTTAAATATCAACGAAACTTATGCGAGACAGAGAGTAGATTTATGTCACGATACACTTGTACGCGCGTCGAGCACAAAGGAATTTATTTCCACTGCGCTCGCCGCGTCGATGCGGCTCGACAAATTAGCGTTAAAGTTCAGGAACGAATTGCAGTCCATTAGATTCAATCTCCCCGGGGCGTAGTATTCGTGACACGAAGGGAAACATTATAGAACGTCGCGAAGTCGTGTGTCGGTGCAGCTGCCGGCGTCCGTCGACCGACAATTGCGTCTAATCACTGGTCGACACGCAGAAAACAATGAAACTGCGGCTACCTCGACTGGTCCCACGGGAATATTGTTTGCTAACATCCGATCGGTGTTGCGCTTCTTTCGTCTCGGACGAGAACGCAGAAAGTGTCTCGGGGAATGACATAGGGACCGCGCGAGGTTCATTTGTATTCGAGCGCAGCGTCGCGAGTGTGTAGGCGCATGAATAAACAGCCACTCCGCCGGCTCGTCTTTTTGTTTTTCCTTCTTTTTTCTCTTCTTTTCTTCTCGTATTTTCTCGCGGAGCTCGTCGTCCCTGGCACGGTGATCCCTCGATTTGGAGGAATGGTCCCTCGACCGTTGCCCTCGTGACTGGGTTCGCGGGCACGTTTCCATGGTCCTCGATCTTGGCGCGACACTTGCATAACGTTCCTGGAAACCTGTGGCGCCTCGTGGAAACCTAGTCGGCTTTAATAAACTCCGGACGGACAGAGCTGGTTACCAGTGATGGCATCGAGCGTGTTGCGCGAGGAATCGCATTTCGATCGACTTCGTCTCGAAGTTTCTGGATACTTCGAACGCGACAGGCGATGCTTTCGAACGCAGGCTTTTAAATTTAGATTTGGTTAGGTTTGGTATCTTTTCTACGGTGGCGGGGAACATTATTTATTGATTTCGAGTTGTGTGATTCGCGTTGAAAGCACGTAGACAGGTTTGAATGAAACATCGTAATCGACTCGAATTCGTGAGTACACACGAACTTGCTCCGATCTCGTTCAGCTACCGGTTCCGTTCCACACCGCCAGCAGGCGACGATGTTCCTTTGTTCGACAAATCGAACGCCTTCACCTTGTGTTTACGAACGTGTCGCGTCGAGAATTAAACGCGAGACGTCGATATTTGCAAGCCTCCAGGCGTATCGGTCGTTCGTGCTCCATTCTTTTCCTCCTCTCTCGACTTCGCGATAGAGAAACATTTCGCAAACGAGTTCCCAGCGTCACGAGGTCCACTTTTTTTTTCTCCATCAGCCACTCGAGCGCTCATTTTCTCGTTAGCGATCGGCAAAGTTCGAAATTTAGTGTGCCCCGTCGTTTCTTTCTCGCTTCTGCGGTTCTCAATGGACCATCGACCACGATAATCGCGATACTCCGACGTGTACCGTCGTTCCACGAACGATTGATACCGCCGACCGCTCCGTCTCTCTCCCTCTGACGACCTTTCGATCGGAAAATGCACGCTCGCGTGTATTTACCGCGTATAACACCATTTCCTCCACGCGAAATCGATCGTACGTATCAGATTTGAACGACGTCGAATAACAGAAGGACGCTATTCATCGATACAAGTGGCGCCAGTAAACGTGTCCACCGCTCGGTTTAACGCCCGCGATCAACGAGCGAGTACGTATCTACGCAGGAGTCTCGTTCGAGCTGATCGCGGGGAGAAATAAACATATACGGATGCCTGTTTGCTGCATTGATTAGCAACACCGCGACGGCGGCCATTATCTCTGTCGTTTTATCGCGAGATTAACGCGTCGCTGGTCATCAACGGTGGCGCGTAAAAACGCATAGAACGCGGAGACGTTCGTCAGTCCGTAACGTTGATAAGTTAATGTCGCAGTGGGCAAAAAACGAGGAAAAAATGGTTAATGAACGCTGAAAAGAGGAACGCCAGGGCGTTCACCTGTGGAGCGCCCCGTTTGTTTCGTCTGTGTAATAGGGTTGGAGCGGGGGGACGCGAAATTCCACTTGTCGCTCGCGAGGAAGGGTTGCGCTGGTGTTCACGGATCCTCACTTTGGATTATGCGGACAATTTCTAAATAACCTGTATGTGGCGCGCAGCAATAGTTAACGAGTTAAAAATGTGTAATTTTAGGTAATTGTCGCGACATTCTATGAGTAGCATGCGACGATAATAGAATTGAATGAAAATAAGGGTGTGAAAGAGAACGTATAATCGTGGAATAGCGAGAATTAAAGTAGTCGCTGTTATAGTTCTAGTCGCTGGTATTTGCGATTGTAATTCGAGACCTGCATCGCATAAATACTCGCGTAATTCCGCGCTAATGAATTTTAATTAAATTTCATAAAAAATGATCGGGCTACATCAAAGCAGTTGGACTTCATAATGTAACATCAAAGCGTTTCGACTTCACCATCGACGCCGTCAAAGAATTCCAATTATTCCGTAGGAAAAGCTCGGGCTTTATTTTCGATCTCGAAGCACTCGGAACTTTGGTAATCAAACGATACGCCTAACGCGTTCTCCATTAATAAACGCGGCCTCGTTATCGGTTATCCGAACCGGTCGCTTCGTCTATGCTCGCCAACGGATGGAACTACGATCGGGAAATATTTGCATACATTTGCAATCAATTTCACGAGTTCGCGTGTTCGTACGATTGCTTCGCGTCGAAAAATTCCCTGAAATTATGTAACGCGTCCAAGATTTCCAATAAATCTTCTATCGGACAATGAAAACACCCGCATAAAGTATCCTCGGACTAAGCATTAATCAAATCGAGTAAGAAGATGAACGCAGCGCGATTGCGAACAATGCAGAAGATCGAGAATACCAAACTTTCTCCCCAATGGTCTTCATTGGCCGCGAGGTTCGAGGCGAGTAAAAAATTCGTTTTTTGTTTCTTCCCCCGGCGAAGAGGAGAGCGGTTTTGGTGATCGCGAAGGGAACCGGTATTCCGAGAAGGTCTGCCACGATCGCGCGAACTCGATGGTACGTTGGTGGACGACGCTCGATCGCAGCCGTGCAAGAAGTCCCGAGCGACCACCGCTCCTCTTTCGTCGACATCCCGGATCACGTCCGACCGGATTTCTGAAGGATTGCCACGGCAACGTCGAAGGCTCGGCCTCATCCGCGCGCGTCTGTCCGCCGATTCGATCGTTCCTATCGCCTGCAGACCTTATCGCGCCCCGTACGCGACGTATCGTTCGTCTCACGGCTACGTGGAAGGGTTGCACTCGCTGGCTCGTCCCATCGCGATAGGTAACCTTAGAACGCTAATGCCCGAGAAATTTGCGACGATACGCCCACGAGACAACGCGTATCTCTCGGACGGGCGTTCGTTCGATATCGTTTCGGAGCCCGCCAGGCGTTCTCTCGAATTAATGCATGTACAAGCGTGTACGTGGAAATTATAAGCGTTGACGCACATGGTTTTTAGATTCTCTTTCTCGCGTGTCTAGTTCGAGCGATTAATTTTATTTATCTGCGGAATATTTTGTTTTATACTTTTGCATACATTTTCATCTACACTTGGAGAATAAGCCTTCTCTAAACTGGAAAAAATGATTTGTTCAAACAATGTATAATGGTTCGTAGTTAGGACAGTTAAAAATTGATAAAACATTAACGCTATTTCGAATATTTATTCCAGCAACATGGAATGTCGGCAATTCTCTGGGGAACAGTTATAAAATTGATAAATGAGTAAATTGATACAGAACTGATCGAACGTAGAAAAAAAATGTACCGTACATTTCTCGTAGCAGATTCCCTGTTTAATTATTGACTCGATGGAGACCAATATATAGAACGCTTTATCAAGCGAAAAGGGGTGAAAAGCGTGGGCATAAAGATAACATCTACGCGCAGAAAAAAAAAACTGCAAAATCCATCCGAGCACAGCGAGCATCGCTCTTCGAAGGGGTTAAGAGAGAACGTTTCACCTCCTCCTGTCCAATTTCCATAAATTCAAGATTCCCAACAAGTGTCTCGCAATCTCTGCGGACGGGCAGGAAAAAACCGACACGGTCGAATCTCGAATCGATTCGCGACTCCTCGCTGGCGACTGCCCGCGTTCCGCGTCCTCGCATACGAAGCCAAGGATCGTCGACAATTTACCTCTCTCGTTTGCCGATGCTGCGAATAATAACAGTAATGCTGGTCACGGTGCGCGCAGCGTCGCGAGTCTGCAATCAAACTAACCGCCGTCCCTTTCTTCTCTCTTTTTCATTTCCAACGGAAACAACGACGGGCACTCTGCAAGGGTGGACGAGCTGGATTGTTTCCCCGCGGTGTCCGCGGTCTCTGTCAACCCGTAATCAGGCCAACCAGTGTCTCTCTCTCTCTCTCTCCCTCTCTCTCATCGGGAAATGAAATTACCCGAAATTACGGCGCACCAACGTACGTAGAGCGTAATCGCGAGACGCATCCTCCGGCGTGGCTTTGCTAGCTGGCCCAAAGGCGAGGTAACGACGTTAAAACAGGACCAGGGCGTGTGGCGGAAGATTTCGTACAAAGAGTCGCGGTGTCTATGCAAATCGAGGAACGTGGCGTCGTCGTCGACGTCGTCTGGCCGGCATCGACGCACCCCCTCGTCGCTGGATCTCGGTCAGAGAGGCTGGCGAACGACTCGCGAATGGGTTACGCGTCCTGACGCATTCAGACACCGAGGAACCGTCCTTCGTACGCGTTTTATCGCTCGACCATCTTTGACGCTCGCTCGCGGTACGTGTTTATGCAAATCGTAGCTCGTATTTCACGCGACGATGGCGTCTAGCGCGCAAACGGTAATCAAAGTAACCCGCGCCACGAGCCTGAAGGGGAGCCGCTAAGTCGACTGGGGGATAGACGAAATCCTGGAACGCTCTTAGATCCAGTTCGTTTCGCGTCCGTTTCAGCTGCGAGGGGCGCGGATGGGTTTCACCCCCGTTGGCTCCAGTTCGGTTAGGGTGTCGCGCTTCGACCCTGGAAAATAGTCTCGCGGAAGAATCCGGTAAACGTAAATTCATCTTTCGCGTTGGAAACTTCGTTTGGCGGTATAGAAGCGGGTGGAGAGCTGGCTTAAGCGGCGCGGAGCAGTCGCTCTGGCGAGAAACGCCTCTCGCGTTTGCCCCCTTGTTCCTGGGCGGCGCGTCGAGGGTGCAGCCGTCGCGGCGGATGCTTTTTGCGCGCGAAGCCGCTCCTCGACTCGGGGATTGTCGCGGGCTTAGCGTTTTCCTTTATTATTCTTTGAGAGGATCCGCCAGCGTTTCCGTGACGAGGATTTTCCGGCAGAGGGGCTCGATGAGATTTGAATCCGCGAGATTAGAAGGCTCGCTTTCGGCGGGTTAATCGTTCGAGGGTCGCGGGAAATAAAATGGCGAGGAGGAGGATCCTTTCGAGCGATTAGATCGCTGCTCTGACTAACGAGGCTGTCTGACGGCAATTAGCTGCCCATTTAGCTCGGTTCGTTCCTTGGAATCGCGGCCACTCGTTCCCCATTTAGCCTACATGTTTTAGTCGAACAATTAAAACTCTAGTCGTATGAATTTCAACGAGCTACTCGCGCTACTCGCAGTTCGTTGCTGCTCTTGTCGTTAATATCACATTTTCATCAAATAATGGCTGCGTTGCGTTGCGGTGTCTACGAGCACTTGGTACGCGCGCAATTAGCTGCTCTGTCAGGGATTATAACCGCATTTGTGTACGATAATAATATCATTCGAACACGTACCGCGTTGTAATTAAGTAACTGTGCGTAGTTTCGTTCTATAGCGGGCGAATACTTTCCATGCAATATGTATTCCTATTTGGAGAAACTTTGCCTGTTCAGATTCATGACATGCCTCGAACTTTTCAGCACCAGCGTACGTAACACTGTCCCCGTAAGCGCGAAGACGTCTAATTATTTAAAGCATTTGAATATTTCCATCGTACAATCGGTATACCATCGGAATACATTAAAAATCGTTAATAAACCCTAGCCAGAAACGAGCATTTCCATACACCGTACAACAGAAATTAATTAAAAATGCATATACGAGCATACATCTCTTCAGAGGCGCGCAATTCGTTTACACAATATCCACGTAAAGCTTCGCCAGCCCATCCAACTATAAAACGCGATAAATCCATTATACCTACACGCGCAACGTCCGAATGCAACGTTTAAAACGTCTCGTATAAATGGGAATGAAAAATCCTTAAAAATACACGGCCGTATAAAACTCGAAGCTTCTGTTTTCGCGGGAGGGGGCTCGTCGTACGGATATTAAAATTCTCGATCGTAAAAGAACGAACTCGGGTGGAGGCGAGAGAGTCAGAGGCGACGGGAACGTGACCGATGACACGGGCACGGTTTCGTCTCGACGCGGTGCAAAAGCACAAGTGGTATCGATTAGACGACCGCGTGGCCAATAGGCGCGACACGACGATGCGACGGCTGTGCAAGCTGTTGCATCCTGGCTGTCTCTCGCGGCCCTGCACTCGCGGGACCGTGAAAAGTGCAGCGAGCGACGCGGAGTCAACGACAGCGAACCCCCTCCCCGCGGGTAATCGATTCATAATTTACGCCTGGCCACCGTGTATCGGCGCCCGGATAAAATTAGCGGTTTTCCGGCTGGTCGACCCGAGCGGTGCAATCAGAGCCCAGCCTGTTATTCCTCGACTCGAACGATCGAGCTCGCCTGCAGAAAATCGTCCGGCGTTTAATTCGCGACGATCCCTTCTGCCAATTACGGACAATGTTACTGGTTCGAACGAGTTTCTGTTTAACGCACCGAGTGGGACGAGAGCGGGCCGATCGTAAGTTCGAGGGCGTCTCATTTTTCAAGGAGCAACCGTTATTGGGCTAATGGGAAGGAATTTCAGCGGGGTAATCGCGAGCGATCGCGAGTTGACTGCGATGTGGTTAGTTGCGTGCGATGCGACGGGTTTGTCGTGAGAATTTTTTGAAAATTATTTTATTAAGAATCGTAGAATTTTGGTAGCTGCGTGGGAACCAGCGATTCGTTGAGAGTTAATCAATGATTCATCAGAATCGAGACATTTTTAGATATCGAATGGAATTATTAAGAGGCTCTTTCATAGTCGTATCAAAAATCGTCGTTGAAAAAGCGATACGCGATATCTAATGTACTGTCAGCGTGTATTTCTGCTCGATCGTCGGTGCACAAATACAGCGGAGATGCAGTCGTGCTCCGTGGTGGTGGGTATCGATCAGAAATTTTACAAAGCGCGCGCGCGTGGCAGAATCGATAGCTGATAGTATTCGTGGCCCTGATCCGTTTGATTGTCGACTGTTCGCGCCTCGCTGCCTCGGCACTTTGCAACTACGCCCTTACCAGCTAGCACTCGTTACTATTTTTTGCTTTCCTTTCAGTTGCTGGAAATAGCGTACACTCGCAGCACCGCGGTGCACGTTTATGCGAGGACGCGAAGACGAGGCGGTTGGGACGCGATCGAAAACGCTCGCTCCGGGAAACGAAGCGCCGATCGAGCGGCCATTCTATCCGCTATTCGTTAAAATAATGAAAATCCCCGAGAAACCGCCTCGCTCCCTGGAAATTACGCGTTGGAAAAGGGAAATTGTATCGATGATTAATCGCTTTCCCTTTATGGAAACTCGCCTTTGGTACGCGAGAGCCTTTCGCTCCGACTTGGTGCTTCATTAAAACTATAGCCTTCCAGACTATGGATTCATTTTGTCTGTTAAATTCAATCATCGCTTGTAAAATATATCACGATCAGGATTATAATTAGCGACATCGTTCGTGAATCTAGTTACCGATTTTTCTTTCATTCAGAAATGAACTTCGACTCGTTCTTTTTCTCGTCAACGCCACCCTTTCTCTTCCATCAGTTTCTTAAGAAGCAAATTCGTAGAACGGGAATAACAAGGAGCAAGAATTCAGACTCGTTGAATTTAATTATCTCCCGTAAAAATACATCGCGTCTCAGCTTGCAATTATTACATTTACCAGTTCCACTTCCGTTCAGAAACGAAGAAATCCTTCTACTCCTTCCTTATCGATAACGCTACTCTTCTGCTCGCGTCGTTTCCTCGAAGAGCAGGTTCGTAAAACGAGAACACCGCGAAACAGGAATCAGAAACAAGGCTCTCTCTCTCTCTTCCTCGCGAACTCTCACGCGGCGAACGCGTGCACCGACGCGGACCATGGCGGATGGATGACGGCGTGGCGTTTCGAAACTCCTTGGAACTAGTCCGGCGGCGGAAGTGGCAGTCTCTGGTGATCGGTAGCCGCGGTGACACTTGACTTTGCCCGGCAACTTCGCGCAGCATTAACGATCGCGTTTACACGGTCGCTCTCGTCGAACGAGGGGGGTTTCGCCTCCGCGTCTCGCCACCGTGTTTCGTCGCGATCGACGTTTACTCGATTCCCCACCTCCCGCTCGCTTCTTCGTCCCGTTTATTAAGTTTAATTGCCCGCGAGCAACGACACCGCAATGGCCGCTGCGCTTCACTCGCGGTGGAACGTGTGTACACGCGCCTGATTGAACGGCTCGATAATGCCTTGTACGACGCGGGAAGTTGCGGACGCGGTTTTTGAACCGAAGATTTATAGCCACTCCTGCCACGAAAGGCTGAATTATTGATGAGTTGCTTGCGCCGTCGTTGCGAGGGATAATAGTTTGTCGAGGAGGCGAGAGGGGAATAATTTTCCAATTTAGGAATTATAGCGCCCGATATTGGTAACCGGACTCGTTCTAACCGAGTATTTATCAGAAATTTCAAGGGGGACGCTGCTGTAAATGGCCACGGCGAACGGGATTCGAGAATACCGCGATCCTTGTACAAGTTTACTTAATCGATAACTTTGCACGTGCAGTTAATCATCGCGGTGCTCACTTTGTACCTGAAGGGTTGAATTCGAGCGGGTTAGTCCTTATCCAATAACTAATAGCTACGATCATCTTGGTTCTATTACCGCGACGAAACGAGCCTGGGTCTATCTTACCGGTAGGTTGCTACTTTACGAGCAATTAATTTACATCGGAATTCTCTGTTTCTGCCAAAGAAATCGTTTAGAACACGCCACTTCAATTCTCTAACGAGACAGACGTAATTGCTTAATCGTTATTTAATTCGAATGTTATTTTTCTTACGACGGTTCTCACTGATTCTGAGATATTTTCTTCATTTACACACCGTCGAAGTTCATTATCTCTGATCAGAACGATCTTGTCGATATCAGGAAGAAGTGTGTTTCAGTAATCAGAAGAACGCGGAAAGGCAATGATTAAAGATATATATCTGCCTCCTCTAAAATTGCCCATTTCCCGCGGTAGATGGGAAAATATTTGCGCGAGCGAAAGGGTCCAAACATATCTCGCATTCCCGTTCCGGCACAATTTCGACCCATAAATAAATCGCAAGAAAGAAACCCAAACAGGCCAATATCCACGTTATGAACCAGAAATTAATCACGTCTTCCTCCGTTCGTATCCGCCTCTCCCCGTTCTCCATCGGGGATGGAGAAAGCCGGAGGGTGGGTTTTTTCTTCCCCGTTTTTCCCTTTCCTTCTTCTATTTTTTTTTCTTTTCTTTTTTTTTCCCTTTCGTTGCCGCCACGCCGCGAACGCGTTCATTTCGCGGTAGGAAAGAGACGAGAATTTCGTGGCGCACGTGAAAAGGCTAATATCGGTCGGATTTCGATTCGAGCGGCGCTCTCTCCTATAAAACCTATATACTTGGTTCGACGAGCGTCGTGCATCAACACGTGGGTGCTTATCGGCATCCAGCTGGCCTGGTATCGGCCCAGTCTTCGAATACCGAAATGAAGTCGCACCCTCGTACCACTGGCCAAGTGTAATTCTCGTTATTGCCGGATCCCAACGGAGTTCCTGAGGCTTTTCCGGGCGACGACGCCAGCAACTTCCTGTCGATACTCGTCGTTAAGCACGTCCGCGCGTTTTCGCGGTTCCTTGTTACTTTGGACCACGAGGAAATTTTGCTGCGTTATGAGACACCTTCAGCTGCTGTTTGGTGGTTGTAGGACGTACTGTGATTATTCTAATCCTGCTGTTTGTGATGTTTTGAGATGCAAATGTATCTTGAAGATTGTGTAAGACAGATACATAGTAGCTTCGAGCGTTTGAGTGCCTTCTACGAATATTCTTATCTAATTGCTTCGCATGTTAGATGAAGCAGATACTTTATTTTAGTTGGAACAGTTATTTACAACTCTAGTTCTCTCGTGGTGGTAGAAATTTGCTTCAGAAACTAAGTGTATCGGACATTTACAGGGGGCATTATTCAGCGTCAATGGAGGCCAACATTATCCACTTGGAGTTCCATTCAATGAGACCTTATTCCATCGAACATTGCCTCGCTTCCCGCTAGTAGAAGTTCGATCGAATCGCTAACGGTAAACTCGCAACGCAGTGTTAACTGAGAGAAAGTTTCGCGCGTTAACGAAAGTTCAGATGTTAGAGTTGAAGAGGTTCTTCTTTCCTGTCCTAACAATTAATGTTCTCCGCTGCGTTCTCATACGTACCTTCGAGAAAGGAATCTCTTTCAAGCGTCCGTTCAGAAAACTCCACTCTGAACGTCCGCGTGTTTTCATACGCGTCGACGGGAAACCGATCGTCCCGATACAGGGACAACAGCGATCGAAGATCGAAAAAGCGCAGCAGTGAAAACAAAGAGCTGAACGCGGTGCATATCCGTGCTATTTCCAGCGGCAGACGGTTCGAGGAGGAATGTGGAACAAAGCGGCAAAATGAATCATCCAGCGGTGGAAGACTGATAAAGCAGTCGAAAGAGAGGGCCTCGGGAAAGATTGGCGATATATTATCGCGCGTTTCACGGCGCCTTCCGCGCGTACACCTGTCGATTTTGCCCGCCGCGCTCGGGGCTGGGGTTAACCGGACGGAAAATCCACAGACGAGGAGGACTTTTCACGGAGCGGAGCGCAAAGACTGACAGAAACACGATGGTCAGGAGATAATTCCATGGATTCTCGTTGGCTGCTCCAATTTTACATGGTGTCAAGGTTGCGCGGCGGGCTCCTCTTCGTCGGAAGAAGCGCAGAGGACTCGCCGTGCTCCAGTTGCATTCACTCGAAAATCGATACGCGGCCGTTTCGGATGCTGCGTCCTAAAAAGCTCCACGAAATTCTGCTTCTACGTTTCGATGATTCACTTCTAGTCGGTGGTATGCGTTATTTTACATCGCGGTCGCTCTGATTTGCATCGTTCGTTTTAAGAGACGAACACTTTGTTTAGGTTATGGTTTAACCATTTTAATGACGAGTACGCTTGTATATTAACCATAAATTCCTCGTACCTTTTCGCATTTTCATGTTTCATCTTTTCAGTTTCGTCTTTCTGAAACTTTTTCTCGCGACTTTCACGTGGACGTCAAAAAATGTGACGCAGAGGAACCTTGGTGTGTTCCCGTCGCGCTACCTCTCTATCGATTACCGCCGCTATTCGCTCGTGCGCCCAGCAATAACTTAATTTGCGGTTCCCGAGAGTGCATCGTGCCACTTGACGCGAACACGACCCTTCGCTCTTGATGCACTTCCTTCGACGCCGCAGCGTGCGCGGGTGCGACGTCGTCGGTCCCTTCGGCGACGTGGTGCCTTAAAAGTGACACACTCTCGGGTCAAAATGGAAATTGCGAGCTACATCGATCCGTGCATACGTTCGACTAGTTCTTTTCATCGACTACCTTGGGAATTTTTACATCTCTCGACCTTAGTAATTTAAAGAAAAATATGTAGCTACAATTTGCATTGCACGAGTAGAAGCTTGCACATTGTTACAAACTTCTATCATCGCTGCTCTATCGCCCATCGAAAACTTTTTATTCGCCCTGAAAGAAACGTTAGGCCAACATCATCGTCAGCGTGGCACGACGAAAGAAACGTGATCGATCTAGAGAATAATCGACGCGCACGGTTATGCATCGATCTCGACCAGCAGCGCAGCTCCCGTCGATCAAACAGTCGGGTTGCGTCTACGATCGGGGAGGGACTCGAGATTACGTTCGCACACGAGCGAGCCCACCAGCGGTCCGACGCGCGGTGGCTCTTATCAGCGTCATGCACACACGTGTCTACACGTGCTGGTCGAGTGATAAGCGCGACAAAACGTCACTGTTCGTCCGTGAAGCGTGAGCGAGGGCCCCGTTCGTCTGATCATCGGGTACACCGAGCACCCACCGCGCCGCGCCTGTTCTTGACGCGTGGGTGCTCGTCCTGGGTGTAACACGGAAGTTCGTGCGACGGAGACCAGCGTGTCGTTCGATTCGATTTATGGTGAATCATAGGAGAATTCGATAGAAATTATTTTTCGAGTAAGAAAGAAAAGAAAATTGTTGGTTCAGGGAAAGAGGGATGAGTTAAGGGCCAATTCTGTCCTGTAAGAAACATAAAAAATATTGGCACGTTACTTGTACATCCATGTCTATTCACTGCACGTCGTTTCGTTTAATATTACTTTCGTGTAACTCTACAAAAAAGAACTGGCACCGTGGGACACAGACGTGGAACAAGATCGTAGAATTCCATTGAAAAATGTGGCTGGTTGCCAATATTTTTTGTAGACACGTGTATCGTTTATATAACGACTGTAGAATATACATATGGAAAAAACTCGACGCGAGTGCGAACCAGCTTGTCGCAAAGGAGGCACGAGGACACGTCTCGCTCAGGTTTACACGTCTCCATGATTTTTAACATTCGACAGAGCTGCGTTACTTCACGTGTTTATTAGTAATCAACAGGCGACAAATATTAGACCAGTCTACACTGGTCGTAGAAGTATTTAATGAGCCTCGGATACTAACCGAACGAACAGTCTCGCTGTTTCTTAGCATACGTAACGATGAAATTTGCAAGCAAAGGACCAGTGATCCTCGAAGCGAGCCAGTGAGACGAGTCGCTCGAGTCGACAACACTTAAGCTGTCCCTCTGGCGATAAAGCTATTCGCGGCCACGATTTTAATGCTTGTAAACGTAGACGCTAGAAACAACGACGAAGTTGAGCAATTTCATTACCATGAATTTCCATTAATTAATAGCCACGAGTGCGAATAGCACACATTCAACGCCACCGTTCGACTCGCCACACACATTAGCTATATCGTGCACGCGAAACGCGCACACTTGCCACGGTCAGACACGATACCAATAGACGCCAAGGAAGATGTCCGTAACATTTGAGAAAAGGTCGGATCGTGGCTGGAATCGGGGCCAGAAAAATACCAGCGCCTCGTCTGAAAGGTCCTCCGAACAGACGGTCACCCTGTTTGGTAAAACACTTCTGTCGCGGTTGTTCCGCGCGAACGAACAACTTCTCTCTCGGTTGGCTCAAGATACGAGACGAACATCGAGTCACTTTCGATACGGATGGTTTGGTTATCGATCGACGGGACCGTTCCCTCGTTTTAACGCTCTCCAGCATCGATCCACGGCCTCCTCGGCTAGACGGGTATTCTTCGCGATCGGGTGGGCGCGGAGGGACGCGAGTTATCGGGCCACTAAAACTTTCATTTGCCGATCCGCCAGCGAATTCCGCCGTATCGATGCCGCTCCACGGCCACACGGTGATCAACGTCCCTCGGAACTTTTTCGTTTCCATTATCGGGGGACTCCTTCGAGATACGCCCTCGTCTTCCGGCGACTTCGATCAACGGGGGTGGCGAACGGGTGGACGGCTGTGAATGGGTGCGCTCGGTGTGCTTTAAAACATCGAGAACTCGATGGAGGGTTGGTCGATGCTTGAAATTGTTTCATCGAGTTGAAAGTTTATTTATTTAAACACGTCGAGCAGAGGTGTTCGTTAAGTTGGCGTGGGTATCGTGAAAGGGTTGATTGATACCAAGAAAACTAGAGTTACGGTAAATCATTCGACGTATGCTATAAATCTTGTTAGGTTACAGCAACAATCGACTCCTGCTTCATCGATAGAGCTGAAACTCGCACGACTCCCACATAATCTCCTCTGACATTCATTGAAACGTCGAGGAAACGGTTGAATTTCGAAATTGTAGCTTAGACGAGCCTGCAACTCGGACGAACGCAATTTGTTGTTTCCCAAAGGCCGTAGAATGCTAATAAATCACTCGAGGCACGCTACGAACGCAACGCGTAGCCGTAGGAATTACACCGTTCGTAAGAATGAAATTCAAATCCATATTACACCCACGCGAGTGCGTTCCTCGAATGCCAGCGCTGTTTCTCGCGCGTACCCAGACGATACAACGATTCGCGTAGGCACGCGCGACTATTCAACTGGCATTTCGGTACACTAATCACCTTTCGTCGCCTACTCGATGTTTCTCTTTCTAAGCCGCCACCTTGCGATATCCAGAATGCCGCCACGCGAGCGACGAGCTCGAATCGCCGCTGGCCAGATCGTTCGCGGCCAGCATCCGTCGTAGGCGCGATCGCTTTCCATCGCTGGGCGCGTTTCGTCGTTCGTGGCCGTTCACTTCGAGACGTTTCCTTTCTTCCAGCTCATTCACGTGTACCAAATGAATGGGCGTAGCCGCGCGCGTGCCTGTTTTTGCAGGAACGCGTTCGTTGCTTACGCCAACGCTCGCGGTTGCTGGTAATTCCCGCGGTGATCGGCGCGCTTTTGATCGATCGGCTTCCGTTCTGAATGATAAATTACGGCTGATTGCGAGGCAACGTTTCGTAACGGTTTAGAATCAATTTTAATTTTATTAGAACCGAGTACCAACCAGATGAATTATACAATATAATCTGCCATTCCATGTTTCCTCTATCCCTGTTAAGCTACTTATAAGTTATACATATTTATGATTAATTCATGCAACAGAAACATTTCCTCATCACATCAAGTACGGCTTTCTGTTCTCCTTTTTTAATAAAATTGCTAGGGTTTGGCAATTTCGTATTAGAAACGAGTGAAAGAGCGAGATGGAGTGTATGATTAATGCCATAAACAAATCGATTTCAAATTGGCTAAAATAGCATTAGGCATCTTTGCCAGATCTTTGTCTGAACTTAACCTTAATCGCAAAACCGTACACCTCTTCTCTGTTTCCAAAAATTGGCGCGTTCAGCCGCGCAGGGCAAGTCGAGAACGAGACGAAAGCGAAAGAGACTCGTCTCTGGCGAATTTGTTTAAACATCCAGACTGTTGTATCGCGCGAGGCGTCCTCTGGAGGTTGTCCACGGCGCGTAATAAAACTTTCGGTCGGTCCCACTCTCCGTGGACGAGCGTTCGCCACGGACGAACCGGAAACTTCCCTTTCCGGCGCGGCGACGTCGCGAGAACTTTTGAGGTCGCGTCACCGCGCGGCGCGCTCTGCACCCTCTTTCGCCTTCTGTCTGCGCCCTGCGCTTCCTCGTCGCCTCTAATCTCGCAAATGGACGGCGCTGGGTCCAGGAATTTTACGCGAACCGTTTAACCGTCATCGCGCGAAAAATCGATGGTACCGCTGCGTGTGCCTCTCGCGTTTTGCGCGAACTGTGCGACCTGCGTGCGTTCGCGAGAGACGTACTTCTCGAGTGATTGTAGGATTAGTGAAATATTGTTCGTTCACTTTGACGAGTGTGGATAGTAATGTTTGTTTGGTAATTGTATTTTACTTATTATTCCCAACGGGGGTCGAAAGTGAGTACAGATCTCGAGAACACGAAATCTATTCGCAACCTCGACACATACATCGCGCGAATAGAAGATTAATTAGAATGCTAGAAATACGCTATACGTAGCATTATATTCCTACCTCGATCTCATTATCGATACCGTTATCAGATGAACTTGATTTTTCCAAGGCGCAGATATACAGTCATCTTGACCCTCGCTGCATACTGCTCGCTTCATCATTTATTCATGGCGAGTATAGAATAAAATCCCTGCCCCTTATCTCTGCGAGCGAACAATATCGACGTAATAATCCAACCGTGGCCACTGTTCACGAAAATCCTGGCACAGTTCACGCCCGCAAGATGATTCATCGCGACGATGAATGCATGTATCGGAGCTGGCGCGAGATCGACGCCGCGAAACGTGCAATCAGGCTGTATCGAGGCTCTTAGAATTACAAATTTCCAGGCCCGAAAGGATGCCAGAAGGTCGATCAATCGAGGAGAGCTGGAGGTGGAGCAGGCGGTGGCGCGACCGGAGCGTGTTTCGAACGAATCAGGCCAGTTCGAAGCGTGACGCGAAGTTCGGCAATTTTGTCGCGAGCAAGTTTCGAGGGATAATCGTTTTCGAGGGCTGCACGGGTGCGAACGGGAAAGATACGCGGCTGCAGGTGTTGGTTTTTGTTTAACGATCGTTCACAGTCGTAAATAGGGGCGTTAGTTTCGGCACGGAATTTTCTTGTTAAAGGCAGGTGCGGTAATCGTGTCGTCCCGTTCAGGCAATTTACAGTGGCAACGTGAAACCAACGAGGGTCGAAAATTGCTAGCGTTTGCCACCCGTAGGGACCGGAATTTTAGACCAGCTTTCAGCCGTTCCTAATTCAAACTTACAACGCTTCGATCTTGCAAAATTTCCTCCTGTAACCTCATCGATAAGGCAACGAATAATACCAGCGGAATTAAAATCAATGGCTCGATGGAAGAATTCTTAGAGATTAACATGTCGCTCGCAAAATCACGATTCGACGTCCGTTTCCAATCGAGGACTCTCCAAATATCGCAACGTCCACCGAGTCCAGCCCGTCCAGATTACGTCCTCGAAATTGATTGGAACCAAACAACCAAGCGCAATTCCGCGCCTCCCGCGCGTAGTAACAATTTTTCGGCGAAACCCAATTTGCCGGCGTATTCACGCTCCGGACGGATATTAACAAGCGGCCGTTCGCTCGCGGAGAACGTTTCGACTCGGTTCGCCAGGCCGTCGAAACGTTCGACGAACGCCAATGAGTGGCGAGGAGGAACGCCTCGCGATCGCTGGTATCGGCTCTGAATACCAGTCGATTTTTTCGAATTCTCGCGCAAAAAGGACGCGAAGCACTCTATGCGCACGCTCGAAAGAAGCCCTCGCCTCGCCTCCTGCTAAGAGAGTTCTCCGCCGCGGTCGCTGGGGGATCGCGTGCCGATGATTTCATCCGTTTTACGTGAGTTTGCATACTTTCAAGGCCGACGAGAATATCCGCGAGCCTCGACTCGCTTCTGCGGACGCTGCCCGCCCGTGCGAACCCTCTCGCCGGTAATAATACGTCTCTGTTTGACGTTCGTATTAAACGGGATAATGTACGAGCTGTTTTTGTCCGTGGCGGTATTGATTCTGGGATAAGACGTACGCGTTAAGTCGAGGCGTTCGAGCGAGGACCCGCTCGGGACGAGCGGTCTTCGAGATCGTTAATACGTTTATTCGACGACGCGGAGGGCCGTCCACGCCAGCGTTCGTAAACCGCTCGAAATGGCAATCGAGTTTCCGTGGAATCGTTCCTTCGTTTACTGTTCGCGAACAGCTCGCGAAATTTTGATCATCGCCACTCGAGACTCGAGTACTGATTCGTACCGAGCGTACGAGCAGCCGATTTCCACGGGATCTCGTTTTTATTTTATACTCGCGAACAATTTGCGAACGCTGTGTAATTTGTGGTCGAGCAGTGATTGTAGAGCCGGAAGGCTCGCGAACATTGTTTGCGAAACAGTTGGCTAGTGTGTACACAAGTTGGAATATGATTTCGCGTGTACTCTGAAAATATTCTTATCTCGCGAACAGCGTGCAGCTAATATCTTTCGTTTTCCTTAACGAAGGAAATTATTCAAGGATCTTGACTCTTTGATCGGACGTTCGTAGGAGAATTGTCTGAAATCCGAAGTAGAGGAGAAAACGACGGAAAGTAGCGATCCCAATCGTCGTTCAAATACCGAACAAGAGGATAGTCATGCGACAGAGCGCATTACACAACGAGCGACCAGCCACGGGACGATTTAATAAATTTCAGCCAAGGGTCGGTAGTTGCGTGCCGCTAAATTACCCGGTCTTCAGGAAAGTCCGTCCATTGAAACGTTCACCTTCCCACAGTTACTTCCTCCGTTCTTCCATAATAAACCCCGACAAAAGGAATGATCCACGGGGATCAAAAGAAACGGCTGCCCTCGGAAAGAAATTCCTACGGCGAACCCGACGGAAATCCCTTAGGTTTCTTGGACGCCTAACAATAAGAACCTGGCTCGTTACCGCCACGGATCGATATCGTACACACATTGTGCAGCGCGTGTGTGTAAAACATGCGAAGGTCGAACGATCCTGAGCCTCGCGAGCACCACTTTTCCACGCGTCGACTAAATTAATCCGATTTTCCCGTTCGTCGAAGTTGAAACGATCGAGGAAGACGAACCGTCGTTGGAGCTTGCGCCACTGCGAATCGAGCATCGCTCGACCTCGTCTGAGATACGAAACTGACCTCGAAAAAAGTATTTTTCTGCCTCAATTTTTGCAGAGGAACGCGGCAATGAAATATGAGAAGAGAAATCGATAAAAGATTCTGCTTTCGATGGATGGAAAAATGAGTTAAGTTCGCGTTACGATCAATCATCCGTGGATCGCCGAAGGTATCCTTTCGAAATTGCTGAGAAAGGAACGAAGTGGGAAGCAACGCGTTTCGAGTCTCATCCGCGAGCTCGCGACGATAAGAATAATGCAAATGGCGTTATTCGTACTTTAGACGCTTCTCATTGAAGCCAGTCCGAATAATCAGGCGTTGGATAGTCAGGATAAAATGAATTCTTACCAGTCGTTAATCAGACGCGAAAAGATGAAACCCACGAACTCGCAGGAACGAGGATCTGGTAATGCGATTTTGAGAGGGAAAGGTAGGAAGTCGCGGAAAGAGCGGGCAGGAAGCGAGTGTCGAAAGAAACTGGTTAACACTGGGAGTCCTTGACGAGATTGCTAATTCGCGCAGAGGCGGTTCGTAGAAAGTGAATATACAACATCTTGAAAAGGTCTACGTTATTTTTGCCAGTGCATCGCGCAAAGGACAAATGTATCCTTACAAGAGAAGGATAATCGCTATTGTTCATGCGTTCTATCAAAAGAGCAATCGTATTCAATATAAAACGACGTGATCGATGCGCTGTGCAAACAAATTCGAACCAAATCTGTGAGTAACAAGCTGCACGTTCCCCTGGGAATTCGACCACCCTTTTAATCGCACTCGTGACGCGCGTCCCCTCGCGTGTACCCTCTCTGATCCTCTCCTCCGTTCGAACCCCGCACGAGCTTCTTTCACCCCGTAATTCAGCCACGATCGAGCGATCGTTTCCCTCGATCGTCGTTGTTATATCGCACCCCCATTGTCCGACGGAATTCAACGAAAACACGGGATCGTTGGGGCGGGACGATGATCGCGCGATCGCGTCGCTGGTTATCGGCTCGCATCGAGCGTGACCAGTTCCTTCCTGGACGGTCGACGACCAGTTCCTTCCTCCCGTTTCCCCGCCTGGTAATCCATCATCGACCGATAACGAAGTGGGTTAATAACGGTCTAACCGCGGCGTTGCGTAAACGCGCGAACCGATCGCCGCCCAGGTATCGCGAGCCATTAGCAAATTGAACGAACCGCCGATCCCGATCTCCACTTTTCGCTGTTCGCATCCTCGAATTCGAACGCGGAAGTTTCGCGCGTCTCCGTCGTTTGCATAATCTCTAATCTCCGCTCGTTCGAATTCGATGGATTTATTATACTCGATCTGATTGGTCAGAGATGGAAAACCCTCGCGTTCTACGAGCGGAAGTTGTATGAACTTTTCGAAAATTGTTTCACAGATTCGCGTATCGCGTTGAACGAGTAATATCGAGTTATAGCGAAACTGTATCCGAGCATCGAAGCTATAGGATTTTCGTGGACGTTGTCTGGTAAAATCGTTGCCTCGCTTCTGTCGATCGAAGTCGATGGCGTATTAAATTAATTTAGCGGGTTGGTTAGAAGCGGGGCGGATGATAACGATGAAAGGAAGATGAATTTCTTTGATGTTGCCGGGGTCGATTGATGCTATCTGAGAGGTTCCAGCTGGGGAATATTGATACACGCCCGCTGATACGTGTTCCTCGCGTGTAATGCGTCGGTCAAACCCCTCCCTATGGTAATGGCGTACGGAGCCAGCTCACGGTTCCAAAGCTCTGTAGCTTAGATTGGACAGCGGCGATCTGAACTCAAAGGAGATGGATTATTGTGCTACTTGTTGGCGTTACCGGACTTTAACCGCGTTTCTAATTCAATTCTGGGGCAGAAATCTTGTTTGTCCTGAGCGTTCCGCTTGAAAGTCTCGAATAAAACTATCGAGACTCGAGGACAGTGAACACTTTTACATAGATTAGCATGGCTGAATACAGCTGAATCTATAGCAAACAGAGATAACAAACTAGAGATTAATAGCAAACAATCTATAGATAACAAATTTTATTAAAAAAAAAAATAACAATGTTGTTCGATGCGTGCACCTCGAGCGTTAAGTAGTCACGAACGTTCATTGTCCGATCTCAAGCGGAAGAAAACGAATCCAATGAACCCTCCAGCATCGGTAGATTATCCTCGAGGCTCGAAGTGGTTAAGGACGACCGTAGTCAGACCCCGCATGGAATATTCATAGGAGCTACCGATCGATCTCTATCGTTTCGGAATATCTTCGGGAAACGCTTGTAATTCGAACGAAATTTGCATGCTTCTCGTCCCTTTTTCATGCCCCCACCCGCAGCCACGGTTTCGAGCAGTAAATCGCGGCCGTGTTTTCGTCAGAATTATTTAGACGCGAGGAGAACGCTCGACGGGAGCCGAACGAGGTCGCTCGACCACCGATTTCATCCTGCAAAGTGCGGCATCAATTCGTTAAACAAGCGGCGGATCATTTTTCATTCGCCCCGGTCTATCCTCGATGGAAAGCAACGGCTGCCACTCCTTCGCGAATCGATTTGACGGGGTTGAATATTCCCCGTCGTATTAAACCGGTACCCGTTGATCGCGTATGCCGTTTGACAATGTTATTCGCGCCATTAGCCGCGACACGCAGCTGGAGATTCGCGCGCGATCCTATCAATGACAAATTAGTTCTGACGGGGGAACGGAAAAAGAACAACGCCGTGAAAAATGAACGGGCGAATTACGCGCGATTATCTTCACCCCGCCGTGCCGATCTCGAGGCACGACGAATCGTATCGCAGTCGGTTGTTCAATGGCAACGCGTCGGATTGCGAGAACGAATTCGACGCGTTTCAGAAAAGTCGCGGCAAGAAACGTCAGGTTTTTCAGTCGTTCCTGAGGAGTAATGGATATTTTTTAATGGAGTCATACGTTACCTCGCGAGCGAAGAAATTTAATAATCGATGTCCTTCGAGCGCTCTTGGTCATGAAGAATATTCTTACGTGGTTTTTTGCCGTCTCGTGATTAATGCGATTTCTATGAATAACCGCTGGTGTAAAAGTCACCGCGCCACCCTTTCTTCATCCCTATCCCGTTACCCGCGAACACGAGATTAATTATTCTTCCTTAATCTGATTCGAATATTAACAACCACTTCGATGATTCAATAACTGCATCGTATCCGATACAAATCTGTGTCTCACATTGCAAGTTGACAAAAAAAGTCTCAAAATAGCATTGAAAACCGCGCGCTAATGAGTTTCGAGTATGCGGCACGATAGTATTTCGTTTTTAGCACGAACGGCGCCCGATGCAACGATAATCGTAACAGGCGTGCGAATTCTCGGAATAGTCCTGAAACCGGGAGCCCGAAAATGACCGCTATAAAAATTCTAATTACATCGTTAGCATAATAATTCGTTTGCGAGACAAACGTCACGCGATTTGACGATGATTATAACAGGGGCGAAGGGATGGAAAGGAACACAGACGGGGAGCGTTGTCACCCGGAAACTCGTCGCGCGACCCCCGCGGAACCCGGTTGAATTTCGCAGCGATGCCCGCGGGGCGGACTCCGTGTTAATGCACGACTCTGCAGGGAAACGCGGAGGAACGGCGGGTGGAAGAGGGACGGTTTGGTACGTTTCGCATACGAGTTGCAGTATTACCCGCGGCATATTGCCCACAATGCAGTTAGAATCCATACGTAGACCGCGTTGACCACAATGGGCCAGTGGCGGCGAACAAGCGGCACCGTGCCCCGGGTCTCGCCAGGGAAACGAGCAATTACCGCGTCCGCGAACGGGGGTTGCGTGAATTTATGGCTCGATCCCTTGAGCAACCCTTCGAACGTTATCCATCTCGCTGGAATTGCCTCGCAAAGTAAACGCGCCCCGCCACGGTCTCGTTTCTTATGATATATCGACGCAGCCCTTCCGCTTTTTCCGCTTCCCATCATTAATTCACGCGGATCACTTCACCCTGCGAGAATTTCTATTATTCTCGTCCTCGCGCCAAAAGAAACGGCGCCAGCCTTTCTCTTGGCGCGCGCTGGCGTTCATCACGGGGACGTGACTCGAGGTTTGATTGTTGCTAATTCGGAGGGTTATTAAGGAGGAATGGAGGGTTTCGAGCGGGCTGGTTTACGATAAGGGAACTGGAGTACCGGAATCGTTCCCCGGGGAAATGCGTGTGATTTGTGTGAATATTTTCGCCGGTTATCAAGATCGTCTTTGATCCTGCACCGCGCTATTATTACTGGCACGATACGAATTACGTAAATAAGTTGGAATAATTTATCGCGCGACGCATGCGAGTTCACGATCCGCGATCCAGAAATCGATCGCTGCTTGGACTATTTATAATCTGTCCGCGTGCGTTCGCGTACGCGTTTCAAGCAGCGCAAAAAAAAAAAAAAAAAAAAAACAGAAAAATCGAATCCCCGTGGAACGCGAAGGAAGAACGTCAGACGAACAATCGGCGTCGGTTCTCATGAAAATTAGACGCGTGGATCTCGCGGGATTCGGGGGATGTCGCGGAAATCCAGCGGATGGAGAACAGTTTTTTCCTGTCCAAGTGACAGATTTTTCTTTTTTTTTTTTTCACCGTTTCCCCTTTCGATGCACAGTTCGATGGCGCGCATTGTGTCGATGCCGCGAATCAAACGGAAGGAGAGGAAAAAAAAAAAAAAAATACGCAACGATGGACGGAGGCGCGACGACGATAGATATTTCGACGCGCGGATTGGCGCCACCGATGGCTTTGTTGCTCGACAGTTTTGTTAAACTCCGGCCACGGTTGCGTTCCTCTGCGTTTGTTGTAAGCGTATGCGCGCGTGCTCGTGAAAATCGCAGAGTTTTGAAGCTATCGACGGCTCTTGCCCGGTTGCGTGCGACGGTGATTGGGAAATGAGCTTGATTGTACGTCGCGATGACAACGCGGAAAATACGGAGCCACCGGGATATTGGGAACGCTGGAATTTTGTTGAAAACAGTTTCTGCTGCAGAGACGGTTAATTTGTCGCCGCTTTCGCGTGTTAATTAATGGTTGAGCGAATGGGTATGGGATCGAGCTGGCTGGATATTGTTTAGAATTTTAATTGGAACACAGTCGACTATTTTATTGTATATTTCCTCTTTCTGCTCTTGCTTTTTTCACTCTTCTATGATAGAATATATTTCCAGTGTATTTTACGCGTGAAAATTATTAATCACGCGGCTCTACGTTTTTTTACGATCTCTCGTTCGATTGCCCCGTCGCGAATCACCGTATATCGCACAAATATATATATATATATATATATATATCGATTATTAATTGCAACGCGCAGATTGCCATTAGCGAACAGAGAAATGCTGAATGAAACGGGAAACCTAAGTCGGACGGTTTATTTCGCGGGACCTGTTCGAATTCTCATCGGCAATAATCGGATCGACGAGAGGTGGAAACAGCAGCCGTGGCGATCCGCGAACGACCGCCTCCACCCACCGTCACGGCGGTGGTTGATGAAGAGGAAGTGCCATTTATTAGACTTGCCGTGCTTTTCTCCTAATTGGCAGGCCGGCTCGTTAGTCGTTTTGCTCGTCCCGCGCTCGTTATTAGCCGCCTTCGTTTCGAAATATGATTTATCGACACCATCGTCTGGTGGAGAAGAAACGAACTTCGTTACCCCGCTTTTAGCCGGAGTGCTTTGTAATTCAATCCATTCGCCCGATTCCCAGCCCCTCGACTTTTTCCGATATCTAAACGCCGGTGTAAACAGCTGAAATTTTTCCGCGTTACTCCAACCCCACACGCTATTGGTTGATCGACGACGACTAATTACGCGCGTTGATTTGAACGTCCATGGAAAAGGGCAATTCTGAGACATTATCCGTTCTAATTATCCACAGTTCTCAATGTAACTCCATGTAACAGGCTTCAGAAACACAGTGCTAAAATATTTAAGACGATACCACTTATTTAACGTGGTCGCAGAAAATTTGGAAACAAGGACACCATCCAATCTGGTCTCATACCTTTAACGCTACAAAGTTCCATCATTTTGCAGTCTCTTCCACGGTAACGCGTCCTCGAAACCATTTTCTAAGACTTCCAGCTTCCTGAAGATCGCAGTTTCGCGTACAAGTAAGAAACCCTTGCACGTATTAACCTTTCGCCGTTTCAGTCGCGATATTCAGCGTCCCACATTCGTCCCTCTGAAGGCGGGCCGCGTTAGCGTCGAAATGGCAAACACGTCGTCGAGCAATTATCCGATCGATACAAAAGAACCTCGCGCGCTCCTCCGTTTGACACTCGAGGCGAAATCGTTCCTCTCCTTTCGAAATTCCTCGCCTCTGTTACCCGTCCCGGGTATCGCGCAGGACAAACGGGTATCGCGTCGCGAAAGTTGGGACCCGGTTCGACGTGCCTCACCCGTATCGAACGGCACACGCAATTTCTGTCCCGCAGTGTGCTTCTGACCCAGATCAATTTACGACGCAGCGGCGTTGGCCGCGGAACCGTTCGATTTAGCGGCACGGAAGTTACGAGGCACTCGCGGCCCCTGTTTTCGACGATGAATTTCGGTTTACGATACGAGAACCACCGCCCACTCTACTGGCCTATTGACAAATACACGGGTTGGAGAACGAGCGCGCGTACTCGCTCGTTAACCAAGCCGTTTGTTCGTCGCGAATCGTCCATTGTTGAATTGAAACGCGCGCGCGGCCGCGTACGAGTTTCGCAGAAATGGAATTGCAGAAACGGGTTAGGTATGCATGCCCGCGTTTCTTCCTCTCTCTCTCTCTCTCTCTTTATGCGTACGAATGAACTGGAAATGTAATAACAAGAGGAACGTAATTTGAACGCGTGTACTTTTTTCCCGCGGTGCTCGCCTCGATTTCCTCGCGTGCCCGCCGCTCTGGATGTTTGACTGACTCTTTATGAAACGATCGAGCCTCGGTTGTACGGTTGTATAATTATATTTAATGGAACAAATGAGAGTTTCTCGGTTGGGCAACGGGAACGGTCGCTGGATAGCCGAGTGTACGTTTCGCTTTCGAAGAACGTAATGGGCGCATTGTAGAGATGAAATTAATTTTTGCCGGTGCGAATTAAAACTATTTGAGGGACGATGTGTTTGAGATCGTTCGTTTAGAGTAATAGTCTCTCTCTCTCTCTCTGACTGTGATTTTAAAATAATACTCTGAACGGTGGTATAAAATTGATAACAGCGAAATGAAACTTGAAATTTATTTTCTCTATTATTGGAAGAGTATCGGGTGATTCTACGATAAATTGATTATAAAAACCGATTGAGTTTATTATGATAGCAGAGTATAATTTAACGCTACACGAAACTATCGACGATTAAACCGTCGCAATTTGCTATTGAATCGAAACGCCGTTAAATATAAACTAAACTTCACCTGTCCCGCCATACTTCAACTAGTCGAGTGTTTTATTCGAGGCGCAGGATAATCCTGAATGAAAATATCGTTGGGAAAGCGATATTCAAAGGACAGTGCACGGTCAGCGCGATACAGTTACCCTGTAAAGTAAACCTGTCAGGGTCCAGATCCGATATCTAAGGCTGGCGAACGTCTTGGCCGTTGCGAATCACGAGGATCAATCCGATCGGCCATGTTGGATACGAGTCACCGATGCCGCTGCTGTCTCGCGTTTGACCTCCGCACGAACCTCGAGATTGGCTTCGTTAAGAGCAGGCAACGACGCTCGCCTCGATGCCTCTGCGAGCAAAAATCACCAATATTCGTGCATCGTGCACGGACACGATACACTTAATTTAAAGTCGCCACTGTGCGCTGGCTCGCCAGCGATGCATTAATCCGTGGCTGTGGCATCCGCGATGGAGATACGCTGTCTGGTCAACGAGATAATTCTAAGAAGCTGACGAAAAAAGATGCTCTTAAAATTCAGACTGCGCGATGGTTCTCTTGTAAAAGTCGTCGGTCACGGTGAGACGACGCGAGCTGGTATACAAATAGAGAGTCACGAGGATGACATAAATGCGGATGATTGAAAAGTCCGTCAAGAATGAGGTCACATGCTAAGCGAGACGACGCAAGTAAGAAATCGAGAAAGCATTTGAGGTAATTGGCCAGTTATCCTGCGTTTCTCCGAGTTTCTGCCGGATTTCCATATAATTTGAGATCGCGGAATCGTGTGCTCTCGCGGACGATTGGTAAAAATTGTACGAAACGAGGCAGTTTCGGGTTTACGCGTAATTCCGAATAAGTTCCCACGGAAGGCAGATCGTAGATCGCTCGCGAGGGGAGTGCGTCTCGAATTCGGATCTTTAGAATTTACTGCGACCTTAAGCGAACAGCCCACCGCTGTTCCACTTCCTGTCTAGTACACTGTCTCCATCAGACCAGATTTACGACGAGCCGTGCAATAACATAAAGTTTCTCCATATTCCGGCGTGTCTTGGTTCATAAATCTCGACGACTGCGCGCAGTTCTAACAACGACATCTTACCTAACCAATAACGGTGCTATAATCAGAGAGATACAGAGTTCAAGAACGCAGACACTCGGGCTATTCAAATGTCATTGACTCAACGGGGGGAACTAATGCAGGCGTTTCGAAAGATGCGAAAAACAACGTTGCAACAGAGTATTCTACAAATTTCCAGTGTCACTCGCACGGTGAATAGCGTTACGTTTACACGATATCGCTGAGAAATTATGCAAATCGCCAATTAACTCAATTCGAAGATATCGTGTTTACAAAATTCTAAATATTATATAGAAATTGGTATCATAAATTGCTCCGTGTGTCCACGATGGTAATTGTTGTCTAACGTTCAAGCAGAATTCATGAATCGTCTGTCTGCATTTCCATCAGGCAGGATTTTCACAAACGCGGCGCAGCGTGTCGAACAACTCTCGCAAAGGGAGCACACCGACAATTATTATTATAGCATCGCTTTGAAACACGCCACGTTCTCTGTTATCAATCTATTGGTTTCTGGCCACGACTAGCCGCCGACTTGTCACGGTTCGCATTTTAATATAACGGAACATCCGTCCAGATTGAAATCTATAAACTTCCATGACTGTTCGATAGCGTTTCCAAGAGACCTCGGTATTCTGGCGCGGGTCCAGCCCTTTTGGATTTGTGGCTCGCTTTATGAACTCATCGCAAAAGCGGCAGAGTAGCGTTTCGAAACCTTTGCGAAATTCTCCAGACTTATTGTTCGCTATCGAGTGATTTTATATTACCAAATTTAATGATATATTTGGAGGATCTTAAGAGTATCAAGTACAATGAAAATCACTCTACGAGAGGGTCCAAAAATGCAATTAATATGGAAACCAAGACCACGAGAGGGAACTTGTTAACGATTTCTACTCAATTTCCATTAACCCGAGAACAAAGTCCGTTACAAGAACACTTACCACGACCAACCACCAGAAAATTACCCTCTCAAAGTGTTTCACCATCCCTCTCAGTGAAAACCATGTCACCAACATTCCAATGATAGACAATAGAAAAGTTGAATCATTTTTCCACAACCCAAACTATCTTATAATATATTCCTCCAAGCTCTATTCGTATGTTGCCGTGTCTTCTTGTTCGACGGATCGATGATAATACAACGATGCAGTTCAGCAACAGAAATCACGCTTAGGTATTCCACGATGGCCCAGATCCGCGTTCGCCGCGAAAGGGCATCGAGACGGATCTCGTGGAAAGTAAGAGAGCCCCGCTCGAGCTGCAGTTGCGCGCTCGAATTATGAATAGCCGGCACCCGATCGAATCGAATTACGTTTCATTAATTAAATGGCTGTTTGCCCGGGGACGTGCTCGGAGACGATCTCCGCGGGGAATCGTAATTTCGAGTCGCGGCACGAACTTTCCTTGGTGCAATTAATTCCGACGAAGTTTACACCGGGTCGCAGCGCGACTGGCTTGTACAACGTTTTGCTTTTACCTTCGCGCGGCTACGGCGAACTTTTCCGGGTTTTCTTGTCGGGAGAGCCCCGGATCCGTGGATTTACGCTCACGCTGGTCATCGACGGGTCGCGCGCGATGTTACACGGCGGATGGACGGGAGGAGATACGCGCGCGTAGTTTTCAAAGGTCCATTTGCATCCGGACAGGTTGAATTTGTTGCATGGTCTTCTGTCATTATTTCGAAGCGCAAAACATCGTTCAGAGCGGAAGTTATTCGAGCTCGCGTCGCTTGAATTTGAATAATTTCAGAGCACTTTGCAGCTTGTGGGGTTATCTGACATGAAATGTCGCTTCGAATTTCCACCCTCGTCTTCACTCGTCGAAATTGGTATCTTTGGAAAGCGTTAAGGAAGAGTTCTTGACGTTCGTTTAAAAATGTGATTCTGCCATTTCGTGTAATTTGTTCATCTCTTAATTTACTCGCAACGAAACAATGAAATTTAGATTTGAAAAATCCGTCGAACTGGGTCAACCCCACGAGCTTCCGTTTACAACCCCAGCGCGATCCTTTGTGCCCATCGGAGGCAACGTCCCCCTCGTCCTCGATTCGCAGTCCGCGTGCACAGTTACAAATGGACCGCAACACGTCGAGCTGGCTCGATTTTCGAGGCGCCTTCCACCGGCGTCAAAGCTCGCAGCCAAGAAGAGGCGAGTAGTGCTTTCGAGCGTTGTGTTACGTCGACTCTCAGGCCAGCCGGCCACTCGAACGGTCCCATCTACCCTCGCCCGGTCTTTTTCGATCTTCCGTGATTACAAACTTCGGTTCCAGGCGGTCGCAGTACCCGCGAGCACCCCCCGTTTCCAACTGAGACGCTCGATAATAAGTGGAGATCGAGCGGCCTTTATCCGAGAGAGCTTCCCAGCGTCGGTCGAGAAGCAGCGTTGGCCCTCGAGATCGCCTTAATTCGTTAGCTTTTTTCCACCCCGTATCTTCCAACTACCCTGCGCGGGGCAAGAACACTCGAGGCTGACGCTGCTTCTGCTCTCGCGTTTCTTATTTACAAAAAGATATCCGATCCCTTGGTTGTCGTCGTGCCCTTTCGACCCTCTCTTCTTGCTCCGCGCTCTTGTTAGTTAATGCGTTCCCTCCGGGACGCTTAATTAATCGGCGAGTTATAAAAAAATCGGACGTTCGGTTGAGTTTGTTTAACCCGACGCAAGTAAACGAAGGGAACTGTAAAACTTCGTTTATCCGGGATGTCCTGAATCGTCGTGCAGCTAGGATCGCGTTTTGTCGCGCAGGGAGGAACTGGCGCAGCGAGATAAGAAATAGAGTGGAATGGCTTTATCGTTTTTAATTGCTTTAATTAGTTTTGCGGCGTTCTACAACGAATAGAAACGGTGTCCTTATATTCGTTGCAGTCTTGCTATTATTTTACAGGGACTAGCGAAAAGTAATTTATTTCCCAACGTTCGTTAACTTTAATTAAAAATGCTGAGACCACCGGTCCCTTTCTGTATAACTGTCCAATTAAGCTAAGGAAACCGGTGCCCTCTGATGTTTTATAGTAACGTTTCCCTCGTCCAAGTTTTTCTACAGAGACGATGCAAGCTCCATGGACCGTGCGCGATGTCTCGAACATCTCCCTTCGTCGATATCTCGTACACATTTTTCGTACGCGGCTCGGTTCGCGTACCAGGGCATTCAATCTCCCAGAATTTCCCGGTGCGCCGTGTCACTCATTGTCAGCGGAAGTTCGCCTCGTTACAAAATGCGAGACTCGCGCGAAAGTTTGGCGAACGTGTTGCACTTGGAGCCGGCTTGCTCGACGCAGCCCGCTCGCTTACCACCGACACACTTCCTTAATTTAAGTTTATTCGTTCAGCCGCCGTTCCGCCGAAATATGTAGAGACAGTACGAAAGTGGAAAGAACTCTACCATTCGTCTACTCTAGAGCTGTCACGTCCCGCTTAATACAACCCCCTCCCGCGCCAGGATCACCGCGAGCCCGCTCGGTCCACCCACGAGGAATTTACTACCACCGGTTGAAATTTATCACGACCACCGCTCTTGATTCCCAGACGTACCGTGTCACAGAAAATCCCCTCGCTGACGTACGTTCGTTCCTTCTCCGCCGTCGAATTTCCTTCCCGCCCTCATCGACTCGATGCGCCATCGATTTTTGCCACGACCCAACCCCCTCGAACCTAAAAACCCTGAGAGCCTTCCTCGTCCAAGCTTCTTCCAGCCGCGCGCACCGCGACCAGCCGACGTCTTCTCTCAGGCGACGTGGCAACGGGAATCAGATAGAATTTTTCATAACTCCGCCCGTTTCATCCCGTAGCTAAGAATTATCCCTTTCAACTTAAGACGCTGTCGACTTTCCCTCCTCGCGTAAGGGCTTCCTCAGCCGTTACGTTTTAAGAGGATCGAGCCGTACCTGGTCCCGTATTCGCTGGACAAATTAATACTTAATTAGTTGCTCGAGACTTGCCGAGACCTACTTACACCGGCGCGGATACAGTTTCCGCCCACTTACCCCTTGACTTTCCGCCCCGCGAACGCTTCGACTCGATGCATTCCGTCTGAATTTCGACGAGCGACCCTTATCCGCGATCTCGAGCGGTTCGTGCGGGTTACGACTCGAGGGTCGAGAAAAATTCCGACTGCGTCGCATATGGAATCAGCTTGCTATCTTAATTTGGTATCGCTGAAGGAACGGTCGACGGAACACGGTTATAAGTAATCCCTAGTTTTCTCTCGCGTTCGAAACGCGGTAAAAAATTGACGTTCCTCGCTTATCCTCTCGCCGTTTCCCTCGTGATACCGTCGATGGACTCGAAACGACTGAATCGCTTCGAATCTAGCTTTTAATTGAACCGATTCGACGGAGCGTCGGAAAGGATCGATAACGAAAGAGGAGGAATAAAAACGATACGAGGGAACGGATTGGAAATTAATGACACTGGTTACCTGAACGCAATCCCGCGATCCTTGTTTCAGGATTAGAGAGCTGTTAAACGTACGGTTAGATCGCCTCGGTCCCCTCGCGGAGGGAAAGCAGCGGTAAACGTTGCGGGCACGCGAGATTTTTCTGGTAACAGCACGGGACACGTGTTCTTGATCGTTGGAGATGAAATTCCTCCGATCGACTGGAAGGGCTCGTAATCGAGCGTTAACGCGAACGATAAGGTGTACAGGACCGTGCGTACAGGAAATGACTGATCAAATCGCCCTCGACGGCACGCTTTCGGGCCAGTAATCTCCTCGATTAATTTCGACCGGCTCGTTATTGGTCGATCGATGCGAGCCGTGCGTTCGTCGCGCCTTCGATGGAATTTTTGCAGACTTTTCCTGCAGGCTATTACATCCCTTACATCGTTGGTACATTCGTATTGACATTTTCATCCCATTATATCTGAAACTCTTGAAAAACGTTCCGTTCCCTTGTAATTTTAACATTTCTCCAAACGTGGGTCGCTCTGATATGTTGAACCCACGTTTTATTCAGGTTAATTAGTGTTTGATTCTGAAATTAAACAACGATGGTGCTCTCGAATTAATCTCAGGAAGTAATTTTAGTGGATGAAGTGAACGATGGACACAGTGACGGTATTTTTATCGACGTCGTTGCAGCAGGTTGCTTTATCGGCGACGGTTTCTTGGCCGCGGTCGACGGTCCAAAGAGGAGGAGGCGCGGTTTAATGATCATGGCTGGCCGTTAACGGGTAGATCCCGGGGACGCGTGGTGGAATCTTCGATTTCCGCGTGCTCGTCGCGATAAATCTCCTTTCCGTTGGGATTTATGTTCCGGAAAGTGGGAAGTTGCAGTCGAGCCGTGTAGAAAAAAAAAAACTTACCGGAACCGCCGCTGCTCGGGAATTAATGCGACTCCGTTGAACTCATCCTCTTTCTTATCCCTCTCGCGAGAGGCGAAAACGAATGAAAAAAATTGCAACCTGGTGCAGACTAAAGGTGTAAGGAAGATGTTGAAAGAAACGCGGATTATTAGCGGAGCAGAGGGCACGGCGTTCAAGGAAGGCGGAACCGATTTGATTTTCCTCGTCTCTAGTCCTCGAAGGATCCTTCTATTCGCGAGCGCAGGCTTGCTGGTCCTTTTTAAAAGGCGGCGTCTTTTGCCGGGGCTGTTGAACCCGGCTGCGGATGCTCCTTGCAAATTTTTCTCCCGAGTGAATTTAGAATACCGGAACCGACTGGAAGACGGACGGAAAGGAAGTGGCGGAGGACGGAGAAGCGAAGGAGGGCGAAGGTGGGTAAGGAGGCAGCGACCAGAGATCGCGCAACCACGATTCGTACGGCCCTGGCCAGTCTATACGCATCGCGTGCACCGCGCATAATGCAGCTTGACGATGTCTGAGAGCACAGAGCGTGCCTCTATTCCCTCTCGACAGAAATGGCTTTGTGCACTCCCTTAACAACCCCTCCCACCCCTCGCAGACCGCGGACGCCCTCCGCGTCCCCGTTTTCCGCTCCTCGACCCTTTGGCTCGGCCATCGTCTGAGCTGAAACTTGTGTCAGCGCCCGCTGAAACAGTCGTTCCGTCTCCTCGAGCCGCCTGTTAATCCACTCGAGGCTAATATTGAATAGAGCGGAGTGCGTTTCGGTGTCGGGACGCGGGGGCCGGGCCAGGCGCGGGCCGCTCGCCTTTTTGCCCTCGTTTCAACGATTTTCGACGACCTTTGACGCGTCGAACGACGACGGATAAGGGATTGCGAGCGCCGCTCGGGAAATGGTTATCGAATGGCCCTGTAGAATCGAGAGAGTCGATTTACGGGGGTAAGGAAATTTCTGTTTTATTGCGGATGGGGAATGTTGGTTACTAAAATTCGGGGGAGTATTGGGGGATCGCTTTGCGTCTGATGGAATTTTAAATCGATCACGAGTAAATTTGTTTTATGTATTATAGCGTGGTTCGAAATGACAATGGTAGTTTTATTATGTTATCTACGCGCTCGAATCAATTAATAAGAGAGACAGAAATGAAACGTTTTTCTTCCAGAAAATTCCTAAATGTTTCTGTTATTAATTTTTTTAGATCTTCCCCGGTAATTACGATGTAATTTTTCCACGCTGAAAACGTTCAAGCGGTGTCGTTTTAAAAATTAACTCGCACGCGACTTCACGGGCGGCATTTAACTTTGATTAACCCTGTAGGGCAAGCAGGCTTGTAAAAGCGGAAACGGTACAACTGTTACGTTTCAGTTTCTCTAATTATTCCAACATGGAAATTAATGCAAAAGGAAAATGGGAAAAAACGGGAGGAAAAAGCGGTGAAAAAGTTTGGTTTACGTGTCCGTGGATGGACGGGCATCTTTTCTGGTCGCGCTGGTCCAGCGAGGCTCCACCGCCGCAAAAACGAGACGTTAATGGGGAAAACTTTCGTCCCGTCTAGTTGCCGCGCAGCGTCCCGGAATTTCGTGATTATTTTTCATCGGCCACCCACCCCGAAAAGCAAAGTTCGTCTTTTTAGTCGGAGTCGAATCCGCGCGCGTCGAATAACGCCTCGCGAGCTAACCAGGATTAACTGCACCGTGTTTTTTCCGAAAATTTCTGTCCTACCTAATGTTCCTACTGTTGGAATAATAATAATCGTTTTAAATCTTTAAAATAGCTCTTCGTCTCGAGCTCTCCGTCCACGATTTTATTATCCCATATTTTTGCATACCTCGATCACGTCGAAATTTAGTTTCGAAGTTCGCGAAGCTTGAAACTCCATCGAATTTTTCCGAACATTTTCAAGCCTTCTCTAGTACCACGGAATTTTACCAACAATTCCAGGGTAGCTCACTGTGTAGCTCCCTGCTGTTTTTATCGCAGAAAAAAAAGGAAGAACGCGGCAATGTTCATAGTGTTACTTGCAAAAAGCGATACAGAGGAGCGTAGGAACATTTTCGCTAAAGGAAACGATAGACAAAATTCGAATAAAATAAGTAAACGGAAAACCATTCGAGAGATCGAGAAATATACGCTGGCGATTGGTCTCTCTGAGAGCGAGCTGCAGAAAACAGTTAAGCTTGTCAGAACTTGCGACGAATGGGACAACGGCCAGTCAGTTGTGAACTAGCCATCGCGATAGCTCTGGCTGGGCAACTTCTGAAACGCAGTTATCGAGCAGGGTAGAGGCGCGCATCGTTTCTGTTCGGTGTGTCTCTTTGAGCGAGCCGACCGCTTGTGATCGATATAATCGCATCAACGTCTAAGTAGTCCATTACGGGCGCCACAATTTGCGTCACTGGGGCGGCGTTCAAGATTTTACGTTCCGCACCGAAACGATCCTGCTGACCTAATTACTCGCGACTAGATGCCTGGATCTGTCGCCGCTGAAATCTTGCTGAATGAACCGTCGATCGAGTGGACAACGCATCCTCGTGCTCGATTCCCTCTGCGTTTGCGGCCACTGAAAATCCTGGTGCTCAGTCAGGACCGATACGTTCGATCAAACTTGGTCGACCATTCTTGCGACAATCGAGGGTTTTATTCTGTCGTTTGAAGCAGATAGCAGTTTTTGTTTTTTTCACAGAGAATATATCGAGGGTGAAATGTTGTTGGATTATAGAAAAGACAATATGAAACATGATTTGTCAATCGATCGTTCGCGTGTGGAACAACCTGTAGCGATTACGATGGAAATTGGCAGCGGAGGCGGCTGGAGAACGCTTGGTCGATGCGTCGAATCGGGCCCCAGCGTCGATTCAACGATTGATCCCCGTGTATCGCGAGCGCAATTGCATTTAAACGCCACGCGACGCACGCGTCACGCCTCGCGTCACGACCCTGATCGCCAGTGAACATTTAATGACCTGAATTGCCAGCTGCCGTCGCCGGAACCCGGCGAGGATTTCCACGGAAGCGCACCATCTTGTTCCTTAATCCCCATGAAATTGTAATTTGCTCTCGGAGGGTTCAATCTTTTAGTATGATTAGCTCTGGTTATGTTTTGCAGTCTGGCCTTGTTCGCACTCGCTGAATCGTCCAACGGTTCGAGCTTATATCCTCGAGAGCTCTTACCAGGATCTTTTTTTCATTTTATACGCGATACAGTAGCACCTCGCTTGTCACGTGTTCGCGTTAACTCTTTGTAAATGAGAACGCTTTCGCGTTTCGTTTGATTTCACCAGCTAGGAAGAGAAAGTCTCGCGTTTGATATGGATAATATTTTATACGAGACACTGAATTTTCTCAGGTGCGCGCGTGTTAATTTATTAAAGCAATTTCGAAATGTCGCTCGTTTCCGTCGATGCGACGAGGACAAATTTCCTCGAGCGATATTTAAACTCGCGGATACAACGGCGCCGTTACTTTGTCGCGTATACGATCTTCCGGTATCGCGCGGGCGATCTTTCACGTTAATTCCCGCCTGTACTTTTATCGGTATCAGGTGCGTCGTAAAGCTTACCGGGGCGTAGTTTCGTTGTAAATTAGCGAGCCCAGCCTGTTTCCCTGGCGCGGAATCTGCGAATTTTTACCGGATCCGTGCGCGTGTATGCGCGCCCCGTCGCGTAATCGGATTTCTTCGCATTAGACGCCACTCCGCCAGCCACCCCTTGCACTCTGGAAGGTAAAATGTCTGCCTACGAGTGGACACGAGCTCGGTTGACTAATTACCCCGACTAATTAGACTGGTGCAACGCGGTCAAGTGCGATGATCGCGTCTTCTCTTTCCCCCTTCTCACCCTCGAAGCACGGGGTGGCGTTTGCTCGATCGAGGCGAACATGTTTCTCGTAGCGTTTGTATTTTTCGTTTTAATTGTACACGGGATTTGAGGAGGATCGACGATGAAATGACGTTACAGGCTTAGGTTGATCAGATTGGAGAACGTTCGATTGAAGCACCGTTTGTTTCCGTAGCCAGCTGTTGCGTTGCTCTTGATAATCCTCTTAGTGGGATTTATAGTCTTTCATGGCGTTGTATTCGTTTCAGAGATTAGACTGAGCGTTGTCAATCATCGTGTCGGTTGGATCGTTCCTCGAGAAGTACGTATCGCAGGTGTAATATTTGCAGGCGGGAGTATCAGAATTATTTTATCGACAGAAGAATTCTTTTTACTTTCAAGGCGTTCCGTTGCAATATAAATTCTCTTTGAAGCGCACCCTTTACCATTTCTCGCGGAGACACGTTCAAATCGATCTTAACACTCGAACTTTTGTACCCCGTCGAATCGAGACCCGTCCCAATTACCTTTGAACTCGTCGTCGAGCGATCTCGCCCAGTGTCGCTGCAGAAGATTCTCTCCAGAGCAAATTATCTCCCCGTGGATCGAAGATGCATCGCTCGTGCTTGTCCCCTTTCGTGTTTTTAGTTTGCCCCGCGCCAAAGCGAATCGTAGCCACTCTCCGTCGCCTTTATTCGATCGGACCGACGCGAACAATGCCGAATCGAATGGCCCAGGAAGAAACGAATCTCGAGGCGAGAGGCAGGGGCGTCGTTAACCCGTGCCACGTCGACCTCGATTCACTCGAGCAACCCCTCGAGGTCCCATCGCGCCGCGGGAATCGAACGCGCGATCGATCCACCCCAACTGGCGTCCTTAATCGTCGCGCTGACAAATTCGCGGACCGCACAGGCTACAGAAAACTCGCGCGATGATCCATTAGCCACGGGGAAAGTTTGCCTCGCAATTTTGTTAACGATCCGAACGACGCGACAACGGCTGCTCACGCGTCGGATGATGCATCGCGTCGTTTCGCCTGGCAATTCCGTGGACGTCTGCAATTCCACGTAATTGGACGCGACGTGCGTTACACGGGAAGTAACTGGTTTCATTTCGCCACTTATACCAGTTGCTGTGTCTTATGGTTTCTCTTTCCCGCGAATAACTGTGCGTTTCGTTTTTGACTCGCCACTGATTATACCGCGTCTGCGACGATCCGCTCCTTCTTCCGTTTCTCTTACAGAAAAACTTCCTTTTTTATGCTCGATGTACGCCATCGGTTTCCACTCAGCCGCAGATTTCATCGAGCTAAAGATGAACGAACTCGCAAGAAAAGTAGCCTGGCGAGCCGTCCTCGCTCGACCCGCGAAACTTTTTCCGAACTCCATCAATAAAAACTCTCACCGTCGAACTCGATCTTTCCTCCGTTAGCAACTTCCCTTAAAAACACTTGCCGCGGCAATCACCGTCGGATGCACCGCAGAGCCTCGGTAGTTTCTCCTGTGGAGCAACTTAAACATAATCACGGAGTTCGAATCTTGCTGAGGCGGGCGTGTACCGTTCCGCCTTTGATCTTCCTCGTAGCCGTGACGCTTGCCGCGAGGCGGCACGCTCGGGGACGATTCGCAGCTGGCGGAGGGAAAAATCCGCGCAGCGGTTCGCGCGTACCGAAAGACAGCCCCGAGGGTCCATTAACCTTCCGTGGATGGGCTGAACGGGACGCTGGGGCCAAGGTAAACAGACGCGGAATAGGTTTTAAAGGGGAAACGAGAGCGACGGCGGGCCGATGATAGAAATGGAGAGGAGGAGGAGGAGAAGCGGGACGAGGGTAGTTGTCGAGGCTCGCGATGGCGTGTCTGGATATCGATCCTGGCTTCCGGGATGGTACCGTCGTGGCCTGGCTTTCTGCCTCCAAAGCTCGCTGCGTGCGTGCCTCCGCTGGCGCGGGGGTTGTACGCGTGTGCCGGAAGGGTGCTCAGGTGAACGAAAGGGGTGCTGTTTGTATCGCGCGCTGGTTTCTATCGCGTGCACAGGCTCGCGTCGAGGTTTCGATGCACGGAATGTGTTGTACGTGTGCGCGCCAGAGCAAAGGAAGTCGAGGAAACAGCGATTTCGTGCCGCGCTCGGATAATGCGGGATTAACAGGTGGAACTGGCGGTATTTTTTTAGCGAAACCGATGTGACAGCCTTGTCGCTGCGAATCGTATATTTCCGTTGCTACCTGTTAAGTAAAGTATCGCGACAGCTTTGTTTGAAATTATGTTTTCGTGATTGAGCTTGGGGTTATGGTATTACGATGCGCGTTGGACGGTTCGATCTTGAAATGTGATTTATGCACGGCAGGAAAGCCGTCGAGTTTCATTCTGTTATCAAAATTAGAATATCTCGATGTATAAAAGGAGAGATTAATTGAGCCTGAAAAATACTCCATAAACTGTGACAAAATTAACGACAGAAATAAGGAGATAGTAAACTTTTCAACAAGAGTCATATACTGCGAGGGAAAATACACCTCAAGGCTACCACCCTGAACTCCAACCCCATTCTCTCGCTCTTGAAAAAAGGCACGAAAGTTTTAGAGTCCACTAAAATCGCAATCTCGACGAGAGACTGTTTCGTACGATCGAAGGTCAGGTTGGAATTAACCGCGGCGGAAGATTCGATTCCCTCGCGGGGCGACGGCTGAATTCCGGTACCGGAAGGGGGTCGCGTGGCACGCGTAATTAAGAGGAAACTGGAATCAGCTCTGGGGTGGAAAAAAAAAAGCGGAGATTCTAAATAGAATTTCTAGTCCGGCCAGGGTGGCCGCTGGTGTCCAGGCAGTTGGAACGCGAACGCGCGCTTGCACGCTCGCGAATATACACTGATTGCATTCCCTTGGACGCGTTCTCACAGGAACAATGTGCACGCGCGCGAAATGCGACCAGCTAGGAATGCGGGCCGCACGGAATCGTGCATTGTTATCCTGATAAGCGTTCGTGACTATTCGCGAAATGACCGTTTTTGTTGTCCGAGGATATCCTGTGCTATTTAATTATTCGTCAAATTACAGACCTCTGATATATTTCTAGTACCTTCTGTCGTGGATAATTTGGAAATTCATTCAACAAATATTACAACCAAGATCATTAAGTTTATTGCATCGCGTCGTTGGATATATAAAGATACGAGGCTAATTAATAATGCTTCGCGTACATAAAACGCGAGAAGAGAAGAGGGGGCTCGGAATTTGACCGACGATCGATGCGAGGATCCATGAAACACGAACACGGATCGCACTCAAAGAAGCCTCATCGAACTAGAAGTTAAATGGAGGCTCGGAAATTCATGACGATGATGGGCGATAAAATCCAGACCCGCGATCCTCGTGTCGTCGCGATGCCCTCGAGAAAGAAATCGGCCGTCGCAGAGACGATAACCTCGGTTTTCATCGACTTGGCCGTCCGCCAAAGGAATCTGCTTTAATATCGCGTGACACGTACCGCGCGCCTCGCGTCCTCGCGGCGGTCTGCACTGTGTGTGCATGCACACGCCGCTGTCCCAGGGAAACCTGGGAAAGGGGGACAGGTTAAGCTCTCGTTTTGACAGGGGCCTGAAATATTACGTAGTTTCTGCGTTGCAATCTGTCGTCACTTATCTCCATCGCCCGTCCGATAACCGGCTCCCCCGCGAACCTCTTTCGATAATATCCCCTGTATCGAATGGCCAGATCTGAAGCGTATTCGATAATGCCGCGTCGATGGCGTTAATATATTGTCATTGTTGAATCGATGGACGCGGACAGGTGGCATATAAATAGTCTTCGTCGAGTATGTAAATTATGATTACTTTAGCGTCCAGTTTTTTACATTAATCGAAGCTGACTGTTACTTCTCGTCATTTGATTTACACGTGGTTCGAGAAGTTTTTCAAACACAAGTTTCATATGCGTAATGCACGAACGTGTTGAGACTCTGAAATAGGTCGATTTCTATGAGAGCATAATCGCTTGAGTAGCTCTTGATCTCATCTCGAATCGTTCACGCGCCACATCTTACACATAGAACACACTGTTCTCTTATTCTCTCGAAATGTTATCGATACGTGAACAAACGCGTGCAAAATCATGACCAGTGTAACGATCGAATTTTCTGTTCACCACGAAAGCAGAGTAATTTGAACGATTGAATCGAAAATTGCCTAAAGCAGCAGGATTAACGCGAACCCTCGATCTCTTGCTTTCCACCCTCGTCACGTCCGCGCTACGTTCGCTCGCCCCTTCGTACGACCCGGATCACACTCCCCGCAATTACAGACATCGAGTCGCACGACGTAGTTATTTTTTCAATCGCCACAAACGATTTAACAACTTTGAATTACATCTCGCCCAAGCGAAACTTGTCCAACACATCGTTTAAAGCGCGCGTTACGCAAATATGGCGCCCCTGGTCGTCTGTAGAAGTTAATGAAACATTAACGAGTGGATAACGGAAGCATCGAAAACAGCGGGGCGTTGTTTAATCGTTTTTTACGGTCGTTAATCGTCGAGGCGGAAGTATACGCGAATAATAAAGCGGTCTATGGGACGCGTTTGTTCAGTGCACCGTGTATTCGACGCGCTCGTCGCAACGGGAACACCTTTCAATCATTGAAACGCCGAATCAGTTTAATGAACCAGTAAAAAATCGTGGCGAGAAAAATGTTTGCGCCGGTCCGCCTTGAATAATTTCGCGCGGCGTGGAATTGTTTGGCGGCGGGATTTTTTTTTTTTTCGACGCGAACCGGCGGGGGTGGAACGCGGCTCGGTTCGATGATTGCGTTTTAAAATTCGTTTCGTCTCGCAACGCCCAGCAACACCTTGCGGAACAGTCGTCGGCTACGAATTTCCCATGAATATTTCATCGCATCGCATTGCCGTTCCAGGTATTGCAAATTAACGATTTAACGACCGGCCAGCTCTGCGCCCTGTTTATTTAACGATTATTATATCGTTCCGACGATGGATTTGATCGATCGCCACGGATTTGCGGGCTCCGCGAATATTCCGCGGTTCTCCGCTACGATATTTTATCACTTTTTTCGCGGACACCAACGCCACGCCGATGCGCGTAAATTTAATAGTTCAATATAAATAAAATCTAATATAAAATAATCTAATTTCTTTTTTAATAGGTTTCTTTTATCACGTATTTCAGTTATATCGTCGCGCGTTTAGTTATACCGCGAGTTTCGTTCTATTTTCGTCAAAAGATTGTGGAACAAGGTACTAATGTAGAATCACAGTAATCGTAACGATAAATTGAAGCAAAAATATCAGAAAATAGCCGTCGTAAAATGTTAACAAGACGCGTTTGAAAGATAAAACGAATCCCCCGCTTGGAGTCTCTAAAAATCAAAGGAATAAACAAACTTGAAACACGAAGCATCTCTCTTGAACAGCAAACTATGCTTCATCTGCCTTTAACCCCTCCTCTTGTTCGCGTTTATCCGCGAAATATTATAGAACGTTGAAAGAAATAACTCGCTAACTCGCTTCTATCTCCAGCAAAGCGTCGAAATAGTTTCTCCGTTCTCGAGACACGGTAAAGTTTAATCGTTGTTTAACCAGCAACGGATACTCGAGTAGCGCCAATGAGCGCGTCGAAGGAGCGCTGGATGGCGAATATTATAAACGGCTCGAAATTAATTCCCTTATTTCCCCAATAACCCGGCCAACGATAAGCCGAGGCTCGAAATCTGGACCATTAATAGCAATTAATTGAAAAATAAACGGCGCGATATCGCGCGCGATTTAATCCTTGCGCGCAACAACGTCGCCCGCTGGTTTATTATCGAGCTCAGCTGGATTCGTATAATATCGTTCTACTTGAGCCACTTCTGGTAATTAAAAGATTTACCCGGTTGTTGCGCACGGCGAATTCATTTCCAGCTTGCCTGCTGATCCGTCGCGATCTGTTACAATCTCCATTCGCGGAGAAAACGGATTTCCTCGATCTCACGAGCGACAATCGAATTATTATCGCAAAGATACGAATCGACGCTGTCAGTTTACGATCGGAGTTTGGAACTAGAATTTTAATTGCACAGAAATTATTACTGCGGTACGTGCGTTATACGTGGCATTTTTTTCACCTTTCACCAGTGCTCGTATAATTTCTTTCTGTCACACAGCATTCCGTTTACGGTTCTCTATACCGATCGGTTTCTCAGATATCCTTTACTGCCGTATTAAAGCGAGCATAACCTCGAACTACGTACAGGCAACGAAACAGAGGTTCGTGATCGTAAAAATACTAATTTCTATTTGTCGCTGGGTTTCGTCGAAGTCGAACGGCGAAACAGAAGAACGAGGGTACAGAACGAAAGCGGAGCACCCTAGGAATTCTAAGATCACGTTCTCTCGCAGAGTTCCTCGGCCTTTAATCCAGCCTGCACTCGACCAACCGAATGCTTTTCAATTTTCCTCCCAGCAGCCCGTTTCCCTCTTCAGTCAACCGAACCGATTAATCGAAAGGACCCAAATAAACCAGCCCTGCCGGCGGAAACAGAGGCTGGCTCCACTCCAACTACCTTCCGCCGTCCCGTCTACCACCCCCTGCCATCCAACGATTTCAAACTTTTCGCGATCCTCCTGGAATTTTCAACCCTTTAACTTATCGAGAATTTTGCGTTCTCCCCTGGCGAGCGTCGTGTAGATACTAAGATAAAGGATTCGATCCTCGATCGGTGTCGTCTGCAGGAAATTATAGCCGTGTTCGACAGCGTTCAACGTTCGAGATGCGAGTGTCTCGCGGGCGTTTCCACGCGAAATACGTGGCGCTAATCACTTTGACGTATGAGACGGAGGATCGAGTCGACGGTGCGCGACGCTGGATGCCTTTAATTTCGTTAAGAGCAGTAATTTCGCAACGTAGGAAATTGCGCGCGTCTTGTCGCCAGAATTCGGTAGGCGCGCGAAATTAACGCGTCTGCTTCCATCTTCTCGTTTCTTTTGTGCCTCCCTCGTGCGCGACGAGTTTATTAGCCTTCCGTTGGCTGCGACTTTCTTACCGAAATTACTTGGAACGTCGCCGGTGGTAAATAAACGTGACAGAGTAGAAACTGTGGCGACTGTGGTACCTCTCTGGTTGATGTTTGGTCAAGTTTTTTACGTCATTTATTTTAATAGTTATTTGATGGATTTCGTGTGGACATTTGTGGCCACTGCGTAGAAAGAACAGGTAATTGATGGCCAATCGCTGACGGAAGACGCACAGTGGTTATTTCGATTTACGCCACTGTATGATGGCATCGTATCTTAATAACGCTGCAGAAGTGGTGATGAAAATTGAAAATTGATTCGAGAAGTTTGCGTAATTGACTGACGATACTCTTTGTTTGCTCTTGAGAAAAGGCGAAGCAGAGATTTTGGATTGATGCCTGGTGAAAATTTTCCTCTCGCGTAGAAGATATCAATCTCGCGTCTGCGACTTGTCACCAGGATTCAATAAACGAAAGTCCAGTGAAAGTTCATTTTTCCAGCCTGAAATATCAACAAGTAAGAGCCACGCAACCGTAATCGAGATTTCTCCGGAAGGAAAATGAATTTCACTCGTTAATTAAATAAAGCGGGACAGTTTGGAGTATCTCGTTCGATCTGTCACCGTGAGCAAGAACGATGAAACGTTTCATCGCTAGTGATTAGTACAAAGTGAAACAAGACGCGGCGAAGTGATGAATTAATAAAATCTGCATGCCAGCGCGTCCACCCCCCGCTCCCTCCGCGGCAGGAAGGAATGCCTCATCTCGACAGGAATTTTTCGACGGCTCGTTTGAATTATAGAGACAAGCTTCTCCGTAGCTCGAGCCATTCGTCAAACTAATTGCGCCTCCCACGGAGGCCGCTGGAGGATTTCTAAGAAGCGAATTAATCGTCTACCGCGACGGAAGTTCCATCGCGATTCGATTAATTCGACTTTATAAATAGCCGAGCATCCGCTTTAATCGCGTTTCGAGTTTACTCTGGTTCTCTCGCGAGATTCTATAATATCGAATTCTCGTAATTGCAGACAAGGGAAATCGTGGTTTGATATTGGGCGATATTCAATTTCTACGATAAAAGTGCCATTCGATTTTGGTCGATGATTGTTAACGGGGAGAGGGTTGGGGGGAGCTAATTAGATTCTCGTTTATCAGAAGGAACGGGATACTACCCGTGCGATTTTTCAGAGATCAGCGGAAAACATGGCGGACACGTGCGTGCGGACGCTCGTGTGAATGACTGCCGTTACATCGCGGACCGTGTTCGTTGGAAATTAAACGGGGGATTAAATTACATTCGAGTCCGGTGCGTTCATCATTTGACGGACATAATGACGGTAATTTAACGGCGTGGCTGGCAAACGCGAAAATTTGAAGAGTCAACGTTTTCAATTCGAGGATTTGACCGTACCGTCAAAATGAATTTCTATTGCACGCTTGTATTGCCCTCGATTGAACTTTTAGAACGTAACAACCGCATGGATTGGTAAGAATAAGCCCATATAAAAACAAGAATCCCAAGAGAAATTCACAAACAGACCGAATCATTCATTTCTACAGTTCCAAACACCTTTTTTCACCCCAGAAACCCTTGGTACCCTCGTTCACCCCCTGATACAGTCCGCCATCAAAAAGCGTCCACTGGTAACCGTAGTCGATCCAATCAAACACCCCTCAACGAGCCATCAGCCGTTCTCATCCGACCCACGCGGAATACCTCGGCACCCCAGCGTCTCGTCTTAATTTTTGCCAGTCGATTAGACGTGGCCGTTGCTCGCGATGTCTGAGGGGGTTAATTTCACGGCGTGGCGAACCGTGCGACGCGGCGAAACGACGCGTGACCCAGTTAACCCGGTCTCGTTCCAAGGTGCATCGACCCTGGCGCGCGTTTATTAACGGTGGCGAAAGGGCGCGAGCCGCGAGTCGAAGGGAGATTGGCCCAGTGTCGCAGGGTAAACGTCCCTTAATTAAGTTGTCTACCCAGGCAGACCCATCCATCGACGTTCTTTATCGAGAGGGTTGGTCCCTGATGCGAAATCGATGACGCGCCGCCTATCCTTTCTATTCTTTTCCCACTCTCTTCCCGTGCACCGTGGAGGGAGATGTTCAATAAAAATTCCTGGAGAGCCTCGACTGGCAGGAAATGTCATCGGCGATGCGCGTACGCGTACTGAGTCTTCCGGTGGAATCGAACCGGAATTCGCAGGGTGCTCCGAGCGAAGACGAGGCGAGCACCTTTTTAAATTCCCCGCATAGCGGACACGGGTGATCCCTGCGGAGGTTCTCCCGAGGCGAGGCCACCGTGAATCGAGCGAGACACCCCAGGCGATTGTTCCGGTTGCAGCAACAATATTTGCCTGCGTAAATATTATTTATCGAATCGTAACTGCAGTCAGCGAATAACCGAGTCGGCACTGGCCGATCCGCGTCGACATTTGGAGTTATATCGTTCAGAACTTCGTTGCATTTCCAGAGAGCTACGAATTTACTTGAAAATCTGACCTTCCAGAAATTCATGCGCCTCAGAAATTACGTAAAAGATCGAGGATCTTTTATTGGCAAGTTTTAGAAAACAGACGAGACAGGGAGAAGAGGATAAAGCTTGGAGCATTCGTCGATGACAGAGGAGGAGCATATTTATTTTTTCGAAGCGGATCGGTGGATGATCTGCCACCTGTTAGGCTTAAAAATATCGGGCGCGTCGTTAGAGGCAGAACAGCCGGAAAAATGGCCAACTATAAACAGCGTCCGACGATATATACGCGAGTGAAACCGGCGCCGTAAATAACGGCGTCGAAACGAGTCGCGAGGATTTATGGTGCCGATTTTTCGACGGAATGAAAGGCCCGGTTTATTTCCGCGGTAATGGCGATGAGAGATTTCTCGGACACCGACACAGAAGTCGGAACGTCCTGACGAAATGCCTGATAAACTGCCTTTACTTCGTCGGTTAACCTTTTCAGCCGCGACAATATTATCGAACAGCGAACATACATATTTCGTATCGATCACCCGATACATTAACTCTGTCATTTAGTTAAAAAGTCTGAAAAAGATATTCCACGATGCGGCTTCGATAAATTGCAATATCGCTGCGTTCGCGATATTTACGAATATACTAATTAATTACATTCGAATAGTAGAGGATGTCAAATTTCCTTGTCATTTAATGGTAGTTTGATTAAACCATCAAAATTCGATATCGCGAAAGCGTGGCGCAGAGTTTAATTGAAACTGAGAAGTATTGATTTAATTTTTGAAATCGCTCTGTCAGTTCGTCGACGGTAAAAGGGTTAATCAACGTGTTATAAAAGTGGCAAGAAAATTGCTTGAAAATTGTATCACGAGCTCTCTATCGGGTAACTGTCGGACGTATAATTTTGTCGGGAATCAGTAGTGAAAAGGAACGCAGTCATGCACAGATCCAGGGTGTAATTGAAAAAAGGGGAAACAAGGGTGAGCCGGCACTACGGTCCATTATACCCCCATCAACGACGACCTCCTCCGTTTCTCTGGAATTAGAAGTGCCACGACGGGGCCGAACGATTCGCGTCCTTTCTTAAACGCAATCGATCGCGACGGACGCATACCACCGCGTCGAGGAACGGAACAGCGTTCGACGCCGGCGCCCGTGGAATTTCCATCGGGAGGACTTGCGAGGTGTCGCGAATTACTTTCATCGCGGAATTCTCATCTGGCTGCGTCGGGTCAGCTGCCTGGCCCCGCATAATTTCCATTCCGTCGTTTGTTTAATCGTACCGTGGAGCCAGTGATATCTCGTTATCGACCAGCGCGCGCCCCTCTCGCCGATTATTCTTGAACGCCGCTAGGCGGGGAAAAAACTTCCCGCCCAAGAGTTTCGCCAGACCTTCCGGACGCAACTTGAGCAACTCCGCGAGGCGAAGTTTCAGGGCAGACCGGAAGTAGAATTGAAACTTCGCCGGGGCTTTGCGGCGGACCAATTACAATTTCAATTGATTCAAGCATCTGCATCTTGAATGTAGAGCTTCCGGAAACGAATGGGGATTGGTACGCCTTGCGACGTTATTAACGAATATTTGCGACGATATTGACAAGGCAGATGTCGATGTATTCTCTGAATATTACAACCATACGATCAAGAAAGCAATAATAATTAGATTAATGGCAACACTAATATTTGTGAAAAGGCAATTATCTTGCGATTTTTCGAGCGAGAACAAAGAGAAGAAAAGAGAAGAAATGGAGAGGCAACCCAGACGAAGGACAAGGATCCGTGTATCTCGCGAGGAGGTCCGCGGAAAAGGGTAACAGATTGTCTGTAGCCGGTTTAAGCCGGTTTTCATGACAGAGAACGCGCATTAGCGGTGCCGCGAGAGTGCTAATGTTCCGACCGGTGGAGGCGGGTGGCGGAGCCCGATGTATCGCCCGGGGGTGGAAACGGTCCGCGGGCCGGCTTTAAAACTAAACGCGGTTAAATCGAGTGTGTTATACGCCGGAAGAGCGTCGCGTGCAGCCGTGGCATTAACGCGACGCTGGTAATGTATTCGAGGTTCCTATTCCGCGCGTTCCTCGCCATCTCCGTCGCGGCGTCGTTGCCACCCCTTTGCTCGCGAGCCGTCCGACTTTCGACGACGAAAAACCGTGGCCGCCATCCGGTCTAATTAAACCTACCCACCCGGAGTATCTGTAATTTATTATACAACTTGTACTGGATCCTAACATTTTTCCCATTCAGAGGGTTCTGGTGAGATCGATAAGAGAAGTTGTTAATATTTGCTGCGTCAAGGGTAGTTAGAAGGATATGTAAATTTCATTAAAATTACTCGAGCTGTGCTGTATGTATTACTTGATGAACCCTCGGAAAAATGAATTACCAACCGACGCAACCGATCTCGTTCGTTACTCGTTCAACAATGTCCACGTGTAATTACAACAAATGTTTACAGTCCCCGTCTCATTCCGGCAAAACGATTCCTATCATCCGACGGGTTAGGTCCTTTACTCTGCAACTTTCCCGCGAACTTCAACTCGATTAAATTCATCCCCACGTCCGACCTTTCCCCGGATCTTTCCCACGAATTTCGAGCGCGCCGGTTTCCGGGGAAATTACACGCGTCGGGGTCTAAGCGTGACTGAATCATTACTCAGCCCGGTGATTAAAGCCAGATGGCGAAGTTCCCTGTAATATAACTCCGGATCCTCTTGCGTTGTTTCAGATTTCTGCCAGCCTCGTCCCGTCCGGCTTCTCTTCCCGCTGTCAGGTGAGTTACGACGGAAACACGCCGTTTTGCCTCGTAAAGGATCGCCTTTGCCTCAACTGGGTTAAGTTATAAATTTTTACGAGCCTATTTACTCCGGAGGAAATTCCCGTCGAAAATTCCCGCTGCACGGAAATAAAATCCGCTCTGTTTTATATTCATGGCCAATCTATCTGTTTAACCCTCTGTAACGTCGCGTGACTTACACGGCCGACCATTCTTTTGGATCTCGCCTTATTTACTTGACACCCAATATCGAGCTTGTAGCTACTGATCTCGAGTGAAATTTGCTCGTAGCAATCGTTGATCCCTTTCGAATTATAATCAGAAGTGAAGAGCGTCGTAGGTTTTCGTTGATTAAATCAGTTGATCAAAGTGGAGGGAGTTGCTAAAAGATTGATTAGAGGTCACTCGTTGGACGGAGGGTTGAACGTAATTAGACAGCTGTCAAACACGAGCAGGGATTTCTGCGCGAGTGGCAGCAGTTCATGCTGGAAGTTTGCGTAAACTCCGAATATTATTTACTCGGCAAACTGCTTTGGGTAGCTGCGTCCCTTATGCACGCGTAGTCCTACGCAAACAGAGCTTCTTAATGCCGTGTTTGTCTTTAGCCCGTGGGCGGTACGCTGAAACTTCGCTCTCGACGGTTTTTACCTTGTAAGTCGTGCGATTCCGCGCTGCGATCGCTTCAGGGCGAATTACTTTTTCTTGCAGCCGGTACGAAAAATAATTGCCACTGCGCGTATCCGCTTCTCGTATAATATCGCGCGTACGTTTGTAAGCGGGACAGAGTCAATGCAGCACTCGATCCAACGCCCATGGCATCGAAAAGTAATTACACACGACGGTGGGACCGAGAGGACGGAACAACACTCGCGATCGTTTTTTTAAAGGAACCAAAACTAATCTATCCGGTCGCGAGGGAAACATCGTCAAAGAGAAGAATTGCACGCGCCTCTGTCGCGTTTGATCGAGAAGGTATGTGACACGGGTGCCGTGTCAGATAAAACGGACGGGGAATACGAGGGAATGACGAAGGATGGCCGACGATGATTGCAACCGAACTCGATGGGCACGTCGACGAGCAGACAGTTAGAGAAATGTCGTCTCTGGGCAAAACAGTTTTTAACGACGAGTCTCCCTTTTCAGTGCCCCGCTCGAAAGCGACCCTTATCTCGATAATTCCGTACTGATGGGGTGGTTTCGTGCGTGCGTATCTTTGTCGTTGCGGTGGATTTAAGAATCCTACGATCATTTTTTCTTCGAGACGACACTTTTGATCTCAGAGTTCTCATTCTATTTTACTTGCATACGTAAAATAAAATGAAACTACATTTTAAATTAATTTCTATCTCTCTCTCTCTCTCTCTTCGATACATCTCTGAACACAGACGAAAGGAATTCTGGAACGGAGCAATTTCCGCGAAATTTTCACCGCCCTCGCTTTCAGGAAATCCAAAATCAAATAGAAGTTGGCTTCGTTTCGTCGATCGTTCAACCGCGACCCACGGTTCGCCACCTATTTACCCCGCGTTCCGCCCTCGAAGCAGCACAAGTTGCAGCTGGAAAGAGTTCCTTTCAGGCGATCGGTCGCCGCGATCCAACTGCTCGATCGACGCGCCCCTAGCCAGCGCGAAATAACACAGGGAATAATGGCGGACGAGGGAACAACTGTTCGCTTGTCGCAATAAGAGGGGACGTGACAAGCGTTATCGAGGGGGCGCGTTCCGGGGAAGAAATCGCGGGCCAAGAAGTGCACGATCGCTCTTTTCAACCGTGGACGCGGCGAACGAAGCGCACGAATGGAGGAGAGAACGGACGGCCAGGGCACGAATGAAGGATACTCTTCGATCCAGGATCGAACGGTGCAGTTGGCATGGTAAAGAGGAGAGAGAGAGAGAGCGAAGAAATAAGAGCGCTGGATGGATCGGATCAAGAATTGTTTTTCTTTGGCCAGACAGAAGGAGGAACTGAGAGTTAGCGAGGGAAATGGGTACAATTGTCGAGGGGATTTGATAGATACAGCGAGCACGCGGCTTGAAGCTAAAGAATTCATTCGGGAACTCTTGCACGGATACCGCGTAAATTATTTCTGCAACTTCTGCCGCTCCCTTTTGATTTTTTGCTACGCTTGGTAATCAGGATAGAAGAGAGGGTTAAAGAAATAGAAGAGAGAGAAAAAATTGGAATAATTGACCGAAAATCGAGAAAAGTGAGCGTATCCAGATTGGTAGATTTAAATGCGAAACAGGATAAAAGCGGGAAGCTGAAAGGCAAAACTAGGCAAAGTAACGAGAACAGGAAGAAACAAAACCTCGACGGATCAAAATGAATGCGGCATGGAAAAAGAGCGAGCAGAAGGAATATTGAAAATCGTTTCCCCTTGAAACTACGGAAGATATCAGAACGCACGAATCGATGTTAATTTAAAAACGGATTGGAACAGTAACGGAGAGAGAAAGAAACCAATCGCGGAGACCGCGTACCTAAACAATGGAATAACAAACCAGCTTTTCCAACGTCGGTTCGTATCAAGTGCGTTCGAAAGGGAGCAGGGAAACGTACTAACAGGGAAGGAAAACAAGGGGCATGGAAAAGCCAGTGGCATCGCTAGACGGGGGAGAATGGACTGGAAGAACGGCGGGCAATGAAAGAAACCGAAAGAGGCGTAGGTGAAAGGGTGGGCGGCCAGCGAAGGGTTGGCGGCGGAGGGTGCGAGCAAGCAAAAGCAAGAAGAGTCTACATCACCTTGCGTTCCACTTGACGGCACTTCTGCGTCGTCGCCTGCTACTTCTTTCTGCATCCGTTGGCGCGCGATGCCCTCAGCCTCCCACGCGACGCTGGCATCCTCCTTTCGTTCCGGCGTCGCGACGACGAATCCCCAACGGGACGGATGGAAGGGAAGTTTTCGAACGTCGACTCGGTTTAAGCAGCCTACCACGCATCGGCGATCACGAAAAGGTGACTGCGCGACGAGCCCCTCTCGTTCCAACGCCTCTGCCAGGGTGCCTACCCTCTGATGCGCTTTTTCCGCGAGCATGATCGAGCGGCCTCTCGATGGAGCTCAGCGAACGAGCCTGATTTTGGGATTCAATTTTCACGGGGCAGTTGCTGTCGACTGTTCTTCCTTTTCTCTCGAATACTTTAAAAAATATCGACAACTATCGCTTCGCTTAATTTTTATTTTCTACACACTATCGCCCTTAACTATACCCATCTCAGCATCGTATCCATCGTCGACCCAGTGAATAATTGACCCAACAATAACGCGATCCCTAACTGGCCATAAAAATCGTTATCGTGTATACACCACGCCTCGCAGTACCGCTCGTAAAAGCGGGGGACGTCGCTGATAATCGTCGCGCAGGACACGTGATCGGGCGTCGATCGAGCGTCGATCCCCGCAGGAGCAGTAAAAGCGCGTGAAACCGTCACGGAAGCCGTCCGCTCGGCATTGACCCGTTCCCGATGCATGAAATTAAGACGCTCCGGGCGCTATCAACGCCCGCAGCCTCGGTTTATCGGCCGTGCGAGCGGGAAATCTGCATTGCGGACGCGGGACCGCGGCCGGGGCAAAAATTACGACTCGCCCGGGAAACGACGGAACTTCCTTCGGGCCCGGAAACCAACTCCGCGACCGACGCGGCTCTATTTCTGCCGGTTGAAATGTAAATCCCGAGGTGAATGGACTGGCTGTCTGGCTTTCGGTCGAGTCCCGCGAACGACTGGCTGCGATCCGTTCGACTGATTGTATTTCACTCTTCGCGGACGATATTTTTTTACACTTTTGGGAAACCTACGTGTGCGAGGTTGAATAATGTTCGGAAGTATGTAACAAATAATTTATTGCAACAAGAACAAGAGCAAAGATTGACGCTATGTGTGCTTGGTACGCAACTCCTAGCTAACTAACCCTGAGGGTTTCTTTCCCTTACATTTTATCTGTTCTTCGCCCCCTCATTTCGGCGTCGAAAAGAAGGGGGCACGATCGCAGAAATCGTCCTTAACCCTCGAAGACGAAGAGGAAGTTTGGAGTCAAACATATATTTAATGTCTCCAGTCTCTTAGCTTCGAGGGTTGAGTGTTCTCTTCCGCCCTGCGCCACGGGGTGCAAAGGCGACTATGATGGTCGCCACGCACTAGATACCATTTTTCTTTTGTCAATTACTGCGTTAATATTGCAAGCTTAATCTGCTGTCTTAAGGATATCTCTTCGAAAAACAATTAGAAACATTGAAAAAAGGCTTGTGGTGTACCTGTAAATTAGAAACGATACCTATGTACGGTTTTATCGATATGGTAATACACTCAGGCCACTTGTAGCGAGGTAAATTATGGCGCGCTTAGAACGTCGAGCGTTAAAAGGTTAATTAAAGTGAAAATGGTTTCGCTATACGGTTGGCAGAAAAAATTGCTGATAAAAATAAGGAGCCCGTATGTTGTGGGTAATGTTAAGTAAATCTGATCCGTGCCGCTCTGCGAAAGGCGTTATACGCGGTGTAGATTAGGCAGATGATAGCGCGAAGTTTAATCTTAGGTTGAAATATAGGAGCCAGTGTAAATATCTTGGCGCGAATTTATATGTTGAACGTGGGAAGTATTAGAATTAAAACGCTTCAGATTAGGGGGTCGAGATTAAAGATTCCTAAAGGTCATGGTGTAAGATCTCCGGGAAATTTGTGGCCGGGAAAGAAAGTGCCGGTGCGGAGAAGTCAAGGTGAAAAAGTTCCCTTCTCGGAAGATCAAGATGGTGCGTAGGAGTTTCAGACTGGCGAAACTTTAATCTCGAGGTAACGTTAAATTACAATGGCCCCAGAACTCAAATATTTAAACGAACATTCTGACAGGTTGACTGTCCAAAACACAAACTCGTTCGTTGCGAAATGTAAATGAGAGGAAGTTCTGTTTCCGGATAATGTTTTCGATCTCGAGATCGTTCGTCCAAAGCATTAAAGTGGAATAAAGTTTCTACATATGCGATTTCTTCGTTCGAGAGCATCGTCTGCCAAACTACCAAGTCCAGAAAACCTCTGATCCCAGAATAAAATATACAAACCTGGAAAGAAAGAATCAGGGGAATGTGAGTGTTTGAAGTCAGACATTCTTCGATCTTTCAATCCCACTGTAATACGTAGACCATGGAATCCGACAAATTTGAGCAATTCGACAAAATGTTATATGAATATCAATCGTATCCTCCCTTTTTATTTCTTGGAAACACGAGAAGGAGCAATGTGGAGAATTATAAAAAATTTATTGTTACCAGTCCTTTCGACAAAACTTGCAGTTGCTTCGGAATTGCTTTCAGCATCCCAAACGTTTGTAGCCCTTTTTACAAGCGATCGCACTCGCACATGTGCAACGGTTGATAAAGCTTTACGCTCGCACCCCCGACGAGGATCGCTGTTGCGCGCTGTATCGTATCAGGCGCATCCCTGTTCTCGGGGTAAACAGTTTGCATAATAATTTGAAGCGCGCGAGGTCGAGCCCAGTCGGAAGGAACGAACGACGCCGTTCGAGGCGTCTTGAAGGGCCGTTCCGCACCGCGAGGGAAACTTTACGAGCGAACTCGTTCGAGAGTTTTTCATCTCGCGGTCGAACAGATAGTAACCCTCTTTCCGCGTTTGTTGCACTGGAAAACTCCGGGAAATTTGTCGGAAAATAGTGGCGCGTTGCGCGTCTAGTTCTTGAAATTAAATTTCATCAGAGTACAATAGGATCTTCTGTATCCTCCTGCTTTTCTCGAATTGAATAGTCCGTATTTTGGAAGCACTCTCTTTTGTCTGAAGCATGCTTCTTTCTACCAGGTCTTATTATTAATCAATTTGGAACATAATTATACTTCCAATTTCACTTTTTTTTTTCACACAATTACTTGAAAGATGCACAAACGCTAAAAAAGCGTCGCAATTAAATTCGCCCATAGCCTACAGTAATTATATAATCGTTCACCCCGCAGCGACTCGTTCGAAACTAAGGCTGCACCCCCAGTTAGTCCACGCATTAGCGTAATAAGATTCGTCGTCGAACTGCCGCCGCGTTCTTCCGGCGAGAACTCTCCGCGGAGGATTCGCGGGCAGTGCCAGGCTCGTAATGATCCACCCTACCCGGCCGACTACTGTACAACTTTTAAAAGTCGATAACAAGTTCGCCGCGGCTGCAAGAGTGTTCGCGATAGATCGCCTCTCTCGCCAGCATCCCCCTTTGGGGGAGTTCGAAAGTTAATCGTCTTTTCCGGGATGCGACGTGGCGCGGTTCTGCTGGAAGTGGCAGCGGGGGTGGATAATCTCGCGCGAGGCGGTAAGACGGGGCCGATTAACCGTCTAATTGGTACACACGGGATAAAGCACGCGTGGGATCTTCTAAACATAGGAAATTCGTTGCGTGGGCTGCTCCACTGTGTGGGATAAGCTGGGGACGAGGGAGATTCCAAGTATAGAAGATTGTAAAAAGATCCCAGCGCAGGGTGCTTATAGCGTGGGGGGTGCTCGAAGCGTGGGGTGTCGCGTTTAGGCGATTCCAAGCGGGGGATACGTTAAGCGTAAAATATTCCGCGCGTGAGGTGTCTCAAATATAGGGTATCTTAAGTATAGAATATTCTATGCGCGGTGTATTCATAGCGCAGAGTAGTACAAGCGTGGAATATCCGAAACGTAACGCGGTTCTAAGCGGACGGAATTTCAAGCATGAAAAGTTGAAAACGCAGGAATTGCGGCAAGTGGAGTGCTCGAAGCATGAAACATTCTATAGCTGATACTCATCGAATATAGGGTAGCATAAAGATAAAATATTCGACGCGTAGGATATTCAGAGCGTACAGTATTACGTATAAACGTAAGGCATTCAGGATGCACAATATTCCGAGCACAGAAAATTCGAAACTCGAAGTATTCCCCGTATAGGATATCACAAACACGGTGTATCCAGATGCAAGGCTACGGTGAAACTAGAGCGCTCGTACCGTACGAAATTCCAAACACCTGTACAAACTGCCGGCGTACAAGCGTAAAGTACTTTAGGCATAGACCATTCGAAGCGTAATGTACTCTAAACACACGCTCCAACCTAAGGCTACAATGAATATCAATGAACCAGTTGTGCCGCAGCGAACTCTAAAACCGTACCCGCCTGAATCCATCCAAATAACACACGGAGCCCGTCATTTCTCCCAACTCGTCTCATCTCTCATTCAACGCGCGCCCCCCGCTGAGAGAGATATCCTTGCGCGCAGCCCCGTCCTCCTCAGAATTCTTCGTACGCGCGAGCACGCCACGACATTCTAGTGAAAAATACTTGGAGGACAGTCAGCGGGTCCGCGATTCGAATGCATAAAAGCTACGACGCGAGTCTGGTCGCGTTCGACTGCGTCCATCAAGGTTACCACCCGAAATTCTGCGAGCCTATTAGGAACCTGGTCATTTCGCGAAGCGTTATCGAGGAATTCTCAATGGCCCCCGTAACTTCGTGGACTCTTCGCTAGGATTTCGCCATGGATATCAATTAATTAACCAGAAACTCGATCGTTTTATCGAGGAACCTTTCCACTCGCGATCCACCCTCTTTCGTCTCCGTCGAATTTCCGAGAAATTTCGCCGCCCACGCCATCAGCTGCACCCACGGCGCTCGCTCGAACGCCCACGCCCAGCCGTGGGCGACACGGCCGAGCATAATTTTCGGCGGGTCTCCGTGACAATTACGCGCTATCATATTAACGAGCGAGCGCCGCGGGTAATCAGCGAGCGCTGCGCTTGTTTACGCGGCCGGAACCGGTTCCGCAAACTGCAATTATAATTTTCGCCCCGTATCAGCACCGCGAATTAAATCGCGCGTCGTCGTTAGGGGTGAGACTGCAACGCTGCCCTTCGCGATCGACCTCGACGATAGGAACACGAGCAGCGAGCATCGTGGACAGTGTGAATATCTCACCCCCTTCGACGATGCCAGAAGGGGCTTAGGTGTAATGGAAACGTGGCTGGATGCTCCGTGGTATAAACGGATGGTTTACTCCGTTCTTAGGACGGGAACGCTCTCCAGGTTCTGAGCTTTTCCGTGAAAATGTTGTAATATCTTGGAAGACGCTCCAGGGACGAGGCAAAGTGGCGGTGTACGTAATCTCCAGGGTTTTTTCGGAAATATTTTTGGGTGTTTGCGCGGCTTCGTGAAAGATTTAGCGCGGAGATCTCGCGACTTAGGAGAGTGATTCTTTTTCGTTGGATTTTTCTCGCTGGATGGGACTGTTATGTACGGATACACTTTCCGAGCGGAATAACGAAAGGTAACTGGTAATTTGGTGAATGGAGCTGTTAAATAATGCGAGCGAAGTGCGAAAGGGAATTGAATACTTTGCTTAATTATATAGGAATTTTTTTAAGTGCCTGGGTGATTGCACATTGTACGGGAGGGCGAAACGGAAAAGTTAAAGTAGTATCTTTGAATTTGAGATCGAGCAGCGCGCAGAATGGCCGGAGATATTCTCGAGATCTCCATTTCTTTGATTCATTAGCAATTCATGACGTTCGTAATGAAAGAGGATAGAGAGGGAGCACGCAATATCGTCTTGAAATTCGAGAATGAATCACGAATGGGAACTTGGAAGAATCTTTCTACGTCGTGTCTAATTTCATACAATTTTTGAAACGCTTCTCTTCACTTCCCATCAAGCGGGTCATGGAACAAGCTTCTTAAAAACTGAAAATGCGTAGCGAAAGGATATCCAAGAGGAAACCTCTGAGAATCTTCCTGCTTTATTCCATTCGCCGATCGCCGTGTTTTCCTCGAAACAAATTAATGCAAAGTAGCTTGCGGAATAATCCTCTACGAGTATGAATTGAAAGTGACTCATGATTTACAAACAATTCTTAGATATTTTTTACCTTTCCTGCTGTCTCGCTTATAAAGAAACAAGGCAGAAAGTCAATATCTTTTATGTCGTAGAAAATCTCGAAAGTAATCAGCGCTCGAAATAAGAAAAAAACTAATTGAAAAAAATATCGTTGACTGAACAAGAGCGATTTGAAATAGCTCGTATCGCGAGCCATCTCGTTTCCAAGGGATGTACAAGTCTCAGTGATGGAATATCGAGGTCTGAGAACAGTGGAAATCGGATGGACCAGCAGTGAATTTCCCATAGAGAGAGAGAGAGAGAGAGAGAGAGAGAGAGAGAGAGAGGTCTCGCATCGGCAGATATCATTAAGAGGTAACCAGAGTAGCTGACAGTGGGCTGGGGAACTCCACCGTGGACCGGAAATTGGCTGGGCGCAATTATCCGTGAATATTAGTTAAAACGAAGCCCCGTCCTCGATTTCGTTTCCGTCGAGCACGCGCCGGCGATTATTTATCCGGCGTTTACCCCTCGGCTGGATATTAAAGGGCCGTATCGTGCAATTTTTATTGGCCCCGGCTCTCTTTCCGATCCGCGCTGCCGAGTTTCAATATTAATATTCGTTGCGCGTGCCTGGTAAACAGAGATATTCTCGAGACGTGGATCTCAGTTTGATAGACAGGGCGTGCGTCGAGGCCGAGTTTCGAGTCGACTTCGCTGGTATCGATCCTGGTATTAAGTTCCGCGTAGACATCGAACCGTTTTCTCTGGCGAATGGAAATGCAAGTTTTCGGATAACGTGACGGTAAATAGTTTCGTTTGATCCATGAAGCGATCGTATTGGTCGCTGGTGCCACTGTACGATACCAGATTTTATGGAAATATATGTTTTTAATTGAGTATTCAGATCGAATACATTAAAGATACACGTGTTTGAGTAGATGAAATAACAGTATCTGAAATATTAGCGTAATATTTCGTCGGAGAAGCAACTAAGGGGCCATTTGTAGGCTGAAAGGGGTTAAGTTAGAGGGTAGAGACGACTGCTAATCCTTTAAGCTAAGCTCTGACGCGCAAGAAACGACGCGCGTCCGTCGAAAGGGGATAATGAGGGACAATAAGGGTGAAATAAGGGCGGCAGGCGAAGTATTTGACGAAGAAGCTTGCACAAGATCGCGATGGCTACGGGAACCAGCGAGCAGTCCCATTTTTCATTCGAGAATTTGTTTGCACGGTGACTGCTGTTCATATTTACCCTCGTGCCGCTCCCGAACAGAGGTCCATTTGGTATTTGTTTTCTCGTTCCAATTGAACATAGCAAGACTACGCATCTCCCGTTGTCGTAATATTAGAAAGCGAGGTAAAATTGAATTACAGGGCCAGCTCCGTGTTCAATGTCTTCCGCTCCATTCGTCAGTCCGTTCAAGCACTAAAAGTTTCAGTACACCGCAAAGACGGTCTTGAATTACGTTAGTTTCGCTATTCTTCTTCTCCAATTCTGACATCCAATAGCTAAAAAGTTGGCGCTACGAGTGCTGTTATCCGTTCAATGAAGAGAAAAACTGACGATCACAACGAGAACGACGATCAAATTTTGAACCGATCAGAATTGAGTCGCGAAAATCCCGCACCATTAAATCCTCTGGCCTCGTCGCGAAACAGCCCTATTACGCGGCCAAACATTTCCCAACGAGCCTCATCACCAGTGCGCCGAGGGCAGACAGTATTATACCCGTCTGATAAAGCGGACCATCCAGTAAGAAGCTTTGCATACGGCTGCATAAATAATCATCATCGCGATCCGCATTGAAAAGCGGACAGGGAGGCGCGCAGCCGTTCCACCACGGATTCCGGTTCAGAGCGACCCCCGCCGCGGTTTCGCCTCCCGCGTACACGAATGTAAGCCCTGGCCGCAGCCCTCCTCCTTTGATCCGGGGTCATTATGTGCGCGAGCTTTCCGCCCATCGCGGCGCGCGTCCTCTCCAACTGCGCGACCGTAAACCCGCAGAAAGCAATTTCGACTGATAAGTTCTTCGATTAGGCGAGACACGCGGTTCGCTCGGCTTCTCGCGGCGCTGTTCAAGGGATGGAGACGTTTCGCGGTGTTCAACTGGGTTGCAACGGCTGTTGGAAGATCGAGTTCTGCGTGTGCGTCTGACGTTCATGAAAGCTTACGAGGGGGTTGGCAATTGTTTCGCAATGGCGATGGACGATCGTTGTATTCTTTAGTTTCAGTGAATATATCTATTTGATTCGAATCGGGAATAGAAATTAATTTGGGGCATGTCAAATAGCATCTGCGTATGTTAATTTCGGAGATATCCAGCGGAATTTGCGGATATTAATATAGAGAATATCGAGCCTCTGTTAATTTGCCTCTGTTAACTTGGACGTGGTTTACTAATTCGCGACGATTTGTGAATTTTATGGAGATTTCCAAATTCCTACTCCTGACAGGATAATATTACCAACTTTTCCAGAAATTGCTTGCAATTTTTCGTTTCTCTGCACATACGTTTAGAGAAACGCATATTTCTCGGATTTGCCGGAACACGTCGTCGAGCAGTTTCATCGATCAATCGCGTGGGCGAAATCCTTGCCCCGATGTCGCGTAGGCGTCGCTACGCCAGACTCGTACCTCGATCGGGGTTGAACGATAGCTCGGATTCGGATCGCATCACGCCAGAGGAGACGCAGTCTGAGGAAGCTTTGACTAAGGCAGAAGGTGATTCAATTAGCGAACAGCGGCAAACCGTGTGTTCAGCAAGAACACAGACCTGCCATTAACTTAATCAAACATCCGACTACAAGGTAGCCTGTTAACGCGGACGAGAAATCGGATATTCTTCGCCATACCCGTCGTCATTATCCCGAAATTCCAGTTCCCCGTCGACATTCTTCCACTGTCCCTTCAGTTTCGAGCGCAGTCGCTCACTAATTATCACGAACTTTTCTATACGAAAACGTATATATTTAACGCTGTCAAAAATAAAATTTATTATAATTGTACAATTGGGAATTTTCCGTTCAAATATCCAGTTCGTGCAGACAATCGCAGCGAGTCGAGTTAACGATTTTAAAGAGGGATTAAAATATCCCACTGGTTCCGGACAATCCTTTAACGCCGTTGGTTCTCTAATTGTCAACAATTAGCCTGACGCGTATCCCCGGAAATTGCGAGGCGACGTTGCGCGATGCAATCGGGGCCGCGAGGTACCCCGCGTCGCGCGGCTCAGCTGAAAACTCGATCGAATTAGCCGGCGCCGCTAAAGCAACGATTCGCTAATAACGTTACGCCGAACGGTAATGCAATCAAAGACGGAGATATTTCTGCGATATTACCAAGCAATTATACCGAGGAGAGTCTCCTCCGCCACCCCCCTGACCCACCCCTTTCGTTACCCTCTGAATTGCACGCCATTCTGATCCGCACGTATGCGATACCATCGATTGATTCGGTAGGATCCAAGGCTCTCGCTCGCGATGCCTTAGTGAAAGGAGAACAATGCAATTCTGCCATTGCTGAACGCACGATTGCTGTTATTAACGTCGACTGAGAAATTATGCGACAAATTGCAGAATTTTTTTTTAATATATAATATATAATAACGTATGAGCGATTGAAAATGTAATGAAAAGAATGGAAGACAGAAGTTTGCTCGTCCATCGATCTCACGTTCGACACGATATTCTCGGCTCGCATTATCGCTCGATGCTGTTTCCCAGGAAGCTTGCGTCAACCGTGAGTCATCTCGCACTGCTCGTCTGTCAATTTACAGCCAATTCCATCGATCGACGCGGCAATTATTAAACGCGAGACCGATTGCGCAAGGCGAGGAACGTTCGATCTCGCGGCGATCGTTTCCGAACGAGAACGTTCTCCAACTTCTCGATTCCTTCGTTTCGCCCCTGTTAACCGGAAGTGGAAGAATTTTCACGGGAACAGCCGGCGTTTAGCTCGTAGCGTCCGTATATTTTCCTCGCGCGGAGAAGCTCGTTCCGCGACTCCGTGGAGCGAGAAACGAAAGTCGAGTCTCGAAGAAAAGTACGGCGTGTCGTTTCCCAAGCGTGCCAGAGGGATCGTCGTCATTCGCGCGCGCTTCGATCCTGGCAGTCGCCTCGAATCGAACCGGCGAACGAGTTCCGTGAAACTTTCATGCCCGGTGCCGCGGGACCGCGTTATTCTTGCATCTCCAGCCATCGCCGCGACAACGCTGCACGCCTTGGAAATAATTTCCTTCGAGAATTCCAGCTGCCATAAATTGTTCTTCCGTCGACTCGCGCCGCTGTCGTTACCGGATGGACTCCTCTATTGGCTGGCATTCGCCTTTCTCTGAGAGTGCGCACAACACGAATCAGGATTGAAGTAACGATATCACTTGGTGTAAATATTCTTTTTGCATGTAATCATTTGTATTTAAGGAAATAAAGCATCTTTTTCTACTATGCATTGGTATTTTTGATTGATTTCCTACTTTGAATGGTACAACGCAACGAAAGGAGCATACAAATTTGGCGAATTCCTTGAAGCATTCTCGTAGAACTGTTCAATAGTAGCTCGCGTCGATTTGAAAGTTTCATTACCCGTAGCGATTACAGACGGTTAATGGAAGATCGTAATATTTCGTTGGAGCGTAGCGAAGAGGGTGCAGCCTTCCAGGCAACCTCCTCTCTTCCGGTGGTTGTCCAGGCTGCTAACGCGATTGCTCGAGCGTTTTCCGGGCAACTGTTGGGAAACAGGACGGGGGCCATTATACCGGTCGCTCGCTTCTATCTGTCGCTCTCCTGTCAGCTTTGTTCCGTCCTTTTTCTCGGCCCCTGGCCCAAGCGCGACTATTCACGGTGTCACGTCGCTTCTGCTCGCGACAGTAGCTCGCTTTCGATGCGACCCGTGCCCGTGCAAAGTCGCCTCGCGATGCCCACAGTTTTTAACAACCCTTCATCGAATCACTCGAACTAATTCCTTCGTTTATTACTTTGTCTCAAAACGAGTCGCGATAAAAATAAAATTTGAAATCTCGATAACAGAAATATCAGAGGAGGACGAGATATTCTGGAGAAACAGAGAGCCTCCAAAAGAAACGCTCTTCGAGCAGTACCCTCTAAAAATACTCGAGACGCGGTCGAAGAATGGAGAACCGATTCTCGAAGGCGCGCGACGCCTAGTCCAAGGCCCCGAATAAATTGCGACTGACTGGAGTCTGGGCAAGTAGGAGAGAGAGAGAGATCGAGCAGGAAAGTGCTAAAATTAAACGTTAACGCATGCACGGTACCGCGAGCGATTCCGCCTCGTCCAGCGGCGGTTAACATCGTCTAAATATAGGAAAGCCCGCAACGGAAACCGAGCCTCGGTGTTATTATTGTAAAAAGCAACGGCGCGCGTTACAGGTAGCTGTAATTTCTGGTACACTTGTCATCACCCCAGCGTACAATTCTCGGCTTGGTTTACTCGACCGCCGAGAATAACCGCTCGATCCGCTCGATCGACTGGCTTTTATTTAAAAAAGAGAAGGACATCAACTTGCGCAGGGCGACGTCGACGTCCATCGGACAAAAAAGATTGCTAACACCTAAAACTGCGAACTTTCGATCGAATCTCGCGAAACACTGGAGGTCGAACCTCCATCGATAGAGCCTCGATTTTAAATAACCCAGTTTCCATAGAACGGTATAATAGAATTTCGTTGAAACATGGAACGGTCGAATTTTCATTTGCCGTCTGTCAACCTCGCTATTGACTGCCAGTGGAATTCTGTTTGCGTTGCTTCTGCCTATCGAACTCAATAATATCGGAATATAAAGTTGGCGATATTCTCGTGGAAACAGTTTCGAGCCGAGGGAGGTGAACAAGCGGAGGAAGTTCGCAGAGAGAAAGCTCGAAGGCTTCCCGCGGAGAGTGCGCTTTGAAAAATGTTATTCCAAGGGATTCGCCTCTGTTTGAGCGTAACGGGAAGAGAAACAGCGAGGAAGAGGCGGCTACTAATGGGAGAAAACGTTCCTTTGATAAAAAAGCCCGGCTTTCTCCCTCTCGATATTTATCGTTCGAGTTAGCTCCCGGTCCTCTACCAGCTACTTTCGTAAACACTGCGAAACGTTGTTCTTTTCTCTCCGCGCTTATCGCGCTTCCCTCCATCTGGCCTTATTAACCCTCGTTAGCGTTTCGACTTTTGCTAAAAGCTTCCCCGCCGCTAGCGGCGGTCGAGCGATCTTTAACATCGGGAAATCGGTCGAAATAATTTGGTGCTTCAGTTTCTGCGCGTATAAAACCCTGTTGGATCGTTCGTAACGGGAGCGTTCTGATACGGAGAAGATAGGAACGTAACGATCTTGGTCCGAGTCGTTCGTTAAAAACTTCCCTTCTCTGAGCATAGTTTTCCCCTGACTTTTCCTCACTAACCGTTTCACGTTCACGTCTGAGACACCTCGCGAGCAAATTCCCATTCGCTCCACTTTCAGGCGCGTCCCTTTTGCTCCACGTCACTCGAAGGGTTGAATTAAAAACCACTTGGTTGCGATACGAGTAAGAACGAGTTGAAGATTCTCTCTCGTCTTCTTTTCTTCTAACGCCGTTTCGTCGCGAAACATCTTCAGCTGGCCGAAGCAATTTAAATCGACGACACCTCGAGAGCCGCGACGCGGAGGGCCATTCATTAATCGCCGCGAGTAACGAGCGTAAGGACGCCAGGCGTCGTCGAGGATCCGTTCCAGGAGGCCGGTCGAATTCACGGGCGCGTCGCCAATTATATCTGGCTCGCGAATCCCTAACGACGTCTACGTCGTCGGTTAATATCGTCTGGCTGGTGAGAAACTCGCGAGCAACGCCGGCTCGCATTGTCGCCGCGACTAATTGGACGCGGAAGACCGAGTCACGGATGCGTCCACGACCCGTCGAGGGGTGTCCGATGATAACGAACCGCGGCTGCTGAGAAAAGCCGATCGCTGGGGCGAACGAACCGTCCCCTCGTTGGATTGCGAACGAATTTGGGGTGAACGGTGTGCTTATTTGTTCACTGGTGTTCTTTCGTTAAGGATATCGAGAGGGGAAGACAGTCTTTGCGTCGTTTTGGGCCCAATTGTGTTGTCGTTTCTTTGAGAATCTGCGATTTGAAAGAAATAGGAGCAGCCGAGGATGGTTTCTTCTGCGATCGTGTTCTGAACCTTCTGAACTATGTAATATAATGCGTGGCATTAATTTGATAATCCTAGAAATACTAATTTCATTCGCTATGTATTAGGAAAATATGAACGTTTATTTGCATAAATCTAATTTGCGCAAATCTGGCGCGATTCTAATTCCTGAATTCGGTCGCGGAAACAGGGTTAATTATAATTACATCGTAGAATTGTGAATAAATGAACTGTCCATTCGTTGAACTAATCCCGGCGTTAAAATTAATTACTTGCTCCTGTTCGGAACATCAATCGAACCTCGTCCCAATTTTCTTAGCGAACGGCACAAAAAGGGAAGCCTCGTTACACAACTTCCCCAAACCACCTTACGAATTCGCAAACGAGGGTACGTAGCTGATGGCGAGCAATTAGGAGCAATTAGCAAACGTGGACCGCGATTGAATACACCCTCCTCTCTTCCACTCTCTCTCTCTTTCTCTCTCTCTCTGCCAAAAGAAGAGCCAGTATAATCGAACCAGTTGCAAGAATACCAACGATTTCCAACAGAGATCACGCAGAAGAACTCGACGCTCGCGAGGTCGAAAGAGGCCGCTTCGCCTGGAAATTTCACTCGCGGCAGATTTGATGAAAGTGACGCGAATCGAAGAAAATAGCCAGGTGACGCGGAAACGCGATTTCCCAGCCACCTCCCAACAGCCTAGAGATTGAACAGATGCATTATGACAGGACGAACCGCGCGACCTGCGCGTGGCGTCCGCGATTTAACGCGCGCCACGATGTGAGAAATGATAGTAGCGTTCCGTGTACGGTTTAGCGGCGTTTATTTAACGGATAAACAGATGATCGGTTTAATTTCAACGCGTTCCGTTTATTGCCGCGGGATTATCGTCCGGTAATTATTCATTTTTCGATGTATTTATTTGGTTGCCCGGTTTTCGCACGTTTGTTCGCTGTTGCGAGTCTACGACAATATAAACGAACGAATTCCCTAAAATTCTCAAAAGTACAGACTCTCCAAATAATGTCTCGCCATCGTGTGTCCCCAAAAATTCCAGGATCATTTCGAAACGTCTTAATATATTCGTTGCGGAGGATCGCATGGCGAAACCACCTCGAAACGAAGTAATACGTGACACTGGTAGCAAGCGTACGTTACGATCTACTCTGGCGACCCAGAAACAATGAGAAAGAAACCGCGATGGGAGCAAGGACGCGCGTACAAGCGAATAAAAAATTCAACGACGCCGGGGGAGGATCGAGTTCGATTTTCTGCTGGAGGACGTGGCCGAAAAAGCGTGCTCGCGTTGAGTAGAGCCGCGTAAAAGGTCGACGAGGAGGGCCCCTCTCGAGCATTCGAAGGAAATGAAAGACCGCGCTCCGGGCAGCGCGAACATTCGAGTCGATAAGACCGTCCACGTTCGCGTCTCGGCGATTGCCTCGCTGAAACTAACGTGTACCTCTCGTTCCTACCTATTTTCTTTCCTGCGAACAGCTCGACGAGCATCGAGACGCACCTGCTGTCACTCGTCGCGTGTCGTCGAAACGAAGAAACAGACGACGAGGGAAAATAAGAGTCGTTCGGGCGGAAAGTGCAGGTTGTCGCGGGGAAATAGGTTGCGAGCGTTTTACGAAGTGGAGAAGAAAGTTTTTCTTAAAACTACGCTGCGCTGCAATTTGTTGCGAGCGAAGATCCTTTTGTGTCCTTTGAATCCTGCGCGTTTCGTAGCTTCGATCGGCAGTCACTTCGAATTAAAATTCCTATCCTGTTTCGCGTCTAGTCGAAGTCGAATGTCGGGACGATTGTTCAAGCTCGATGCTGTTAATTAACGCGACAACCCTGAGATTCACTTCGCGAACTAATACTTGACAATCCAGTTGATCCCACGAGGAAAGCTTCGAATCACAAGCATAAGACTGTAATTAAATGCGTAGCGTTCGTTCGTTTAAACTGTGAGATCAGGGATTAATACGGCGACAACGAACGGGGTCAGAATTTAAGAGCGCAACGGTAGGATCTCTTTTCCCATGGCCGGTTTTCCACCGTTTCGACGTCACTGGCGATCGATAGCAGACGAGGTGGCCTCACGTTCGGCAAATATTGTTCGTGAGTCTCATCGCAGACGGAAGTCTCTTTCTCCCCGGAGAAAATAAATCCGATCGTGTTTCTTCGCGATATACTTTTCCTCGGGAGGACGATCGTTCTGTTAAGAGTACCTTAAAAGGGGGTAATCGTACCTTAAGCAGCGAGCTCCAGCGGAAATTCATTTTGTTATAAATAAACGAACCGAAGTGGCCCTTTTATCCTTCGCAACCTGTCTACAGATGTATTTGCAGACATCGAAGAGGTCTCCCGTTTCGTTTATTTCTTTAATAATATCTTTAGACTACGTATTCGTAGTCAATCGTCGATCTCAAACTTTCAGACTAAGAACTAAGAAACTGTAATCGATTACAATTTCCTTTTCTCGATATCGCTATATTCCAGTTATGAAAAGTCGAGGAGGGAAACTGTTGAAAAGGGTTTAGTTAGCGACGAAAGTTTTCGCGGCGATTGCTTATCTTAAAAAATGTTAACGACCAACCAGCCGATATCTCTTAACCCAGTTCCCTTGTGTACGCCGATATCACGGACGAGCAGTTCCGATTGGAGACACGAAGGGAGTTTGAAAATTACGCCCGATTAAAACGACGGGCGCGGAGATATTAAATCGAGCGCCGGCGAACTTTTCGTTCGAGATATAATAAAACGAATTACCACCGCGCTCTTGTTCCCCCTTCAACCTTAAACACCGTGAACGGTCCGCGGGAAGTTTTTTAAAAGTAAAGAAGATCAAATTTAAAACAGCTACTCCGCGCGCACCGCGTAGATCTTTCAGCCTCCCCGCCATTTCGCGCGCGCCTCTCGAAAAATCTTTCATTAATTCGGCCGTTTCAAAGAGGCCCGCGAGAGAAGGTAAATTTAATAAACCGCGAGGAGGGACTCGAAGTTTGGACGGGGCTGAAAATTCCCTCGCTTATTACACGCTGTTTTCAAGGAGCTGCGCGAGAGGAGCGACAGAATTTTCGCGAGCAGGAGGAGGAGGAGGAGGACGGTTCGAATTAAACCCTTTTTAATCCTGTTTCCCGATTGCGACAATCTCCTGCCGGAGACGGGAGAGTGAAAAAGTACGGGAATAGGGGTGTACGGAAACTGAGAGGGTGAGGAAAAGGGGGACTCTATTTACGAGCACCGTTCCAGGCGACGGGGCTGGTTTTAATGCGTTTCAATAAACCTATCCGGAACAAGAATGCGCCGTTTACTCGATTTACCTGGGAAACTGCCACGAGTACTCTCTCTCTATCTTTCCCTCTCTTTCTCTCTCTCTAGTACTATACAGTTTATGTCACTCTATTTCATCGCCAGCGAAGCGAATGTTCCTGTAGGGAATAACCGATGGAGAGAAATGATTAATCAACTTAGCGATTTCCACGATTTTCCGTTCAGCTTCGCGGCGCGCCACATCTGACTCTCGCCATTTATACGAGTGCCGCGGGTTAGAAGAACTGTTCGAGCGTCTATCAGTATGATTGATGAAGAAGGATATTAGTTTAGCGCAGAGACTGGTGATTTTTGTGTTATCGGTACCTGGTAATTATGAATAGCAAATTAAACGTTCTCGCGTATTTACCCTCGGTTTTCTATTCGTACGCTGCTCGATTACTTTTTTAATTTGCTTTAGAATAGTACCAGATTCGTCGATATAAATCGTAGCGTGGAAAGAGTTAGCCAATTTCGCGTTCTATATTTACAATTCCCTTTGATCCCGGTTCTCGCAAACGGAATAGTCGGGAGGCATTATTGCGCGCGTTTGAGCTGTTCCGTTTTTTAAATTCCTGCTAAACCGATGCGTAGATTCAGGGGAAATGGGACGGTACACAGGGCGGTGGTATCCGATCAGCGAAAAAGTGCGGAACGTTTAATTAATCGGCGGGTCCGCGGGTTCACGCGGGTTCCTCTCGAGGAACCGGCGCAATTAGCGATGTATCTGCCGCGCGGCAAACAGAATTTTCGATTTCTTTGTTTGACTTCCCGATAATCGCTTCGCGGCGAACAAACAGCGGCGCCGATTTTTCAATTAGCAGCCCTTAATAGACCGGTTGTTTGAACAGAGTCCACCATCGCGCTACCCGCTCCGGGTAATTAACGGGAAATCGCGATTTGCATCTACGCGCGACCGCGAATCCGGGCGAATTTTAAGCGCAACGCGCGCTCGACTGTTGGCGTAGGCGTTTCGCAATGTTTGGAACCGGAATGAATAGCGCTGCTTTCGGACGCGAGATCGTTCGTAGATTTCAAAGGGTTATGCTTCGTTAATTACTAACGGACGAATCGCACGATTTTGATCGTTTCCTGATTTCTATTTCGATTCATTCTACTTTTAATAACGATCTGTTACGTGTAATCGATCGTCGAGGGGTTCTCGATTCACTTCTGAAGTATATTTTCGGCGAGAATTCGCGATTTCTTTCGCTGAAAGCGTTTCCAGTCTGTTTGCAAGCAGCCCGCCGAGACAGAAACTGTTTCGAGATAAGAATAAGGTATCGAGGATCTCGAGGGACTACCTGTTCATAGTTGCGCAGACAATTCGTCGTAAGTCTTGTAGTCGGGCAGATATTCCTCAAATATACTCTCAACGTAGATATTGGTCTTTTGCAGAGATAACTCGTGTCTCTCCCTCGTTCCGTGCCGTCTTTTGTACCTTTTTCCAGGTATATACCAGTCGTCTGGCAGGTACTTTCGAAACTTGACAAACGGTATATACGATAACAGGCTAACACAAAAACGTCTCGCTGTAAAAACTTTGCAAATTTCCCAAAACTACCAACGCCAAAACTATTCGATCGAAGATTTAATCGAAAGGATTAACAGAAAAGAAACTTCGTAACAAACGCGAGAGCACCGCTTCAATTCCATTCAAGCCTCTTCCCATTCTACAGAATGGCAACCACGAACCGCAAGAAAGTTATCGACAGAAACCAGAGGTCCCTCGCCGTCAACCTAAACCCAAACTGGATTACCAAATCTCACCCTTTCATCTTCGCTCGAGTACATCCCTCCTCATCCTATAATCCACCAAAAAAAAAAAAAAAAAAAAAACAAAAAACATATCCAAACTCCGTAAGCACAAAATCGAAATCTCACCCCTCGACGTCGTCACCCAATAACACGTTCGCCATAAACAGGGCGGCGCGCACGCCACGAGAGAAAAAGCCACAGCACGGTGGGCCCGACAACAAGCTAACAACGAGCAGCAGGCGACCGCGGGCGTCGGGACGCCGAGGCCAGAGCGGAAAACGTTTCCGCGCTATTGGCCACGGCACTTATGGCCGTCGCTCGACCGGCCAGCGCTATCGACGGCAATCCATTTATCGGTCGGCCACTATTAATGGCCCGTGCGTACACGGATTAACGTCCACGAGGAGTATTGGCCCGGGCTGGTGCCCGTCCGGCGCGTACACAGCCGCGCACGACCAGGCCACGACATTGCGGAGTTTTTGCCCGTGGCCACGTAATGTCCTCGGTCAGGCCAGTGGGTAAACTGGTTTTGGGGTTGCGCGTCCACCATACCGAATCGCGCCGTCCGGACGTTGCATTAAATCTGATGGCCAACCCTCTCTGTCTCTCTCTCTCTCTCTCTCTCTATCGTTCCTCCGCGTGCCAGCCACGTTTCGTCCTGGTTAACAATACGCGTTGGCTCCAGATTTTCCGCGGAGGCGGCTGATTGTTTAGCCGCGCGATCCGCAACGGTGGTTGGTCGCGCGGGCCCGGCGAAATTGCGCCCTGCCGCGTCCGCCCGGGTGTTTGCGATCGATATTTGGACGATCGCGGCCGGTATTGGCTTTCGATTCTTGTCAAAAGTCCCGTTTCAATGGCTCCTCCGACGCGGACGTGGATATTGTTGTAATTGGTATCGGCTCCACGGGTTCAATGGTAATATCGCCGGTTGCCGATGACAATTTTCTGCTCCCGATGGTAATTGCAACGCCTCCGTTCGAAGGGCGTTTTGCGTTGCAAATATTTAGCTCGCGTTAAACACGGCTTTCGAGGATTTCGAGTTTCGGTTCTACGTGAGAATCTGATGCGTGTCCGCATTATATCGTTACTCGTGAAACGTGTATCGATGACAAGCGATAGTAATAACGAGTGCGAGAAGGAACGCGATGATAAATTGGGAATTTTGAGGTACTCGTTTATCAACCGTTGCGGTAATTTTAGTGTCTGCAAGATGTTCTAATTTTCGTAAATAATGTCGCGTAAGCTGTTCGGCTCCCAGTGCTCAGGATTCCACAAGCAGATTCAATGAAATTTGATCAGTGTATTCATGACGGAAAAGTGCTCGACAAGCGGATTGGAAGGTTTTCGAGATGAAATTTCATCTCTCATTTAATAACGAGCTTTCCGTTACCGTGGGTAAATGGAATTTCGTGAAATTCCGCAGCTGCCACGGCGTAGCTGGTTCCTTTCCTTTGATGCGTCACAGTTAGACAAAGGAAGCGTCGGGACGATCGAAGATGAGTTATTATTGAGGACGGCGGAGCTCGACCAATTTCGTAAAGCCCGGTAAATCGCCTTTGCTCTCGATATAATCGCGGGATCCGCCTATTTCCGTTCACGCAAATTCGCCGCATTGTTTGATTCCTCTTTGGAGTCCGCCAAGTATTGGAGCGGTTTTCAGTGAAATAATACGGTCCTAGTCTTGCATCGCTAAGGATCTTAAGGATCGGTGAACAAGCGTAAACGAATTTCGAAACGATATTCGCAGATATCGTAAATCATTCGAATGAGACAGCAATAAAAGAAATCTTACTAAAACAGTCCAAAGCTCATTTATCAAAAAATTCATTGTTTAGAAACACCGCAGGAAGCGCGATCCTCGCCTCGTTAAATCATCCCCAACAGCGATCGCGCGCAAGTAGTAAAGTCGCGCTTATATCAGCCACCGGTTCTCTCTTTCTCTCTCTCTCTCTCTCTCTCCCTCTGTCTCAAATATTTACCGACCCCTATCCATTCGCTTCAGCAACGAATTAACCTTTTTCCGCGTTCCGTGTCCAATTTATAACAGCATCGAGAAAGGATCCGGCCAACGTTCGCCCGCTGCGTCCATCGATACTTAACAGAGTGGGCAGAGTGCGAAAAGGTGGGGAAGAAAAAAATGGAGCTCTCTAGCTCGCGAATGGAAATTGGGGAGGAGAAAAAGGAGGACAAACCGCTGGTGGACGTAGATAAAACGGCTCGCTCGCGAGGTGAAATAGAGACACAGGGTGGGGCCCGAAAAACAAGGACGCGGAAGAAGGTCGAATAAGAGAAAGGGCGGTGGGCGGAGGGTTAGGGGAGAGGAGGAGGGTCGAGGCAAAGCTTTGTCCACAGGCGTACTGTTCATTTGCCTCTGACAGAACGGATTAAAGGGATTCGTTCGTTTCGCGGACTGAACTCGTCTCTCCTGTTCTATCGCGGGTCCTTCGGCAGCGCCCTTTCTTTTTCCCGCTGCCCGCTGCGTTCCGGGGCGGAGGGTTGGGATTGTTTGCGGGCATCGAGTACATCGAATGGAGTTCTACGTGACGAAACGCGAGCAGAGAGGCGGACGGATAAATGGAACGAGCTTTTATGCCGCGATACGTGCCGTAGCCTCGCGCGCCCTCCTCCCCAACCCTGCAGCACCCCTTTTCGTTCGAGCCTCTCCACCTCGACAATTTCACTCTTCCTTCCGCGCTCTCGCCGCGAACGCGCCCTCGCGATGCCTGTCGAACCTTGCCACCGAGAATTAACCTCGTTATTGGAAAATCGACTGGGATTCTTCGCGATGAACTTGGTACCTTTTCCAATGAGTTTGTTACCGTAGGAGTAGTAGGTTAACTCACGGAAATGATAGTTGGCCGCGCATTCTGTCGAACGTGTATAGGAAATGTGAATCGATAGTCTTTCAATTCACTTTGCTCGCGTTTAGTAGGAACTTTCTAAGCGTAAAATCAAACGGTGGAGCCCTTAAACGTAGAGTTCGAACGAACGACAGCAAATGTAAAGCTAGAGCTCTAACGCTATCGCAACTAATTATTATCTTCCCTTCCCCGCCGTCGAATGCGAACTCTAAAACCAACGAAAGACAGCAGAATCTCAATTCCAGCTCTCGTTCAACCCCAAAAGTCCCTCGCGCGTCAAGAACTATAAGAAAATCCCAAGATCCACATTCCAGCTCGCCGCAATCGCGGAGCCAGTGATGGGCTTGGGATCCGCCGCAGAAGACAGTAGAACAAACTCATTTCCATACCGTTGAGTCTGTTCCCTGGTTCGAACCGATCCCAGCGGGTCGCCCCCAGGTCCGATTCGGCTCGGTCAAGATAATTTCGCGTCAGGAAAAAGAAGCTAGTTAACGTTGCCCGGATATTATCACGGTCGGTTCCTGACACTTCCATTTCCCGTTTCCACGCTCGTCCCACGCTTACCTAATCCCCCTTCAGCCTGGGATAAACGACCGCGAGAGGGAGAGGGAGAGAACGAAAGGGCGAGGAGCTGATGGCGTGCAGCTTCGAAAAAGGGCCTCCGTAAAAGGGCTGGGATTGGATCCCGAAGATTTGGCCAACGAGCAGAACAAATGGCCTCGAACGCGGCATCACCGGAAGATATATCGGCTCCGTGAAAGACGCTGGCTCTCTGACTCTCTCTCTCTCCCCCTTGCCTCCCTTTCTTCGTTTCGTTTCGCCGCTTAATAGAAGTTGCTCGATAGATCCGCCACGAATTTCATCGTTGCGCCTCGCCTTTGTTTTCGAGGAACTATGGGTTCTACTGGTGATCGTTGTTTGAGTCAATAGTAAACAATTTTCTGTTACCTTCTTTCTGGGATTGATTCGCGATATCAGAGATATCGGTTTCGCAGAATGCAAGGAACAACGAATTCCGTTTCGCGGGAGACGAATTCATCCGGCGTGGTTACACGGTTTGCGTGAAACCTTGTACCGCGAGCCACGCTTGGCAGTCTTGCGACGCCAGAGGAACGCGGCTCGTTACGATAGTCGACGAACTTTGGTAACTACTTCGGGGACGCTGGGATTTCCTGCGATACGCCGCAGCTTCGATTAATTGCTTCCCTATTTTCTTATCCGAGCACCGTGTTTCGTATAATAACAGCCACCGTCGAACAAGTAATCGAGTAAAACAGAGTTCCATTTGTATAGTAAACCCAGCTCTTTCAACTACCAACATCTCACGCATCTGTTATATATTTCGCTCGTAATTCGTTCAACCTAAATACGTACTTCTCGCGTGTAACACGTGCAGTTAATAAGAATTCGAACTCAACGGATAAAAAGATCTATCGGAGTCTGGCAATACATCTTAACTCGAATAGCAAACGTTTCGATCGTTCACGATACAACACCCTCGCTAATTGATCCCACGTTTAAGTCGAACAATACTCGAGGAAGGGACGAAAACGAACGTCTCGCTCGAAGCGTTCGCTCGTACCCTCGTCCAGGGGTGGGCACGTCTCGAGCGTTTTTCCCTCGTCGCCCCGAACATGCACGAGACATTTTTCTATCGCGAGGAACGGTGAAGGACCCGTGGGAGAAAGAGGCGCAGCGCAGGACAAAGGCAAAGACGTGGCTCGAGGAGGCTGGCGCGGGGGATGAAAACACCCCTCGCCCCATCTCTGATATCTTCTCGACCGCGCGAGACTTTCACGGGACAATGAATCGAGCTTCCTACGCGCTCGTTCCTTCCCTGGAAATAAAATGCCTTCGAAGACGCTCCTCCCCTCCTGGGATTCCTGTGGCGCTTAATTAACGAGCCGTCTGCGATTTACAGAGCGGCGGATTCTCGTCGAGAAGTTTCGCTGATTGGTCAATCCTGTTGCTGGGTAAATGTTCCGCGAAAAGTTCTGAGAGAAATCCATCCTTGTTCTCGTTCGAAGTTTGCCGTTCTCGTTGCGTGTCCTGAAAGAGGACCATTCGTGCAAATATCGAAATTTTTTAAACGAAAATTAGGCAAGAAATACCCAATGTTAATACGATAATGTTACAATTGTCGTCAAAGTTATTTTCGCGTGAAGGCAACTTTAGTAAAGGCATAAAACCGCGATACACACAGGCGACCATTACGAGCGCAAAGCGAAGAATAACCCTTTCGTGGGAACGTTTAGATAAGCGCTCCAGTCAACTGTAATGATAAACGCGACACAGACAATTCTACGGAGACATGTAATTCGCATCGGCGTGCTCGCTCGCTCCGCCGTAATTTATCCGAATAGATTAGAACAAGTCGGTTAAGTAGAATCAGCCTGTCGGAGTCAGCCGCTGGGCAGAGCCCATTGGGAACGGGCCGATGTTATTCAAACGCGCGATGTTGCGCTCGATACGCCGCTCGAACAAGACCGCAGACACGGCTCGAGTACGCGCACATGCTCGACAACCAGTTACAACGATTACGCGCCCTGGATATTGCCTCGAAAAAGCCACGGAACCCGATTCGAACTGTCGCGAACGTCTGCTCTCGCGAATCCGTCGAGGGTACCGCGTTTCGTTTCAGAGGAACCAAAGCGAGCGAGTGACCGATTAACGAGAAGTCAATCATATCTCATCGATTCCACGTTCAATGATACCGGTACCATCAATCTTCCCCTTCGAATGCCACCAAACGACCCTCCACCCTCAACCACCCCTCGTTTCACGATCCTCCATAGACTTAGGCCATCCACAAAGAACATGGACTTTCTCAAAGCTCTAAATGGAACCAAAACGAGCTCACCCCCGTCGATCCGTTCGTTGCGAGAAGAGAAACGATCGATCGTGGAGCTGGAAAAGGGGTGAGGAGAGATCGTAGCTGCAACGGGGCGCTGTCTTCGGTCGTTCGCGTGTAAAGCGAGGTCGTTCCCGTGAACGTCATTCGTCCCTTCCTTTTTTTTTCACCCGCTCTTCTAGTTCTTTTTTTTTGTTTTTTAACGACGCGAATAAGCGACGACCACGCGAACGACAGGGACCGTGAGAAAAATTGGATCTTCCGGTCGGTCGGCCGCGTTACAACCGTTCGCGGCGGAACGACGTCGGTATATTTGCGCGGCTATGAATAATCAATAAACTGGCCGCGCAGGAAGCGGTAAACAGATGTATCTCCGTTGACCCGAGAAGCGAAACAAAAGGGAACAGCGAGCGGAACAGCCGGGAAAAGCGGGGAAAAATCGAGGGAGAGAACGAGTCGGAGAACACACGGCTGGCCATTTCCAGATTAGATCGCCTCGATTTTCCCTGCCCGTTCATGGGTGTCCCGCGACAAACAGCGGCACATTGTTTTATCGGCCATTCGACTCGACCACAGCTCGGTAGAGATACACTGCTACTTAAAATTATACGAGACTCGCGTTTAAGAAGATCGAGTTTTATCGCGCTAAAATCACTAACGAAAGTGTCGACTTTTTTTGAGGTACTGATTGCAGTCGACAAAGTTCTGTATAACAATTTCTTTCGATTATATACGAAATTGTTGAATAAATGAGATGTTGAAACAGTTAATTTTATCGTGTTTTACTATTTGCGCAACATCTGCGAGGAACGTTGTAGATACAAATCCTTGAAGACGCTGGGCGAATGGTTTTACGTGATCGAAATTTGTAACTAAACAAGCTACTCTATGTCGCTCTCTCGAAAGGAAGTTTCGATGGAATAATCGACCTCGAGATAGAGACGAGAGGTACCCACCTTCATGCGAAAGTTCCGTAGATCCAGGCCCATGTTTCTTTCACGATGTTCCGTTTCCCTCTTCCTCTTGACCCTTTTGCAAGGAACCGCCTCGTTTTCGAGCAACTCGAAGCAATTACTCCGGTCGTTCTACAGGAAGGAACAAAGTTATACCTCCTTTCCTGTGGATGTAGGTCAGGAAGAAGAACGGTCGGGGGTAGTTCGGCCATTACCGCGTCGAACGTAAAACCGTTTATCACTCGTACCCCGTTTGCATGCCTAACGACGCCTGACTTCGATCTCCCCCTCTTTTCTTCCTTTGTCTACGACGCATTTTTCATCGAAGCGCCTTTTCCCTGCGAGAATTTTTTCAGAACGGTCCCTTCGCACGTCCCGTACAGCTCTGAACGCGACTGTTTGCTTTTTGTTAGACTTTTGTAATTTACAAAGAATGCGAGGAAAATAATATTTTATTTCTGATAACGAAAAGGACGCGAGAAGGTGAGAGGACAAAAAATTGTAAGCTGTACTGGTAGCGATTTTTATTTGGTTGATTTTTCCTCGAGGATTTAACAACGGAACTTCGTGAAGCTAGGTTCGATGAAAGCTAGATGCAGAAATGTCAGAAGAAGATTTATCGTCCGCGGGAAATCGAACCGAGGGGTCCCGTAATTGTGGACAAGCACGCTACCATTGCCAACGAGACCTTTTGTTCCACCACGCTCATAATCCTATCCTAATGTCCCTCTGGTATCCCCACGGATTTATTACTTATCTGTACGGTAACCTTTATTTATAGAAACCGAGAAGATTTATCTAACAGCTGCTCGTCGACATTGTATCGAGAGTACCAAGAAACAACCCTTCGCAACGAAACGTGTAACCGATAATAAAAATTGAACAAACGTCATAGTTCGCACCGAAACGCGCGCACATCCACGCGATTTGTTCCTCTCACTTCGTTCAACTTTTCCATCGAACTCGAATTACATCCAAACGTCCGCAAACTGTTTCGTCGCGTCGCTATCGAGTTAACGCACGGCAAAACGAATCCGACGCAGTATTAGGTTATTGGGCACGGAAAATTCGAAACCCCCGAGGCGCGTACTCGAAACACGATCGAATGCAACGTTCAACCGTGACCAAATATGGAATTTTGAAAAATGCAAAAATTCATCATGTGCGAAAAGGGGAGAGGAAGAGAGAGAGAGAGAGAGGGAGGAAAAAATTTGGGGGTGAAAAGGGGAGCAACGAGACGCGTTTTATTCACGTTTCGCGCGATTTCGCAGCGAGTTTCGCAATAGAATCCACCAGCGAGCATTCCTTGGCACGTTTCGAAAACGGGTGCAGATTTTAACGAGCGAATTTCGAATTACGACGCAGGATCGGAATTCTTGGTAGGATGCAGCGCCCGGGTTTTATGGGTGCCCGTTAGGTGCCGGAATCTATCGATTCTCACGCTCGAAGCTCTCTGGAAAATTGCAGCGGTGCCGTGGCACGGAATTGGTGGACACAGAGATAGATATTGGCGAGGAACTTTTATGTTCTCGAGCTGTTTACCTGTTTACCTGAGAAAATGTTCCAGCTGCGAATGTAAAACTCTTATCTATACACTTAATTATTTGTTAACTACGATTGTACAGATAGTAATAAACATTTGACAGAACCACCACTCGTTGACTCAATCTTTCTAACATTCCTCGCAATCAATCCAGTATTTCAAAACTTTCGAACAGTAAGCAGTACGCGTCAACAATTTTCCAAGCACGAAACAGCCAACGAAACCGCCATTTTTACGCCTTCGCCGCAATTTACAAAGCTTTCCACTTGTCTCAGCCGACAGAAGTGTTGAAGCCTCCCCGTCCGTTTCCTCAGTGGCTCGTTAGACCCTCGAAACGAGCCAGTTTCTTGCGACCAAGCTGTCCGACGCGAAACACTTTTCCACGGACGTCGAACGGGCCCGATGGCCCGGCCCAGCCGCATAATTTTCGCGGTCCATGAATCGCGCGGGCGGTTTTAATTTGCTCTCACAGCGGTGGCGACTAAATGCAAGCTTAAAAGGCGCCGGTGGAAACGAATTATTCTTTCGCTTAAATGGAATCTCGGGCTTTGTCCCGCGGAAAGGCTCGCGTGCTGCTCTATACACGCTCCTTGTTTCCCCCCCCCCCCCTGTTCAAAGAAAGAAAAGGTTCTGAAACAACGAGTTTCTTTGTGACTTTTTTTTGTGTCTTCTTACGAGTGTTTTCTTATTCCTTTTTCTGTCCATTGAGAGAGGAAGCTTTGTCGTTGGGCGGTTCAAAGGGTGGGTAGTTACGAGGGTGGAAGGGTGGATGATGCGCTCGCGAGTTGGCGAACAGAGCTACTTAACCGAGCTACGTCTAAACACGGAAGTTCGTTTCGACCTGTTTAGAGAGAATCGAGGGGAAAACGCGCGGAGCGTCCACGTAATTGTTCCAGAGCTGGTAACGCGGCGTTGAAGGTGCCGTGTTCGCCTTCTGACACAATTCCCGGACCCGTTCACGTGAATTATAAATTGCGCGGGCTTGGCAAGAATTTGTTGGTACGTCCGCGGAACGCGCGTAGAAAAAGTGGAAGCGTGTCTCCTTCCAGCGTTGGATCGAAACAAGCGTGTCATCAATTATTAATGCCCGTAAATTCCTGTCGTCCTGTGCCTTTCCCTCCGATCTTCTTTTTACGCAGTCGCCGGGCTCTTGAGTAATCGCCTTCGAGAAAATAAATTATAATATAATGCAATCCCGTCCGGGTTTTTGTCGCAATTATCCTCAACGGCGGTTTATTTTACCGGACAACTTTTCCACCGGGAGGCGGAAAAAGTATTCGCAATTATTTCGAAATTAAGAGCTTGTACGTAATGAAAATCCACTTTGCCCGTGTACAGGATCAACCAAAAGATTAGGATCGCTGTCCCTCTTGGGTTTTACATATCATAGATTGCTCCCTATTTTTCTTATCAATTTGAAACCCACGCTATAAATATTAGTAACATTTTACTTGGACGATTTTTGCGTTTCTCAAAATTTACAGAACGAAAATCGTCGATTCAGAACATCGTTCGCGTCGAGTCCACGGATTTTCGATCCCTGGTGGACACGCGAAGCGCAGATCGCCTTCGAATAGAACGAATAGCCTCGATACTTGTCGACCAACTCCTCGTATCGATTGTCACGAAAACGCGAAGCAGCTCGCGTGGAACCGCGACGACTATGCGTCTGATTACTTTTGATTAACGAAGCCTCCTAATTGAGACCGGCTGAAATTGCCGTCACTAATTACACCGTGGCGCTCCGTTTGCTAGACGTTTCGCGGCGGTCGCTATCCGATCCCCGTTTATATACCCACGCTCGAGCTCGTTACGATGACGTGATCGATGAACGCTCGCGAGGAACGATCTTCTTTTATCTGGCGTGGTGAAACGTAGACGCGATGCGGGTTTGCGGTGCCCTGGCCGCGTTTAATCGTCGGACGATGGGCTCGGAACGGTTCCCGATTCTCTGCTGGTACCGATGTAACGACCTCGGATGTGGTAGCGATCCCTCTGCGGCTGCACCGTCGCTCGTACTCGGCAGCCTGGCATTACAGTCTAATTGCTAGAATTGAAGGGTTGCGTAGATTGCTTCATCGCGTACGGAAAGAAAGCCTTAACCGTGCTGCTTTGTTGGAAGACAGTGGGGGATGACTGCGGATATTTGCGCATTCATGGAGAATTCAAATGCATAAATGCATACGGCGCGAAGAGGGTATGAAATATTCAAAGTCAGCGTTTGGTCAGCGTCTCGTTTTATTCTTCCAGCTAATTTTTTCTTACCATTTATTTCCCCTAACTGCTGTACGTTCATTCGTAACGAACGAATCGTAAACGTGTCTGGCACGATTCGACTAGCGCCATCAGTCTCTCTTTCTCGTTACGATCCATCGAAAACGGCCGATGGAAGGGGCCAACGCCCCGTGGCGTCGTTTCCCATCGCGGCCGCTTTTATTGCCCCCGATAAATGTGTTTCCACGGTCGAATCGTCGCCGCCTTTGTCCCGCGTTCTGCCAGGACTCCAGCTGGCCGGAGCGGATCCGGAAATCGCGGTGGAATCGAAACCGGAATCCACGGAGGAGAATAAACGCCGGGCAGAGATAGAGCCGCGTTCCTTCCACGGCTCTTATTTTTCGACGGATATCGACGAGAGCTTTGTGAACGGCGACACGAATCGGTTGGATCGGAGGAATCAGGGGTGAAACGGTGGAAACGACGGGACGCGTCGTAGATATGGAAAATGCTGGTCTTCCATAGTTTGAATATCGTGAAAAATTTACCAATGCGTCGTTTAATTATACTATTATTTCACTCTACTTTAAGCACGGAGATTCAAGAATGAACGCTGAAATTGAATTCTTCCACGCGAAGCGATCGTTTTAAGGGGAATCGAGTTTATAATATACCCGCGCGTATCAAAATTCCTCGTTCTTCAGAAAAACGAATGGAACGGTGAAAAGCGCAGCATCAAAGACTTTGCCGTTATTCTTACATCGTCGTTTTCCCGTACGTGCTTCTGAAAGTGGAAAAAAACACGGTTCCCGGTGGAAAGGAGTCGCTGAAAAGAAGACGACCAAGCGAAAACCCCGCCACCAGTTTCGAGCCAGTTTTCCAGCAGAAAACAGTTCTTTCGATCTCGCAGCGGGTACCCGCGCGACTTCAAAGCCAACGCCGCGAATCCGCGTGCACCGCATTTCCGCGAGCCATCAGGCGAGCGGCTGCGGCAACATTTCGAGCGTTGCGTAAATTGAAATCGTCTCGCGGCAAACTCCCGCAACGGCGCGGCGCTTGAAAGCTGGGAAACAACCGAGGCATATCTTCTCCGGGCCATAAACGGTCCAATTTCCAAGCGAGGCTCCCATTATTTCACGCGTTTTAACGCCGTCGCTGAATCCTGGACGACGACGTGACAAATATTTAATTAAAGCGATTACAGGCGAGATGGACAGGCTTTGTAATCCAGACGGGGATCCTCGAGCTGACCCAGAAACACCGGATATTCTTTCAACCCCTTCGCTGCTGCTCTTGCTCTACACTTTCCTTCCGGTTGCAACGGCTGTTTCCCAACGGAAACGACGCCAGCTCTCATCGTCGAGCCCCTCCCTCTGCGCGGCTCATGCATTTATTCAGCCTAATTACGGCCACTGTGCGGCCGCGATCAGAGATTCTTCAACCCCCTCGCGCGAACCAGGGCGAAGAATTTCGTTATTCGCTCGTTTGCCGCTCGTCCAAACGTTGGATCCGTCTTTCGAACTTCTGAGAGGATCGACGACGCATCGAACGGGTGTGCAGCCCAGGAAAAAGGTAACCAACCGACCGTTCGCGCAAAGGGCGCGTTCGACGCTCGCTCGATTCCCACCGCCAACGCCTTTTGTCTCTCTTTTGTTTTTGCAATTGTCACTGGCTGGCCCCCTTTGTCAAAGGTTTTCACGTCGCTGGGAAACAGTCGACGGGTGGATTTTACAGCACGTCCGCTCTGATAAAGGAAGAAATTCCAGCGTGATTTAAACGTCTCCCCCACTTTCTGGGAGGCTTGCCGCGGCTGTAACATTATAATTTAACGCGCGACGCTCCTGTTTATCTCGCTGCAATAAAGAGGAACGACCTGTGCTCCGCTTCCTTTTTTTCGTTCCCCAGTTTTTTTTTTGTTCATTTTTTTATTAGTTCCTCTTTTTTTCGTTCCCCTTTCGCAACTCCCCTCTCGCCCTGGTAAATAAAAGATAACGTAACGACGATGTTGGTGCATTATATCTCCGTTAAAACGAGATAAACCGGCGCATATTGCCGGGGCGTGCATTAAGCCATGGTTTTACAACAACGGCTCATTGAAAAATGGTCCGCGACGCGGGCTCCGGTTTACCTTTTCATTAGCCGCGCCACCGTCACGATGGAAACTGGGTTAAAATATCAGTCTGCGTCGGTTGTTAATGTATCGCGGTGGTGGTAACAATGATCATAATGCCTGTACACGTGGAAGTTGGTCAGAGTGAAAGAGATTTGTGCAATTAATGCGTTAAACACGCCTGCAACGTTCCAGCTGAAAATGGTAAAAATGAGTCGTAAAAAGGAGAGAGAGAGGGTGGCCTCGTAATACTGTACAATAGCTACCGGGTTGTTACGTTCTCATGTTGATGTAACGATAGCAACAATATCCACAATGATGCTTGTGTTCGTATAGATTTCTCAGCACGCGATACAACTGTCCAATTAATTCACTGAAAGTAAGCTTGTGTAACATTGAAAAAAAAAAAAAATGGTAAAAGGTGGACGCGAAACGGGAAAATGATGTTCATGTAAAATTATAGTGTAGCAATCTCGTTGTTACGTTTTTTGTTCCATGCTAATATATACTAGAGACAGTGAGAATAATAATTACATGTGCGGTAATTAATTAATTTCACAACGCATTCGATTAGAAATTGATTTCGTCTTCAAAGGACATTAACCGCATCCACGGCGAAGAAACCATGATTTATAAACGCCAATCCATTAAGCCATCCAAGACAAACGGCTTTATATCGTACCCGCACTTATTTTTCTTCCTCTCACTGAGAAACCGGAGCGTCGACACTATTTCTTACGTCGCGAACCTCGTGCATCGAACGCTAGTCGGATAACTGAAATTTTTCCGCGTCTGCCGCCATTAATCGACCTCCCAAAGGATCACGTGCTTCCGCAAAAACGGCGGACGAAGCAACCGTTGAAAATACGGCGTTCATCCACCATCGAGTCCCCCGATGTTAATTATGCCCCGCCGCCATTAGCGATTATTTATTCGCGAACTCGGAGGTATCCAAGTAACTGGGTAACAAGAATCCTGAAGCAGCAACACGCTCGTTTAATACCGTTGCAGCATAGAAAATTCTCGCGAGGAAACTCGCGAAATTCTGGAACATTTTTGGAAGCTTCGTAACATTGTTGCAAAGATTTTCAGTGGTTCTGAAATGTTTTAGAGGATTCGCGGTTAGCTCGAAGCTTTCTGCAAAAACTGAAGGGTACCGTGAAACGATTTTCAGCGTTATTGGATACTGACAGAACTCTCTTAGTGGCGGTAGGAAATACTTTAAAATATTTCCAATAAAATGTTCGATATTATTAAAAAGTTTCGACGTTCCTTAATAATATTTTCATAACTCTTGGATGTGTCTGCCGGGCTTGCTGTTATGAATCCGTAGAATCTAGTGGTATTTGAAAACATGGTTGGAGAGTTTCAGTATCCCATAGCGCAATTCGCAACATCTGTCATAGCGTTCAACCAGTTTCATCCCCCTGGACTCATTTTCACGTCATCCAGAACTTTCACTAGTAAAGTTTCTTTATTCTGAAAGCTTGCGTCGTTTAAATTGCAATAACATCGTTAAGTGACGCGCAATCGCGAAGAATAATTCTCCGTTAAATTGAAAATCAGTTTCGATCGATGAGAACAGTCGATCCAATTTAGATCTTTAAGAGAAAATGAAACGTCTACACTTACAACCAACGATAGAAATCTCACGATAAAACTGTCAACGTATCCGCGTGAAAATCTGTGCCAAAGATCGATCGAAGTTTCTAACCGATTCAGTTAATTACCAAAGAGAGAGAGAGAGCTGCGAACAGGAAGACTGTCCGCGTGGAACCAGAGAATACGACTGTATAAAGCCAGGGTGCTAAACAAGTTCCGTGGAATTCGCAACAAGGCGAAAGAAAGTTCGCAACGCGGGAAACTTTCTAGAATATGTATCGCTGATTGCTAACGAGCAAGCCAGCGAGCAGAAACTAACTACGCGAAGAACGAGGGGTAGGTTTCACACTTATTAAGTCATTAAACGAGCCGGAATAAGCTTCTCTCGTCCTCAGTCGGTAATATCACTTTGTCGGTCAATCGAAATATCGTTCTAGCTCGAGAAGGATCCCCCTCGATTCCACTTGTCGCACCCCAAGGGTTTCTATATCAAAGTTTCGCGTTACCAGCCGCGCGCAATTTGCCTTGCGACCTCTGCGTGTGTTCGCATCTACACGCGCACTTGTATCGATCGATTCCAATTTGGATTCGAGTCTTTTTCACGGTGAATTATTACGTAACGCGTATGAAAACCGAAGCAACCCGGGCGTACGCGCAACTGCGCGTTCACGTCCGTCCGGAATTATTAAATCCTACTAAATGCATCATTCAGGAGCATTACGATAAATTCAACACGATATTACATTCTACCGCGACAATAAAACAGAATCTATTTATGGCGGGCACCGCGCAGCTGCGCGAATATCCCGCCTTACTTTTCCCCCGCAGATTTATTAAAATCCCGGTAGATTTACATCCGGGAAAATACCGCGCGACATTTCCACCTGAACATCCTCCGATATTACGAAGCACGATTTATTCCCACAGCAATTTTCGGGGCTCTCGCGCCAGAAGGAACCGCGCAAACTGCGAGGAAAGGGGTTGATTATCGGTGATCGCGTCGGATATCTTCGACAGAGAACAACACTGCGCTGTATCCAAAGCAAATCTCAAAATATCCTTTCAAACGACGAACAACGCTACATTCTCCCTGTAATTTAAAATATTTATTCGATCGACGAGTAAACCTTGTCAAGAGATGAAGCTAGTGAAGGAGACTAAGACCACTTGGAGAAGAGGGTGAAGATTGCAGAGGGTGAATCTCTGAACCGTCTCTCAGCGACGCGAGAATAACCCCCCCAGCTCTCACGTCCTGCTGGCGGTTAATTCGGGACGAAATTCACCCGGGACAATACCTGGTATCCTTCGTTGCGTTATAACCGCGCGAGGATCGCGAGGACACGCGTGTCTCCCCTCGTAAATTCAACGGGCGACCCACATTCGGGAATAACTGTCGGCTGGATAACCCAGTTGCGCGACAGGTACCACGTTTCTCCGCGATCCTTCCTTCAGCGCGGGACAACTTTCCACCGGATGATTGCGAAACCTGTTCACGTAGGCGAAGTGGCGCCGCGAGCCGGGTACATTGATTAAGAACCGCCGGTACACCCGGTGGAATTCCATGGCCGGGTGTATTTGACGACGCGAGGGGGATGCACGACGACGCGGAGCGTGCTCGAGCGATATTTTTGTTGCACGTGGAAATGAGAGGGTGAAAAGATTCTGAACTAATATTGGGGGAAGAAGGCTTTTGCGTTTCGATTCCAAGATTTCCCCGTCGTACATTTGCAAATAAGATTAGAAGTTAAGTCTGTTATTAGCGAAGCAAAAAGACTCCTACAAGTAACCTACCATAGGTTTTCATTACAACTCGTCTTTCTCGAATGCGAAAAGACTTTAAAAAACCCCGAAACGTTTATGTAGAATTTAATAATAGCGGAGCTGCGTTACGAGAAACATTTATTGCAGCGCATTCTAATTTAAATAGTCTGCACATTTTTGTAATTACGCGTGCAGTGTTTTCGCGATCCTAAAATTACTTGCTCGACGAGAAACAAAACCATCCTCTATATTATATTTTATATATATTAAAAAAAAAATTCGATGAAAATGGTTGGTGAGCACCGCTTCTCTAAAACATCTCTAAGAACGCTTTTAAAAGGAAAAAGAGCACGGATTCACGGGGGATCGTGGCGATGAAACTGATCGTTGAAATCCATTCTCGACGCTCTAATGAATAGGAACGACGGAACGGGGTAAGCCCCGTCCGAATCGGCAGTTTCCACCGCGGTGCAAGGTCGAGCGAAGCTCCCTTAACGAGGGACAACGCAGATACGGGGTTGGCAGATACGATAGGACGGGTAAAAGACACGCGAGTGCTCTGGGACAAGGAAGTGGGATCACGATGGAACGAGGAGTTTGCATGTTGCCTTAAAACAAAAAAAAAAAAAAGAGAAAGAGAAAAAGAGAAAAAGAGGAAAGGGGCCGGCGAATCTGATCGGTCGTGACGATACCGCGCTATAGCGATTCCGCATCACGATCTCGCGTTCTACCGACGGTAGCTGGAATGTGGGTCAGCGTGTGCTCTTTCGAACGACTTTCATCGCGAGGCGGAACGTGGACGAGCTTCGAAATGGAGGTTTAACGATTCGACAGAATCGTGAAACACGGTGTTCCCGTAATAGTGTACGAAGATGCGACGGATGGGATGTTTTATTGCGACGACCACTAAAAACTGTGAAGGCTCGGAGGGTTGGAATAGCGGTTGGAAATGGAGATAACGCCAGAGGGGCTCTCCTTTAGTGATATTCGTTTCCAAATTGATCGATAACGTTTTATAGCTGTATCGCGGTGGGTCTTTCACGAAATTAATTCTCGCACCCCTAAACTACTCAGAATTATGCGATACTTTCCGTGGATTCATTATTTCAGAGATTCCGCGTTTAAGTATTGAAATTGTGAAATAATCAAGCCGAGTCGACGAATCAAACAGCCTTGGGCAGGGTGGATTACGTTGCTGGCTGGTGTTACGCGGCTGCTGCACTATTTACCATCCCCGTCTTCGTCACGCGAGTATTCGACGCGTCTCCGTTTATTATTCCCTTTGGCGCGCACCAATCAGCGCGAAATTCCACGCGACAGAAATTCCATTTGGAAATCCCAGCGCAGAGACGCGCGGATACCCATCTCTGTGAATAACGGAGGCGTCCCCGAGCGTCGATATACTCGAAATCCAGTTAGCCAAATAATCGGACAGGGGTACGCGCGCGCGAAAATCCTCGCCCCCCGTCGCGTGAACCCGAAAGAAATCGACCGGCCGATAATTGGACGACCGATTCGATTAATCTCCTCGTATTGGGTAATTTTAACGGCTCGAGATCGCGAGATACCGAACGCGGCGCGCGCGAATCGAATCACGGCGATTCTCTGACTAAGCAGATCGAAGATTTAATGGAGGAATTGAAACGATCGCCGCGGATTTCTTCATTCCGTAGGAAATTGCATTTCGAGCCGATTCGAATTCAGCCACGCCAACCGAATCGGCATAATTTGTATGCTTATCTAAGTTTCACATGAAATCGCGTTTAAAAGTATCGATTTCCAAGCGATTTAAGTTCGACGAGCGATAGTCGATTCCTCTAGTCGAACGAATTAAAATTGAAAGCGTAGATCCGCGAAGCGATACAAACTCGCGAGAACAGAGATCCCAAGGAGATGACCAATTTCCAAGCGAGCGAGTAGCTATCCAAAGCGATCGAGGCGTTTGAAAAATTGCCACTGTGTCCGCCCTCGCCTCGATCCCCTTTTCACGAGGATCCGCCTCCCCGCTCAGACCGGCTTTCAATCATTAATCGACGTCCACGCGACAACAGACTCCGGCACAAAGCGTCCTAGGTCTTATCCGTCCCGATGCTTCCACTTTATTTCAGGCTCGATCAGCGATCGCGGTATCCCGATAGCGTACGCGATCAGCCGGAAGTGATAACAGGCTGCACCCCTGCGCGCTCGTAATCGTTCGAGGGGCTGCATTGTCGTTGCGTCTGCGCCACCCTCCCAGCGTCCTCTTTTCTTCCTCGTTTTCAAAGATATCGAGATTAACCTCGACGTATTCCCGCGTTTATCTGAACAGTCGCAAGTGGAATGCACCTTGTGCACGTTGAAATCGGCCAGGATGCGATTCCCTGCATCGCTTTCTTTCTTTGACGTTGCATGCCGATCGGCTTTCACGCGACAACGAGGAATCGACGCTGTTTCGAGACGAACTGTAAAAACTGACGTGAACTGTTCGCGTCAGAAAGAGTCTCAATTTTTTACGCCAATATTTTTTATATTATTTCAGTTCGATAACCGGTAAAAACGTGAACGCTACAGCATCGTTAATTAAACTGTAGCTACACGATGGCGTATAAAGATGCATTTACTGCAGCGGCGGCTAGTTTCGATGGGATTTCGAGAGAGTATCGAGCGAATGCTCGCATTCGACGCACAGATAGTCTCGTATTGGTAAATAAAATTGATACGCAGTCAGCCATCGCTCTCACTCTCTCTCTCTCTCTCGATCGCACACCTTTGGAATAAGCTTCGCTGACATCAACCTGTCCAATGAGCCGCGACATATCGCGACATACCTGTCGCATTTCCGAAGTTGCGTCACTCGCGCCGGAATAGACTCGCAACGCGTTAAGCCCGATTGATTAACCGTTGAATTAATCTCTGAAAGCTGTAATGGCGTAAACGGGAATTTAATTGGAAATAATGTACCTACAAAATGGAATGTCATTATCCGAAGCCTTTTAATTTACTCGCTGACGATGTTTGAACGTACATTTTTCGATATTGAAATATGTAACGCTTTCAATTTTTTAACCAGATAGAAGAGGATGATATTATCTACTAGTTACTGAAAAATTTTTTCGTTAAATGCAGAAACGATGTGATCGTTCGACGAGACACAAATTAGGGTCTTTTAATAAAGCCACCCTCATTCACGTACTATATAATATAGCCGCAGATTAACAGAATCACGTTATCCTAACTAATTACCTATCCTCCAGCAGACCATATCTCCGCCACGGACTCAAATGTCCCCCAAGGGACCGCGCATCTATCCTAAACCTGATCTACCAGAATTCAAACTCCTCGATCTTCATTCAAACCACCCCTACGCTCCCGTTTGATTTATAGATCTCCTTCGCGTTCCCATCGAGAGAATGGATGAACTCTTGGAACTCTTCAAGACCACCGACACCTGAAACACCGAAATTATCGCGAACTAATCAAATCGAACTTGAAATTGAAGTTTCCTACATTCTTCGCGAAGTTCGAGCTCCTCCGTTCACGACGCGGCACAGTGACCGAACGATGCATTAAAACAACGAATGAAGAGACTTGGAACATTAGAAAATTGAGTTTCCCGTTCTATTAGCGAAATTGGGGTTCCTCTGCTCCGCGTGGCGAGTAAATCGAGCAGCTAATGCACCGAAAAATAAAATATCCCAATTATCGTGAAACGAGGAACGAAGAAATTTCGAGCGCAACTGGAGTTTCCCATTTTCTTAGGAAAATTGGGACTACTTTACCCGCGTATAGTAACCGTTCCACCAGGATAATCCACTTGGCCATTAAACGGAACATTCGCGGCAAACGGACCCATTACCACGTACACAGGCGTCCACGCGGAGATAACAATGGACTTGGAACTTGTACCAGTTGGCGGAGGGATAAACAGGACCGCTCGAATGCCGGTTTATGGCGGACGGTTTGAGGGAAGGGGGGTGGTGAAAATATTTTTTCGCGACGTGGCATCGGATCGTCAATATTTGAATCGAGAGCAAATATTTGACTTGGCGAGCGGAGAGTCGAGGGGGATGGGAGTGCTGAAACAATTCGGTTGATTGTTGCGTGATGGGAACGTGACGCGGGCCTGTAGTTTGTTCTATGAAAAATTGCTCTGTTGTTTGTAAAAATTAGTGATCGATGGCGCGGAATATCGAATAGTTGGAATATCGATCACGTTGCTCGGGATAATTCCGACAACCCCGCGTACACACTATTCTGGTAAAGAAAAAAAATATTGTAACGCGTATCGTAACTTTTTGATGAACCGTTACTACATAGTGGATTTCGATGGTTGTCGGATGCTTTAGAACATTGTACTAAACTATACGAAAGTACGAACTGCTGTAGCGCTGGTTAGAATATTGTTGCGAACTTTGGAGCCTCGTTGGACGTTGAAGGAAGGCATTTCATAAATTCCTGCTGTGCTTGACATTGCTGCAAGGCTCTGAAATACCGTCGAGTATCTTGCGATGCTGTCCGACGTTCTCTTACGGGTGTAAAATACGTAGAAGACGCGTTGCAAAGCTTTCTTCCCCTCAAAACCGCGTACTAGTCATTACTACGCGTACACGAGTATTCTCGAAATAATTTTTAATAACTACTATATAAATCCTCGCTCGTTTTCCAAAGGACGAAGCTTCAGGAGGAGGAAAACACGAATTCCTCGCCTGGCGCTGCCATTTCGTCGCGTCGCTCGCGATGAATTATTCCCGCGGTCGTTCGTGGAAACCTTCCCGATTCCGCGAGTGAATTTTTCACTCCACCAACCGCAGACTTTATCCTCGGCGTATCGCCAGGCTCATATACGCGACGCCATTATCCGGGACAACTGTAGTTCGTGTATCCATTACCGCGTACACGGCCATCCGTACGATTCAACGATGTAATTACAGACGCAGCAGGTTGCATCGTGGCCCGTTGCACACGCTTCGCAGGATACCGTTCCCATCTAGCCGAACAAGCCACTTTCGAATTGGCTCTCGCTCGATTTCGCGGCTAAGGTCGCTCGAGGACCGCTTAAAATTGCTCGAGATTTTATCGATGTTAATCAGCGGCGTCGATGTCGTTTAAGATCGCTCGAGGGTCGATTAGGATCGTTTCGAGGTCATTGAACTCACCTGAAACGATGGAACTCAATTTTCTTCGGTACCATTGAAATGAAAATGGTTAACAGGCAACCAGTTACACCAGGAAACGCGATAGTAATTCCATTTGGCGTTCCTTCGCCCTAAGTAACGCGTACCTTTCAATCGAAAACTGTCCGTACACGAACAGCTTCGAAGAGACCTCGTTCGTGATCCTCGTGAAGTTGTTGGACGCGGGTCGGACGTTGTCGTTTCGCGAAGTTTCGACCAGACGCCATTACACGCAACAAGCGCGGTTTACAGATCCATTACCACGCACGAGATTGCCTGCGTATCTCCGCGAAACAGCTTCAATCTTTCCCGATAATTACCCCAAAACTGCGAATACACCCGCGACGCGGATACCAACCCCTATTTTTCCGCTGGAAACCTCGTCAGCGCGCCTCCTTCCGAGAGCGTTTACCGTAATTCGTTTTAAATCGATGGTTTTTAGGTAGCATATAGGAGGCATTAACGGCGAGACATAATAGTCTTCCTCTTATTTAGCAATTACAGTCCATCTTAGAGGTTCATGGCTTCCAGAGAAATTATTCCATGAGGGGTGCATTAAGCCAGCAGTGCGAGGATGAAGGATAATTCGAATCGCACGAGAGAAATTGAAAGGGGATGAAGAATTTTCAAAAATCTCTGCTGTCGAACGAGGAAGCTTCAGACGCGATTTCGCTTTCCCTTCTGGTCATATCTTGGCTCCAGCATTCACCCCTTGCAATATCTCCCAAGGATAACAGAGCACTCCGTATCAAGAATCATCCCCCAATAAAAATACCGCAATAAAAGAGGAAATGTGAGAAAAGGAAAATTCCTCGATCATCGCAATCACAAGTAACATCGAAACGAGTATAAAGAAGAGGCTGTAAAAAGTACCTTTCCCTAAGCCAAGCGTTTGCTTCTCAATTATACCTAATGCACCCACAATCTAATACATTTCTGCACCCAACGAAACTGCAGTCTTGGTCTTATAAAAAAATAAATTTCTCACCTAACGAACCCTGCCCCTCATTTTATAAAAAAATAAATTTCTCAGCGCGTGGTGGAACAACAGAAGAGTGGAACCGTGCACGGTCACGCGCGCGGTGCACCGATGCACCCCTCGAGGGACGTTGGCCGCAGCCCTCGCGGATATTAGTTCCGGATTTTATTATCGGCCGGAAGTGGCCGGCTCAGGTCGCGCTGGGAATTCGATAAGACGGAAGGCGGCTCGTAAACGATACAGAAATACGATGGGGACGTGAGACAGCGTTGGCGAACGACCCGACGCCGTTCGAAATGTGCGCGTGAAACTATACAGGTCACGTAATAGCCGCTAGCTAAGCAATCGATTACGGAAGGGAGCGTAAAAGTAATCGCTTTATAGTTCTTGTCCTTAGATACGCGAGCAGCAACCGTGTTTCCACCCTGGCTGGAATTGTCTTGGATGGAACGAGCGATGCGCGGAATTGTGTCTCGATGTACGTCGCGGTTGCTCGATAGGGGTGGCTTTGGCTGCTTTAGCGAGGATGGATGCGCGCTGAGAACGCGAATGCGAGTGAATGATTTGTTGATTCGAGTGTTTAATACGAGTTAAAGTAAAGGAAGATGTATTGCAGATATGAAAGGAAGCTGGAAATTGTCTTTAAAGGAATAGCGTGAAATTGTTATCAGTCTGAAAGAGAGGGTTGTACAAGTTTTCTCCTGTTTCAGAGGAAAACTATTTTCGATGGATCCTTTGTCGTCGAATAGGAAAGTCGAAAGGATTTTTCAGTTCGAGCTTATAGCAGAAAAATTTTGTTTCGTTGGCCGCGCAAAAAGTGTGTGCCTTACAGTCCCGGTTCAAATACAACACGGAGTACAAATAGAAATGCCATTCGAACTCTCTGATAAAATTCCTCTCTGCTCAGCGATCCATCATTCGATCTACACCGTCTGCGCCGTCAAAAGAAAAACAGCCTTTCACGAGCGACTCCATCAAAGGAACGGAAACCGAAACAAGAACGGCAAGTACGCCGGACGACCGATTGCGAATCAGATTCATCGACCAGTCGAGTAATTCGAGCCATGTTCGCGGTAACGTGCATTCTTTTTTCACCGCTTTCCTAAAAGAGTCGCGCACGCATTCGCCTCGCTCTCGCCCCAAAATGGACACGGCCCGCGTGCGATTTATTATTCGACTGTCCTCGATTTCGATCGTCGCTACTTCTCTGAAGACCAATGTCTCCGTTTTCTACGCGACGCCGTGCGATTTCTCGTAAAAAATATTATCTTGCGTGTTATTTTTAACAAATAAAAACGAACAAAGGAAGCGTACAAATGCCTGTGTGTATACGGCGTAGCGATAATGGACAGGAAAATTACGCGTATAGATACGCTAACGATGCAAATGGGTTAAGAGAGGTTTCACCTTAGCGGTTTCCAAGCGATAGAATTGCGACACGGTTATCATAGCTTCCGTGCAGTTAAGTATCCTTTTGACGAGCGAGCGTATCTCTCTTTCTCTCTCTCTCTTTCGCCTTTTCATTCGAGGAAAACCAATTAAAAAGCGTCGAGATGACATTTAACTGCAAATGAAACCTGTACGAGTATCTATGACGATAGTGTCTAAAAAAATATCGCCTAGAAATTACTGGTGCGAAACTGTTCTAGCTTTCCCAACGCTTCATCTTTTTGTCGTTCCACCAAACGTATCACTTCGCAGAAACAAAGTGATTCACTGGTTGGAAAGTAAATTCCACCCGTTTAACGATCACGCAATCTCGCGAGCGATCCACAATCGCCTCTCGTGGGCGTTGGAAATTTTCGTGAGGGATTCGAGTCGACAGCGGCCGAACCGCTCGTGGCACGGTCATTGGATTAGTTGGTAGGTGTCGATGCGTTTAATTTAAACGGCGTAAACGACGCCAGTCTTTTCGATCTCGATCGAAAGCCCCGTCTTCCGTTTCGCGAGTCTCTTTCAATCACGCTGCAACCAATTTCGAAGCCACGACGACTTCATTTAGCGTGGATCGATTGAATTTTAGTGAAATTCCTCGATGCGTTTCCCGACTCGCTCTATGTTTTATCGCCGTTCTAATTATTTGATTTCGAGCGAGTAATGCGTTTGTTTGGAGTTTCAAGTCTGAAGTTTGCTGTAGGGATTACAGCGCGCTGAATGGAGTCCGTGCAAGTTTGTACGGGGAACTGCGAAGACAATCTTGGCAAGATTAGCCACCTTGTCTTACGAGGAACGAAAAGGTTCGGCAGCTGAATTCAATTTCCCTTCCAGCCCTTGAAACAATATCCCGTTTAATTAACGCAACAAGATTCCAATCCCTCCAATTAGTAGTATAAATCGAATAACCGAAGAATTTATTCAACAGTTTCGAAATAATGTACTTGCTTCAAAACTTAACAAGTCTCTTGAACCTCTGAACAGCCCCGAATTTAAAGTATCGTTCGAAGAAACAACCTTTCGATACCCTCAGAAGCGATTATAAAATTCTAAAAAATTTGTCAAGAGTCGAAGTCAGAGTCTCCCTTCGAATCGTGACGCGAATCAGAGAAATCAGCTTTCGACAAGCATAGTAGGAAAACCCGAAGCGAAAACGAGATCGCGGCCGCGGCAATCAATCGAAAGCACGGCGGCGCGCTCGATAACCCCGTTTAAATATCGATCAGCGGCGAAACAACGTTTTCGCCGGGCGATTCCCGAAATTTCCGGCCGTCCCTGGCCGTGGACGCGTAATTCACGGCCTGTCGACGTTTATTTTCCACCCTGGCCGGTCGGCGGCCGCCCCCCCCGGCTCGATTTCCATTTTAAATCGAGCCGCCCTTCCGCTGGCGCGGCCGAAATTTCGCGAGCAAACCGCCACGCGCCGAGTTCCATGGAAATTTTCGTCAGGGTTCCGAGCTACGCGACCGGAATGAAAACGATCGGAAATGCGCTCGCGAGACTTCTATTCGAGGTGGATCGCGTCTACCATTGAATACAGAGAACCCGGATGTTGATGCATCGAGGAGTTTCTAGTTCTTCGAAACAATAAATGAACGGCAAAACCACTTCGCGAGAGCAGAATAGATAAAGATGCAGTCGTTGATCAAGCTGACGGTGATTCTAAGAGAAATCTTGCCAATATAGATTACTAAGGAGACGGTCACAGGAATATTGAGGAATAAATAAATATTTCTTTTAATAAATTGGAATTCAATAAAGTACAATCGTATTGCAAAGGTTTGAACGCTAGAGCTACTCGAGAGAAAATTAAAATACTCTAATTTCATTCAAGGGAAATATCATGTAAGATATTTAAATGAGGAATTACAGGAAACTCACAAAAGTAACGAAGACAGTCATTTTGACTATAATTTAATAGCTCTAGCGTTCAGCCCACTTAAATTTAATACGTAGTCCTTAGCTTGATATCGTCTTCGAGAGCGCAATCTCTCGAAAACGTTACCAAGGGCCCAGGTCCACCCCGTGGAGGTGACTACGCAGGGACCCATCCCTAATTTCCCTAATCCCATCCACCCTCCATTACATCTATGCGTTCTCGGTACAGAAGGTACCGAGGACTGACTCTACTTGTGAATTTTAATCCGGAATCCATAATACATGTTCCAAAATTTAACATGGATTTTAGAAATTGCAGTATGGATTTTATTTTACGAAAGGGATAACAAGGAATGCCATTTTCTTACTCAAAGTGAAAGTTCTAAAGTGACTCTACTAACACTTTAGGGGAAATTAAAGTGTTTCGCAAAAGGTTCAACGGAACGATATTCTAAACTCTAACTTTAATATCGAAAAGAAATTGATACTAAGGAAATTAAACATAAATTGAGAACTGAAACTAAGTTGAAGATAAAGTAGATAAAGAAGATAAAATTCGCGACGCGACCGGAACGAACAAGTACCAATAAACCTGCGTCACATTCTCGCGAGAGCATTCTATCCCGATGGTTCGACGCTATCCATTAGGTGAACCATACCCGACGCGAATCGCGAACAAGTTATGCCACGTCTTACATTGAAACAATCGGAACCACGCTCTCCCCAATGGTGAATGCGGGTACCATCAAGAATTCAGCGAGGCTTAGCATTAGGACGCATTGCCCATCGACGAGAACGAACTTCGCAGACCGCCCCAAGTCGTCTTACAGCAGGTCCGAAGACCCCAGCGACACGGGGTAGGAGCTACTCGGAACGAACCGCGATGAGCGCGTCCACTGTGCTAAGCCTATACCCAAGTCGAGTACCCAACGGGCGTACCAATCGACAAGGGCTGCGAAATCTCAATGGGCTCCGAAAACCACATCAGTTTGATTGAGTCCCGTCTGTTTCACTGCGTGACGATGGAAGACGAAATTTCGAGCGAATAAAAAGAAAAAGAAACGATCGTGAAGCGATCTTAAGAAGTAGAAAATTAGAATGCTCGAGGGAGTACGTAACGCATTTTCATTGGTATAGACTAAACGCGAACCGACTTAAGCGAGAACAATATGTTCTATTTTAATAGATGAGCGGTAACGGATGGGGGAAGTGGCTGTTTCTCACTTCGTGCAAGAAAATGGATTCCTTTACAGTTTTATTACAAAGGCGAAGAAAGGAATAGGGGAATTACATACATGTACAATAAGTAAAACAAGTAAAACAAGTAAAAAAATCAATAATTAAAATCCCTCGGCGATCCAGCGGCGATCCAACGGCGATCCAACGGCGCTCCATCGGCGATCCAACGGCGAAAACCTAAACTTAACTTAACAAACTCTAGCTTAACTAACTACACAATTTACAATCCAATATAAAGTTTTCAACTAACTCAACATTAGAACTACCAGCAATAAAAGTGTTTTGATTTCATGCGAACAAAGTACAGTGATAGTTGTACGAAAAAGTAAAAATATTCGAAAGGGAAAGCAAAGAATAGAGAATAAAAAGTGAGAAATAAATTTAAGTTAATGCAATATTATAGAAAATTCTAAAAATTAATGTATAATGTCTATATAAAACAATCAGTTTAAATGCTTTGGTGGTTCTAATATTGAATTTACATCAGTACTTAAGTCTACGTGCGTAGTCCTTAGCTTGATATCGTTTTCGAGAGCGCAATCTCTCGAAAACGTTACCAAGGGCCCAGGTCCACCCCGTGGAGGTGACTACGCAGGGACCCATCCCTAATTTCCCTAGTCCCATCCACCCTCCATTACATCTGTGTGTTCTTGGTACAGAAGGTACCAAGGACAGACTCTACTTGTAAATCTCAAAGAACCGGATTCCATAATACATTCTCTTTACATAGATTCTAGAGATTGCAGTATGGACTTTATTTTACGAAATGGATAACAAGGAATGCCATTTTCTTACTCAAAGTGAAAGTTCTAAAGTGACTCTATTAACACTTTGGAGAAATTAAAGTGTTTTGCAAAGGGGAATACGATACCAGATTCTAAATTCTATTACTCTATTATAAGAAAAATTGATAATGATTTTAATAAAAGTGGAAACAAAATTTAGTTAAACTAAAATTAAGAATTAAAACTAAGTTGAAGCAAAAATAGAGAAAATTCGCGACGCGACCGAAACGAACAAGTACCAATGAACCTGCGTTACAATCTCGCGAGAGCATTCTAACACAATGGTTCAGCCTCTAAGTGAACCATACCCGACGCGAATCGCGAACAAGTTATGCCACGTCTTACGTTGAAACAATCTGAACCACGCTCTCCCCAATGGTGAATGCGGGTACCATCGAAATCTCAGCGAGGCTTAGCAGTAGGACGCATTGCCCACCGACGAGAACGAACTTCGCAGACCGCCCCAAACCGTCTTACAGCAGGTCCGAAGACCCCAGCGGCACGGGGTAGGAGCTACTCGGAACGAACCGCGATGAGCGCGTCCAATGTGCTAAGCCTATACCCAGATCGAGTACCCAACGGGCGTACCAATCGAAAAGGGCTGCGAAATAACGATGGGCACCGAAAACCACATCAGTTTGATTGAGTCCCGTCTGTTTCACTGCGTGGCGATGGAAGACGGAATCTCGAGCGAATAAAAAGAAAAAAAAAGCGATCGTGAAGCGATCGTGAGGTGATCGTGAAGCGATCTTAGGAAGTAGAAAATCAGAATGCTCAAGGGAGTGTGTAACGCATTTTCATTGGTATAGACTATACGCGAACCGATTTATGAGAGAACAATTTGTTCTATTTTAATAGATTTGCGGTAACGGATTGGGGAAGTGGCTGTTTCTCACTTCGGGTAAGAAAATGGATTCCTTTACAATTTTATTGTGAAGGTGAAGAAAGGAATAGGGGAATTACATACATGTACAATATATAAAATTATATAAAATTATTAAAAATTATTTAAAACTAAGAAAACGCATCCCACGGCGATCCAGCGGCGATCCAACGGCGATCCAACGGCGCTCCATCGGCGATCCAACGGCGAAAACCTAAACTTAACTTAACAAACTCTAGCTTAACTAACTACACAATTTACAATCCAATATAAAGTTTTCAACTAACTCAACATTAGAACTACCAGCAATAAAAGTATTTTGATTTCATGCGAACAAAGTAAAGTGATAGTTGTACGAAAAAGTAAAAATATTCGAAAGGGAAAGCAAAGAATAGAGAATAAAAAGTGAGAAGTAAATTTAAGTTAATGCAATATTATATAAAATTCTAAAAATTAATGTATAATGTCTATATAAGACAATCAATTTAAATGCTTTGGTGGTTCTAATATTGATTTTACATCAGTCTACGTGCGTAGTCCTTAGCTTGATATCGTTTTCGAGAGCGCAATCTCTCGAAAACGTTACCAAGGGCCCAGGTCCACCCCGTGGAGGTGACTACGCAGGGACCCATCCCTAATTTCCCTAGTCCCATCCACCCTCCATTACATCTGTGTGTTCTTGGTACAGAAGGTACCAAGGACTGACTCTACTTGTAAATCTCAAAGAACCGGATTCCATAATACATTCTCTTTACATAGATTCTAGAGATTGCAGTATGGACTTTATACGATAGGGATATGAGAGAAAGGATATAAGGAAATTACATACACATACAATATTATATAGAAAAATAATTAAAATCAGTAATTAAAATCCCTCGGCGATCCAGCGGCGATCCCTCGGCGATCCATCGGCGTTCCAACGGCGATCCAACGGCGAAAACCTAAACTTAACTTATCTTAAACTCTAACTTAACTAACTACACAATTTACAATCCAGTACAAAGTTTATAATTAACTCAACGTTAGAACTACCAGCAATGAAAGTATTTTAATCTCGTGCGAACAAAATAGAATGATATTTATGCGAAGAAGTAAAAATACTCGAAAAAGAAAGCAAAGAATAGAAAATAAAAAGTGAGAAGTAAATTTAAGTTGATACAATATTATGGAAAATTCTAAAAATTAATGTATAATGTCTATATGAGACAATCAGTTTAAATGCTTTGGTAGTTCTAGCGTCAAGTTCACATCTGTACTTAAATCTAGCACGTAGTCCTTAGCTTGATACCGTTTTCGAGAGACCGGTCTCTCGAAGACGGTACCAAGGGCCCAGGCCCACCCCGTGGAGGTGACTACGCAGGGACCCACTAACGCATTTCTGAATAGTTAATCTTTAATTTGTTCACTTACCAATCAGCAGGCAACAGTTGTCATCACAGTCCACTATCGTCCACAATGTCCACTACAGTCCACTACTATCGATAAGTGTCCACAAGTGACCACTAGTGACCACTGCCCTTGGTACCTCCATCGCTGTCCACCACCGTCCACAAGTTTCCACAAATGTTCACAAGTATCCACAAGTGTCCACAAGTGTCCACAAGTGTCCACAAATGTCCACAAGTGTCCTCAAATGTCCACAAGTATCCACTAGTATCCACAGTGTCCACTAGTATCCACAAGTGTCCACAAGTGTCCACAAATGTCCACAAATGTCCACAAATGTCCACAAGTGTCCTCAAATGTCCACAAGTGTCCACTAGTATCCACAAGTGTCCACAAGTGTCCACAAGTGTCCACAACCCTTAGCACTTCCACCACTGTCCACAGTTGTCCACCACCGTTCACAATCATCCACTAGTGTCCACTACCCCTAGCTCATCCACAGCTAGCCACCAATAGTGGTCACTCTCGTCTTCACCCTAACCCTCTCGCTACGGTAGCCAAACAGCCAAAAGACCCCATATTGCGCTCGCACTGCTTTTATACACACGTTCCCACTATCATCGATCTCCCACTATCATCGACCTCCCACTATCATCGACCTCCCACTCTCCTAAATGTCGCGAGTTAACAAAATCAATTTTTACACTATAACAGCCTATAATTCATTAATTTTTGTATTTTTATTATAAATATATGCTCTTTGCAACTTATTGCAATGGTGTGCACCATTTTTTATATATTTTTTACATATTTTTTTACATAAAATCGCGCTCAATCACCTTAAATGCATTATGATAAATTTTTATGCATACAAAGAACCTTATATTACTAATTGAAATCGTTAAAAGAATGTTTTACTTTTTATTTCAGGTTGACGTACCACGCCAAGACGCCACACCGCATACCCCACATTGTGAGTACCTCGTTAAATCGCAACGTTTAATTAACTCTGACTCCGGTTGCGCAGCCGGTCCGCGGGAATAGTTTTCGCGGGAATTCGTCGGCGAAGGTGGAGGGAAACGAGAGATATGAAAGAAGTTTCCATCCCCCAAAGGGTAGAAGGGAGTATAACCTACCCCACTTCCGTAATTTTTAATCTTTATCCGTTTAATCCACACCGCTTCGTCTACGGACAAGCTCAAAGTACCACCCCCTCTTCATCGCAGGGTTAAATATCGAGCTCCCATGAGCAGGCGATATTAATCTAATCCCTTTTGACTAACGGGGAACAAAAGGAGCCCGTCTTTGACACAGGGGACCGCGGGTGACGTTGTGACCAAGATTTAACGCCGGATCCGGAGCCGGGCGCGCTTTTAATTTCGATTCCAGGCGATGATGGACGCTCTGAACGAGGATCAGCGCCTTTCCAGTTGGCTTTCGAAATTAATCGCAGGAAAAGTTTTGTAATTCAGTTCGAATGTAGCTCTCGCGTTGGTAATAACAGCGAACTACGAGGCGGACCGATGTTATTTTCGTTCCTGGAAACTCTTTCCCGTTGCGAGCCGCTGGTATTTGTTCCCTTGTTCGCCGCTACCCTCTCTATAGGCACGAGTAATTGCGTAACTGGTTTATGTAGAACTCTGAATGGACGTTTCAATCACCAGGATTATATTCCAAATCAGAATTAACAAGCATTCTTTATTCGCTATTTTTATTTCGAATTAACATGTTTTACCCTGAACTTCGATAACAAGCGAAAATCGTTTGAAAATCGTTGGTAAAAGGTTCGAAGATAAGTCGGAAGAGCGACCGTCGGGTGACCAATCCGTGATTAATCGCAACCGGGGGTAGAAGATGCGTCGGATGAACCGAAGATGGACCAAAAATGGTGGACAGAAGCATCTGTGCCACGCTGAAAATCCTCTGGGAGAGAACTGGCTTAATCCTCTTACGTCCGTTGCGTTGCCACGGAAAAATGGCGTTCCACGGTTGACCTTAAACCCGACAGAAACGCGGGGGATGTCCTCCGCGTCCTCCACGTGGGGAAATCACGCCTGGTGGAAGCGCATGGCACGGTGCCTGGCGGCTCTACGCCAGCGAATCATCGTTAAGGAGATTTTTCTGTCCTTCGGGGAAATGAAACGAAATTGAAGTCCATTCATTCGGTCTACTTCCTCTTGGCTCTTCGCTCTTTGAATTAAACGCCGATGGCGCGGGTGGGAGGATCCCAATTATCTTTCTCTCTTTGTAATTTTGTTGATTCGAGCGTGGAGACGATACTGGAATTAGCTCTCTTATACTTTTCCTTCCATTCCCATCTCAGCTTTCATTTCTATTTCCATTTCTTTACTTCCACATTTCCATTCCTTTTATATTAACACTCAGTGTCCTTATCTTGGAAATATTTCCGCAAAATTCGCAAACCTCGCCCATCCTCGCCAGTTTTACAGAATTCAGTGAACGCGGTGTTATTTAATCGCCGTCGCGTATCTGGTAACTCAAACAGTTTAAAAAGGATCGAGCGACAGCGCGGAGTGACCTAATTAAAAGTACAAAGCGAAATCCAATCGCGCAGTAGGTACCACTGCAGAATGCTTAACGTCAGAACGCCGCTCCAATTACTCTCTGATCCTGATACCGGTAACCAGCCGATCGGAACGTAGCTTTCGAGATCAGAAGACGTGCCGTGAAACGCAACGAGAGACGATCGTTTCACGCTCCGCGACGATTCGACTCGTTCACTCGACGCGTGAAGATTCGCGTCGGAGTAGTCCCGCGTGCACGTTCCATCGACCAATTACGGAAGTCTCGATGGCCTCTAATTAAGATCCATGCTTTCTCGTTTCTTTTTTTTTTTTTCGCGAGTGGCGACCTGGCAAGAAAATAATTGCCGTCAGCGCGTCGATCCTTTCGCGTGGCAGCGTCTATTTAAGACTGAAATTCGCCGCCGCTTCTTCGCCGGGGGATGAAAGTCACCGAGGCTGCCGATGATACGTTCGACGGGGTTGGGGTAAATTAGCGCGAGACACCGTTCCGTCTTGAGGGGGGCCAAGCTCGTTCCTCGAGGCTGAGACGCAATTTCGACGTGATACTCGTTAATTAGGCTTTCGACGCCCGCGAGATTCAGCCCAGCAGTTTTCCGTCGCCGATCCCTGCTTTTGAAGTTCCGCCACTTGCGCTTCATTAGCTCTCGCGTTCTTGTTCACCGATGACGGACGAGCTTGGCGGGTTATCGAGTGACGTTGCTATAAGCAAAGAAAATTTCTGGGAGGATGGAAATATTTATCGCGTCCATCGAAAATTTTTAAGCGTTTACAAAATTATCGTTTCATGTTCCTCTGAACGTTTTTACATCAATATTAATTTCAGTTAGACGAGCCAATCTTGCAAACGTTCCTATTCCCCCCCCCCCCCAAAAAAAAACCACTTGCAGAATAAATCTTTCAGCTCATGCAAATACATCGAGCTACATGGTAAGAAGTTTCGCGAAACTTCCGCGCATCATGTTAAACAGTCGTTGCTCTTATTCCTTCGCCTGGTCCGTAAAGTTTAAAGAACAACAAGTAACATCAATTGTGCGTTTTTCCGCGAGAAATAAACTGGTTGAACATCCACCGGCTACACTCGCTAACAGCAGCTACTTAAGAAGTAAATACCCGCGTTACGAGCGTGGAACGGGCCGCGGTTCTTTCGCGCCCTCGAACAGATAAATTTCATCCCTCGACTCGGAAGGGATTTCTTGGAGAATATTTTCCCCTCGCAAGAATACCGTTCTCATTCCGAATATCCTCCGCCCACCGCGGTTTTCCCACATTCATTATGGAATCCGGAAAACGCGCCGCGCTACCCTCGCCCCGTCCGCAAATTTTACGAAAACATTCTCCGGCAGCAATTCCAGAGGCGGGCAAAAAAATTTCATCCCGTAACCGTCTCCGGTGATCTCTCGAATACGCCGGTATTCCATGAAACCTGCGCTTTACAGCCCCTTGTCTCTAACCCCCTGGCACGCAACTCTTTCTGCATCCTAACCGTAAAGTTCTCCCCAAGAAAACACAAATATCCAGCCCCTGGAATAAGGGTTTATCACCGCGGTACCAAAGGAGCGTGAAGTTAGATCTCTCGACTCCATTTCGCGGTCCCTGGACACTGTAAATACTCGACTAAAGTAAAATAATAACACCCTTCTCCTTCGTAAAATGCTTGAACTCTATTTTTTTTAACGTTCCTTACTCCTCTAATCAGTTTTTCACACTCACGCTTCTACTGAGTTTATCGGATCGTTCTCAGAAATTGCCCCCCGTTCGCCGTAATAATAAATCGGTAGCAATTCTTCTCGATAATGGTTCGAGAAGTAAGCTTGGTATCGAAAAGGGATTTCCACGAATTTCCATGGGTCTTCCAGTGTAATATTCGGCGAGGAAGCGGCAGGGATCTGCGCGAGGGAACTGCGTGGTTGAATTATTTAGAATCGAAGGTGGCTATATATCTGGCAGGCATCGCGGATCGTGGCCGATTAAGGGGTGGAAAAATGGGGAAACCGAAGGGAAATGCGGGCAGAGTACGGTTCGAGAATCTCGTGCGACGACGTGGATTAATAACGAGGATGTTTTAATAATCTCGACGGACGCGTACCGAGCCGGAAACCGCGGAGAGCAATCTAATCTGCGGATTGGATAAATTCCAGCGCACCTGCTCGCGCGTGGCTCGTAGAAAAATTCAATCAGTCGTGTTATATTCCGCGAGGATGTACATTTCGTTTGAAGACGCGGCGTAGTTCTCTGTTCATGGAAATTAGAGAAACGAAACGAAGTAGGTATAAACCTGGAATTTAATTAGGAGATAATGCTGATTGGACTTGGAGATCCGATATGGAGCTAATCCCGATCTAATTGGAGGAGTTAGCCTCCCTATTGTAGAATTACCCTCATTGTCAATGTGATTGAACTTTAGACTGATATAGCCTAATCTAGATTAGTTTAGCTCTTGTCTGAATCGGATCCGTAGCCATTTCGTCCAATTTAATGTGAAATGCTCCTAAATGGGATCGCGTTTTAGAATATACAGAAAACGGGCGCCACTATAAATGAAATATTAACTTTTCATAAAGTTGTCATTTAAAGTTTCATTTCATTCCCTCTCGTTATCACAATGTTACATTTTATTCGTGTAACGAAACGAAATAATCTATATTTTTACCAACCACGACCGATTATAATCGTACACCCATTATAATCAATCATAATTACTTCTGTCACTGAGCGCGGTAAAAATTCTGATCGTAAAAGGTTCGCATTCAAGCCATCGCTGGCCGTGCAAGTGAAAAGCAAAAGCGACGAATCTCAGCGAACCACATCCACCGGCTGGTCCACCAAAACGGACCGCGCGAACGGGCAAAAAGGCCGAACCGCACGAGGAGGAAAATCAAAAAGCCAACGTGTACAGGGCGCAAATTAATCCAGCCCGATTAAAAGGAATCCAAGGGGTGAGGGCGCCTCTGGTGGAAGGGCCTCCTTTACGCGTCGGTTAATTAAATCCGGGAAATTAGCGCTGTCTTGAAGGGAGATGGAACGTCAGCGGCAGGAAACGCATAATAGCGTGGCTGTTTCCGGCATGTCACGCAGCCTCTTTCCAGACGGACAAAGCGAGAAGGCAAATAAGAGACCAGACGGAACGAGGACGAAGGGAAGGAATTTTAAATCTCTTCTACATAGCAGAAGTCTAACCGAGAAGAGTCCTCCGTTACCCTTTTCCTCTTCCACCCTCTCACTCTCTCGTTCCTTCCTTTTTTCCAGCACCGACTGGAGAGATTTTCCATAGCGAAAAATAACGCTGCGATCGTTTGAATACAAATTTCACGGTCTTTAAAGTCGACGGGACTGGTCGGTCGACGGGCAAAGCTCGCGAACGCGGATCCTCGACGAGGCAGCAGCATTTCGCGATAATGGCGGTGGGCTCGCGGTCCTCGAAATCATTTTCGAGCGTTCTCGCGCGACTTTCCAGACGCGGCCGATAGGAAACGACCGCTGGAGGGTGAGAGAGAGAAGAAGGGAGGGAAAGAGAGAGAGAGGGCGAGTATTTCGTCGGTGAAAAGGGATCAACGAGACCGCGGCAAGAGCCTTTTATTCCACCGGCTTCCATTATGCCGGTCCAGAAGGCATCGGGATTATGAATAATTCGGAAGTATTTGCTTTTCCGCCTCGCCGTCTGAATTAATAAGAAGTCCTCCGGAAGTCGCGCGCGATCGTCAAGTGGACTTTATTACGGGGCGACTACTCCCGCAAACGGACAGCCTATTTCCAGCTGGAATAAAGGACTTTCCCAAGTTACGGATATGAATTTTAATTCCGCCTGAGATTTTTTTTTTAACGCAACGTTCTCCTGGATGCATATTTAGCGCGATCCCCTTTTTCTGGGATATTCGATTCGTTTTATCATCGACGGTACTTTAAAAAGATAGAATGGTCTTCGAAGTGATAGAATCGTCGCGATCGTTTGTGCTTACCGCGTTTGATGATGATGGCGCAATTTGTTTGATGGATAGTCCGACGCGTCGAAGAAATAACGTAATGGGTTTCTGTGGCTTTGAAGAGAACACATCCGTGGTGCTCGAAGAAAAAGCGGTTGTGCGTACAGAAAAATCCACGAAGTGAATTCGATATGCGCGTCAGATGTATAAACTGCGAAGATTAAACAAGAAATAGAAAAATCGTGGATGGCACAGGAAGACGCAATCTTGTGAAAGCAATGTTTTAATAATACTCTGAAGTACTCTAATATCCGGAAGAATTTTTTAAGCAATAATTATTGTTATTGTTCCTGTTATAGTTGGAATTGTTTTAGATATAGCGATAGTCTCGTAGAATATTTATATATTAATATTCTGTTAGGTTTCCAAAATGACGAATTTCTGAATTTTCGCGCGCCAGCTTTCTGTTTTATCGACCACCGCTCGTCTAACGCGAAACACGAACGCGAGGTGGCGATATCGAACGCATCGAGAAAGGCGCGCAAATAATTTTTGAACAGTTTTGTAACATTGTTCGTCGCCATGCGAGCACCGCGGAGATTTTTGTTGCGTTCTAACGAAAGATCGGCGCTGGAAAGGATCAGAAACACTCGACTGCGGAACTTTCAGATGACCGTGTCGCTGAACCACGAATGGGAGCAGTTGGACAACGAGATTTGGGTATGTTAACGCAAAAATGCCAATTATGTAGATCCGACATGTTTGATGGTCTTCGACAACGAGATTCTACGTGGTTACTTGAGATTTTCTAGTAGATTGAAATATCGTTTGGCACTATTTACACGATCTATTTCGTTCAAAAGCGCTATTCGTACGAATAAAGTGAAACGAATAAACTATTTACAGATTAATACACAATTTTTACTGATTACGGTTGAAGTACCAAGATCGCTCATTCTCATGCGTACGTTTCTCTCTCGCTGAGCAAGTACGCTAGTTATCATTTGTTCGTTAGAAGCCTATCAATAGTAAGAAACAATCGAATACGAGTATTTCTTCGAACCTGAACATTTCTTCGACTTCGATTCTTATTTGCGATAGTTTTTAAAATCGCAACAGAGAATCGATTAGGAATTCTGGCACCAGGTGGCGCAAGATGGGAAGACATGTGTCGCCACCACGACACGAGTGAACAGCACACTCTACGATCGTCCTCCTTCGCGAGGAGTGCTGTTACTCTTGTCCTTAATTGATAAAGCAGTTTCCTAACTTTGCATCGCGTGCATCTCATTTTCATACATAATCAGATCGTTAACAATATGCAATCGATATTCGAATATAATAATCAACGATGTCCCGTGATATAAATTGAAATAATCTCGAATAATATTGGAAGCTCAATAGGAAACTTCTTTATCGACTACACGTCTATATTATCACCGCTAATTATTTCTGGTGTGATAAATTATGCAAGTCCTTACATAATCCATAGTTATAAAACCACTTTACGTATATTATTAGAGATTAACCAAAATTTTCAGCACCCATTTATCAGAGCCAACTGATTTTCATACACGTATACATGCAATTACCGCGATGGTATCGATTACCATGAAGTAAACCAAGATATTTTCCATAAATTGCGCTCGCCAACAAATTTTTATCGATCAGTATCGGTATCTCAACGAGATTAATGTCTTTTATGTAATGCCTTTATGTAACAACTTATTCATTGCACGATACGATATTCACTTGGATTAAATCGAAGGAGATCGCAACAGGCAGAGCGCTATATAAAAATGGTTTATAGACCCCAAGAGTGTCTTCGATATAACGTATACCTCGCTCCGTCGCTCTTAGCGTTTCCACTTTGAACAGCGCCGCCCTTGCGCTCTCTTTTTCACGAAATAACGAAACATTTCTAACAACTAATTCTCTGAAAATATCTCTACTCGACTCTGCTGGTTCGTTTCTAATTTCTCCCGCTCGGAACCGTTCCCAATCGAGATCCGGCGGTGTTTTCTTAATACTTCGTCGAGCAACGCTATACAAGTCCGAAACAAGCAATTCGCCAAATATACATCGGCTGGTAAATTTAGCTGGAAAATTGGATCGTTGCCAGGATGCGTCCCTGTAATTCGATCCAGCCGGCCAGGGGGATGTTTTCGGGTGCAACCAGTCCCGCAGGATCGCGGTCCCGAAATAATCCGCGTCCCGCGCGGCGGAAAGAATTCCATCTGGTTGCCATTTCGAACGGCGAACGGCCCCCTTTTCGCGTCCCCGCGGCGGCCCCGTACGCGGTGCTCGCGTGTCGCGATATGCTCCCGCCGCGGCGCACGTTAACGGAAAGCGGAGAGGATTATAGATTTCCTGCTCCACTTTAGCCAGTTTCGTTTTCCCTCTATTCGAAATCGATAGATGCGATACGTTACGACTTCTTGGCTCCATACTTTACCGCGCAGTGTACACTCGGGATTAAGGTATCCGTTATGTTCTGACGTAATCTCTCGTGCATCGAACTGTTTCATGCAGAGTAGCTGGGGTGCGTTTATATCCGAGCGAAACGATATCGTTACTCGTAACGTGGATTCTAGGACGTTCAGATTCTGTAATAGGTGTTTTTACGGCGAATTTGCATGGAACTGGTGCGTGTGTATGCATTAAATAAGATAGGATCGGTTTCCTTAATAAGTGGCGCGATGATTTCAGAGAATATCGAGTCGAATTTTAAGTATGCACCGAAATACCTCTGTATCGAGTACCAAGTTCCATCAACCACGTCCCAATACGCGAACTTAATCATTCGAAGTTTCCATACCGCACCCTTTCGTCGCTCCCCGCATCCGCGTCTCCGCCGTCACCAAGCAAATATAATTCCAAGAGCCTCAACTTCTCCCAATCTCCCCCGTCATCAAATCCACTCAACGAACCACCCCGACATAATCCCGCGTCGCCCCAGAAGCATAACAAATAACCCCTCGTCCGCTCGAAGCCTGATGCCCGCCCGGAGGGTAGCCGACTCGAGCCAGGTTCAACCCTCCTCCACCCAGCTCGCTTGTTTCCCGAAATCGAGCGCGGGTGAGGCTCGAAACGGGGGGACTGCCGCGTGCAGGCCGTTCCGGGAACCGGCGTTTAAGATCCCTTTGACGTGGAAACGGAAGGAAGAGCCCGATATGGCCGCCGTTTGAGCGCGCACCTCGTGTTTACACGGCCTCGCGGATGGTCCGCCCGTGGGCTACCGGGCTGTGTATCCGCACGGGAAGAGAAACATACAGCGCGGACGTCGCTGGCGACGGGAAGCAGATACACGCGGCGTCGCGTAATATTTATGCACGGTAGGCCAGGCCCGGCTGGAATCGATTCGTACACGAGCATCGTTAAAAAAGGAACGCTCCGCTCCGCGGAGCATCGCGTGAGCGCTCGCGAGCTTACGTGATCCGCTGTTGATGAGGATGAGATATTTCTGGAAGGACGAGCCGGGGGAGAGAACGCTGGGTTTCGCAGGTTTGCTAGTTGATTTAGGAGATTCGGTGAACGAGCAGGTTCTGAATTCGGTTTTTAGTGGTTTTTGGTTCTCAGACGTTGAGGATGTTGGGGTTCCTTGAGAAATTACTAGAAAATAGTACTGGATAGGTTTTTTTTGTAAGTATTAAATAATTTAGGAGTTTGATCGCAGTCTGAGATGTTCCGTAAGTGATACTGACGCGCTATGATTGGCAAATGATTTCATTAGGTAAATTGGACGAATTCTAGCTACGCGTGTAGCATGGTCGTGGTTCCTTCATTAGGGTGAGTGGATCGAATTTTGGATAAGGTTGCTGTGGGTTTTGGATCCGATAATGGAGGCTGCTTGGAAACGTGGACGAACATGGCTGTGCTACTTAAGGTTTCCGACGAGATTTGAAACCGAAAGTTTTAGTTATGAACCACTCGAAGCGACGATATCCAATCGCGATTCGAACGCAAGAGCAAAGCTTTCGTCAGAGGAATCGAGAATACTATTTCTACTCTGTTTTTCATTTACAACGAATTTAACAACCGCTTTCTTCGTCCGCACGGTGACAAACTCCTTTCTGCGATCCCATTGGTAAAGAAGCACAAGTCGGAACGGTAAAAGGAGAAAGGGGGAGGCGCGGACGGGATTAGTGACCGGGTAATTTTAGTCGAGGCTTCTTATTTTCGTATCAGCGCGCGCGGTGCAGACCGCCGGGAATTCGCCGCGGCTCTTTTTATCCCCGCTGCTGGATTTTATTTCGAACGGGGTCGAAACGCAGCCCCTGACCTTAGCGGGAGCCGATCCGCCGCGGCGTTCATTCACTTTTCGAATAAAGACAATTCCTACGGGTCCTACCCCCAGCCGTTTCTATTCTCCTCGTCGATTCGACGCTGTCTCCGCGCTGCGCGACTCTGCTTCCACCCTTGCACACCCCCTCACGACTTTCAAGCGCAGCCAGCGTCTGTTGGACGCTCCAACGAGACTGCTTTCTCAAGAAACACGTTAACTTATTTCAGTTTTCAACGAAGATATCATTGAAATTTTTAGAATTAGAGTTCCCGTTGAAAGACCAGATCGAACTAGAAACAACTTAGCTCCCACTCAAGTTTCAAATCTTATCAATTTTCCGTACCTTTCGCTTCGCGGAGTTAATCGCGTTGGCAAGCGAACAACTCAATTAGCAGTCTATATTCGCTCGAGTGTCCTCTCTCGAGCGAGCTTCAATACCGCTGAGAATCCAGCAGGATGTTTGCCACGGAGTTTGACAAAAACCATTGCAACGAGACAAGGGCGGACGGTGGTTCATAAGGGAGGAGGTTTATCGGCGGCTGTCCCCGCGGCGGATAAAATATTTACCGCGTTTATTGACAATTTCCTGGCTACTTAGAAGGTTCGCGAAAAGCACGCGCTTAAAATTAAGACGATAAATTCGCGGCTATATATAAAGCGTAAACCCGGCGGCGATACGCGGCGATCGTAATGCCAGGCCGCCTGTTAAAGCGACGTTCATTAAGGCGGGCCCGTTGCATTTTCGACGAATTTGCCTAAGTGCACTCCGGTCGAACCACGAAAATTTCCACTTGCCGCACGCGGGATGGTACAATTATTTTTGGCCGTAAGTCAGAGACGCCATTAAGGCCGTGGGCCGGACCTTTCGCAACTTCTCCAGCCCGTTCGAGGAGGCGGGGGTGCGCGCGAGGGCGAAACTTTCATCGTTTTAAATATCCGTTGATTGATGCGCTCCGCTCTGTTTAGAGATCAACCTCGACTTTTGATAAAGAAGGCATTCTTGGCGCGTTGAAAATACTTTTGCAACTTTCCCAGTTAAAACAGAGATAAGTCACGCGACTTCTATTTCGCAGTCACGACGAGAAAATTACGCTGATCGCTCGGACGATTCCGGGGTAGGTAGAATTTTCGCGGTTTGAATATTTCACGGTCTTTATTGGAGGACGAGCACGCAGCGGGTGTGCGTGAACATTTCGAGGCGGAGAGGCTCCGCTGGCCCGGCTATCGGCACAATTCTCTCTTGTAGTCGTCATGGAAACCCCTCTTCAGGGTGCTCCCTTGTCGAGAGTAGGCAGTTTCCAGAGGTTTAGAGTGTAACCTCGGGCTCACGGGGGGCGGACAACGTCGATCAAGGCTAGCCTATTCCAACGAAGATAAATCTAAACGCTTCGTCTTGTCCCTTCGCTGTAATATCTCACAGACGAAAATTGGATGACTTCGGGCAATTTCATTCGCTGTTTATCGCGTCAGAAAAGGGGGTAGTTTAACAAAATTCGTGAACGTAAAAAGGGGCTTAATTTTCAATTTTTCTTACTTCTAGGAGATAATTCGACAAGTTAACGCGCAACGTTCGATCTTATGAATTCAGACACTGATAGAAATGAAAAAGTAACGCGATTGTCGAAAGCACGAACGATCCGCACCCTCCTTTACTTTTATCGCGGTATGATACTCATCATTTTTTTTCCTTCTGAAAATATTTTACGAGTTGCTGCACCGTCCAGTCTCATATGTCACGACAAGCTGGCAGCGTCGAATAAATCCGGAGGATCGACCCGATCCTTCGATGGTCCCCCGTTTTATCAGACCCGCCCCAACGCCCGCGCTCGATCGCCCTCCTTCTGATCTACCACGGAGATTCGCCCTGCGATCTGCGCGGACTCGTCTCGTAAAAAAGCGTAAAGACCTGGACGATCTATAAACCCGGACGTCATCGGTGAATTTTGATGACCAGCTCGCTTATTCGTCCAGCTCGCCGACCTCTTTCCACAGGAAAATATTGTCGTGGAAATCGAATAGCAAGTATTCGCCAGGAACCTCCCCCAGGGATTATGTAAAGGGTTGAATTTCAAGCCGTATCGGCAAGTCTGATTTATTATCGTTAAAAATTTCTAGAAAGCTATTTGATACAGTTACTTTCAAGCAGAATACTATTGATACCCCCTTCTTTTCGTTAGAGAAGCCATATTTTAATTCTCCCTTTGTTTTCGCTGCATTCAATTCTATTGATGTTCGATTTCGAGTGACTCGAAAGTTACTATCATCTATTATACGATCGTCCCTTCGTTCCATCTCCAACTGAAGTCCACTGACACACCCTACACGGTACCAAAAAGTAGTGACGTGAAACTTTTCGTAATCACTATCGCAAGTTTACCCTAGCAACAGCCCCCTGCGAAACGCTTTACCATTCCTTAAGAAAACGCCTGACATCCACCCCTCGCGTTCATTTTCCTCCGTGTCTAAATATGTAAATGGTCGCGCGTCGACCCTCGCGACTGCGGACCGCGTCGAGGCGCGGTCCAACGTTCCTGGGGTCCGATAAATTTGTCCCCGCGCCGCCGCTTCTTTCTCGGCCCGCGGGTGAGGTCAACCGTGAAACATTTATAGTGTCAGGAGGATGTGTCCACGGAGGGCTGACGACGAGAAGAGGCATCGGCACGCTGGGTCCGCTCGCGTTGTCGAGCGGAGAACGAGCGGCGGCGCATGTGCGCTCCAGCTGCAACGCGAGTGCACACACGGCCGTCTAAAAATACGTGGCCACCCCGAGTGCACTTGAAACCGAGCCGAGGAAAGAGAGAGCTCGTCGATAGACGATCTCACGAAGACGTCGTGACGAGGAACGCTCGAGCGTCATCCCTTGCCGAGCTGAACTAATCTGCGATCCTTGAGTGCGTGGAATTATGAGTCGAAAATGTCTGGAGCTTCTGTGCTTCCTTTTCATTCTGTTAGAGCTGAGAAAAAAGAGAAAAAAGGTATTAAACAGGTCGAAAATCTACGTAACATTTAACTTTGTTATTGCACTAGTCGCTTGACAAATTTTTATTTTCGATCAGCCTGTATCTGTACGTCTAATCGAAAGAAAAGCGCCTCACGTTCGTCCTTTATGCAAACGACGGGTATCGTGGAACAGTCGATGCTTGCTTGGTCCTCGTGGTGGAAGTATTAGGGGATGATTGGGGATCGAAGGGGGTTGCTGGTCTTTTGTGGCGTATACATTGAAAATGTTGACACGGGGGATTTTTCGGACGGTCTATAGCGCTGTAGTTTGACGAGGGATTTCAGGGGGTAACGTCGAGGCAGACATGCCGTTCGAATGGCTTGTATTTTCCTTTCTCCCCTTTTGTTTCCTCTTTTTTTTTTATTTGCTTGACCGTATAAGAGGTTTGGAAAGATTGCGGAAAGTTTCGTACGAAGAACGGCGCGATTGTGCTGCGGTCCGATACGGTCTCGGAACTTCGTTACCGTTTAAATCTTTTTATCTACGGGTAGAAAGAGATATGAACTCTCCCAGTTGTGCAATTTAACTGGCATCGTGTGGATATTACGTGGGCGTTGGTTCGAACTGACTTCCGAACGCTTACTTGCCCGGCTCCGTTTGTTTTCTAGTTAAGACGCTTTTTGCTCTACGGTTCATACTCTATCCGCCTTGCAATTGCGGCAAAAACTTTCTACCTTGATTTATAGGATTGTTGCTTAACTCTTTGAGCCGCGGAACCTTTACAATCTACACTGTAATAAAGTATACTCGTTACGTGTCTGGAATGACATTCCGCGTGATTATTCTATTCGAAACGAACAGTAGTATCTCTTCTGCCTTCCACCTTTGAACTTGCAACCCACTTCAAATAAACGATAGCAATAGTTAAACCACGGTGCCCCGAAAAATAGGTTAGATTCCATTAAAAATGACGGTGCTATAAACTTATCTACTAGATACCGCGCAATAAACCAGACCAGCGACGGTCCACATTTTTCCACGTCTTTTCGAAAAATGCGTAACATATTTCTTCCACGGTTTCCGGCGTTTCTCTGGAAAAATCGCGCCGTGCGCGTACCCATTCGCAGAAAATGAAAATGCGCCGATAAAGAAAGAGGTTCGATTTAAACGCGGCAACAATAGCGAGCGCGGGCTCGTGTCGTGAATTTGTCCCGATCGTTATTACGGGTAGAGGCTACGATCGACGTCGTTACGTCTCGCATCCCCGCTTGTTACCACCCGGCAATACCGTGGAGATCCATTCCCATGTAGAACGTGTCGAGCCGCGTTATTCTAAGCACCGTGGCTTTTTGCACCCTCTCTCCGGCCCGGTCCCTTCGTTTCTATGGTGATCCAAAGAGGGGTAGTATCCCCTGTAGATCGAGCGAGCCTCGCAGGTTGATTGTAGGTATACGCGTGCACGTATCCCGTGCTGTCCTCCAGGCGAACGCGCAGGATCATCCAGCGCGACGGAGGGTTGTTCCTCCTGCGAACGAGACAACAATTTCGATGATGATCATTGATGTAATGTCGCTGCGATGCGCCTGATGCGTCTCCACATTTTTTCCGAGAACGTCGGCGCACGGTCCCTCGCACGAGGGAAATGTAAGGGTGGTGAAATGTACCATGGAATTATCGCTTTGGGGTCTCGTGCTTTAGTTATACCTACGTACGCGTATATCACGACTGCTTGAGAAATCGTAGAAGTAAGAGTTTCGCACGGAGGAATAATACTGTAGATTTATTTTAGCGCCCCCTTTCTAATGTCCAAGCGAGTGTCCCGACGGCCATTTGAGGAAATTATGATTGCAAAATTAATTCTGCTCTAGAAAGAACCGCGATGTTACGGTTTATCTTTTTATTCCATCTATACTTTCACGATGAACGCTATTGCGCCGGACTCTACGTTTTATCTAGCATCTTTGAATTACAAATAAGAAACGCGTTGCGAGACTGTTGATCAAAAATTCTCCGTTTCGAAACTCGGTACTGCAACTTGCCTCGAACTTGTTGGTAAATTAATTCCGCGGGAAACGGTCAAGATTTTCAACAACCCCCTAGCGCGTACTCCGTTTCCACGAGGATCGTTTCGGTTCACCTTGACACACGCGAGGAAAGAGAGGTCAGCGCGGCTTAGCTGCAAATTTACCTACGTCTCCTCGCCATTTCCTCTCCGGCTCGTATTTGCACGGTTTCTAAACGTTTGCCCCACTTGTTTAGTGAGATCACATTCGCGCTGCACCGAAAATACAGCTGCACCTTCGTTCCTACGGCGAAGCCAGGCGTGATTCTCGGAGGTGGCGTCAATTTCTCGCTCTCTTTCGCCGGTGATGCGACTTTAATCGCCCCGGAACACGGTTGTTTATGCGTCCAGTCACCGTTTCCAGTAGAACGTACAAAGACGAGCATTATGGATCCACCAGGCGTGTTCCGCGAAACCTCGTTACCCTGTCGCAACGTGGATCGAGCTCCCCCGTTGTTCCCCCCGTGTTCAAACCTCAAAGAAACGATTTTCAAGGTTTCGAACGTGTCCCACGGACGTGGTTTCCTTTTTCGCCGTCTGGTCTTGGAGCGGAGCCGCCCTTTGAACCACCCACCGCTCTAAATACCGGCGATGATCAAAGAAAGGGAAAACCTTGCCTGGTTTGGCCGTAAAGCTATTTGCGGAACGATTTTCATAGCTCTCCCTCAAAGTTCTTCAAGTGTTTCTTCCCTTTTAATAGTTACGTTCGTTTTACGCCACTTTTAATTACGTCAAGTGTAGGCGCGTTGTTTTATTCCTCGATCCGTGCGCGTTTCGTTTACGCGACGTAGAAATTGCAGGAATTTTTCACGTAAACGTGGATTGTTAGAAAACGTAGTTTATTATCGTACGTTGGATATTCAAATAAATGTTCAGTCGTTGATGCTCGTTTCGTTTACACTGATTTATCGTCCCGATACGTTTCGCGCTACTAATTTTAAGTTTTCGTCGTTTATTTCATTGCTTTTACCTCAATTACCCTACTGGAAGGTGAATCTCCAACACTCTGTTACCGGAAATGCTAATTGAATTCTCTGCAATCAGAATTCGGTTCACTCGTGATAAAAAGAGAAATTAATTAATTAAACAGAGCCTGCTTTGTACATGTAAAATTCATTGACTTGATGCTAATACAATAATATGATATAGATAAAAAAATACGAATTCAACCGCTTCACATGAAGGATAAATTAATAAGAGCTACATTGTCCCACGCGTAAAGACACTTGCCAGCGTAAGACCGCCGATCCAAATGCTCCAATATGCTCTGTACCTCCACGTTCGCTCCATTTCATTATCCGCGGCGATATTATCAGAATGATTACCGCAACAACGGAGCAACATCCCTCTGAACCAGACAAGAACGAATTGCCGCGATATTCACCTGCAGCGTAGAATCTCGCGGTCCCTCGTTTGACATTTTTCGTTGCTCCCGGTGCGGCGGACAGACGGGGATCCTGGCTGGATTCCAGAGTTATAAATTGTCGGGATCTCGTCTCCGATACTTTGCTCCAGAACTTTCCTGCGCCCATCAGCTTGCGCGCGGCTGCGGGGCTGGCGCGGTGGATGGAGGAGGGCCACGAAGGAGGACCGATTTCGCAAACGATTCATCTTCGATCGCGGCTGCGTCCCGATCGTCCTCCGCGGCCACGTGTTCCCTTTCAGCCGTTCCGTATTGCGCAACGACGGGGAAAGGCGACTAGGCGTGATGGAAGTCGTGAAAGTTTCGTCCGATGCGTCGTCCCCATCGGTGCATCGACTGTTCCGCCGCGAGAATCAAAGGTTAGAGGTGGGAAAATGTGATTCACGCGACGAATCCGCGGGCATGCCCTGCGTATGCACGCGCGTTGTGAAAGTGTTCGCGGATGGGGAAACTGAGAGGGATAAGCGTTTGAGCCGTCGTTGTTATTCGAGTGGGACTGATCGAGCTGGTTTCCTAAGCGTTTCCTAAGAGGATATCCCTCGCGCTCTAGCGTAAGGCACGAATGGTGGAATAATAATAATTTCGATATTAGCGTTTGAGTTTTGTAATGATCGACCGCGCAGTTGATTATCGAAGATTTTAATTCGGAGGATTGAAAAGTTATATCGAGGGAATACAATAACGCTGCGCTCTAAATGGAGTTGCGACGATAATTTTCGCAAAGGGCCAACCGTGTAATCTCGTTTGGCGCGAGCTTTCCTCGTAATCGGAATCCGTTCAGTACTCTTCGATAATGGTTTCATTTCTTTGTATCTCACCGCTGCGTGTTCATATATGCGTAATAACAGCGCGCCGCGGGCGTAATAACGAACCGCCGGATATTATACGTGTTGCGCGAGGACTCGATTGGATAGTGGACCGCTGGTCAATTCTCGCAACCGACTGTTCAGAAATTTCTGTATAACGCGAAGCAGGAAAGAAGATGAAACTGAAACTTCCCCCCTATTATACGCGCTTGTTAGCGTACTTGGAAAACTTCGCACGTGATACGGTGTATTTAAATTTATTCGATGTTTCAAACGATGAGAGGAATTTGTTTGAGATTGAAACGCTCGACGTTACCGCGCCAATTAAGGAGCAGAGGAACAAATGATTCATTTCTATATGAAAGCAGAGAGAGAGAGATACGTAGCTTGAAACATCTGCAGTCTGGGCGTAAGACTGTTTCGCAAGAAGAGCCGCCAGAAAAGGCGGCGAAACGGCAATTGCGATACGAATAGCCTAGTCACGTGCAATTAATAAAACTGGCAAATATTCACAACGGATATCGAATGATCGCAAGCTTGCGACCCTGCGCACGTTAAGTCTCGCGTATGAAAGCTACACAAACGAGACTGGAATAATAAAAGCGAAGCAGGAATATAAAATCTAAGTTCTAAACGGTTCTACATAAATTGAACTTAATTTCCATTGAACGACCGCGTTTTTCACTGGTTCCACGGGCGATCGTAGGGTAATCTCGTATGCGAGTAAAAAAAGAGGGGGAGAAAGCGAATCGACGGTATAAATCTTACGTCATATCGTAACGATCGGGAAGTAACGGCGGCGTGGCATCGGTGGTAATGTAACGAACGCGTAGCGGCGAATGAAACGTTTTACGTTTCCATAAATTTCGCGTACGACGCGTAGAGAGGTAGCTGGGCCGATCGGAGTGTAGGCATTTTGTGCGCCTCGATAGAATTTGATTCGCGTGGTGCGGAAGATGGCCGATGCGCGGCGCTGGATGCGTAGTGACGCTGCGCGCCGATGGCGCCGGCTGGGAGCGGGACCGTCAGTCGCAGAGGGACCACGCACGGTGGCGGTCGTGAGTTGTCGCAAGAGAAAGAGAGCGTGCGATAGGACGAGAAGTAGCTGAAGAAAGACGGTAGAGAGAGAGAGAGAGAGAGAGAGACGTTGTGAGAGAGGTTTCGAGGGGAAAAAGGAAAGAAGAGAGAAGACAGTTAAAAGACAAACGTTAGCGCGTTCGCGGGCGTTTCGTGTTCGCCAAGTACGTAAAGCGGGTCCCGCTCTGTCGTGTGCGCGTGAATAAAGAGTTTTTAACCTCCGTCGTTCGATTCTCGTGCGTCGTCTCGGTTCGTTCTAGTGCGTGTGGGTAGGCGCGCGAGCGCGCCTGTGTCCGTGTGTGCGTGACAAAAACACCGCGCTGTCTCTCGTTACGACGCGTTTGTGTGTTCCGTACATCGTCAGTATATATATATATATATATATCTGCACGTATATATACGCGCGAGTATACGTACACGTCGGATAGAGAAGTAGCCGCCGGGTCGCGTACAGTGTGCACGAAACCAAGAGAGAAGGAGCGAGCGAGAAGGGACAACTGGGGAAGAGAGGAGGAGGAGGAGTGGCGGGCGAGGAGGAGGAGAGGAGGTACGGAGTGTTGGATTTGTTCTCTCGCACAACGGTGGAGCAAAACGGCCTCAAACTGTGGGGCTCTGGGGCGTTTTTTCTTCCTCCGCAAGGGATGTACTACCCCGTAAGTGACCTTTTCATATTTTATGAGCACACCGTGCGTTCACCGGGATCGCTAGAGCGAGGGAGGCGTCTCTCTCCGTTTCGCTCGCTCTCCTACCCTCTCTTTGCTGGAAACGTTCGGAGAGGCGTCGGTTCGATATGAAGCGCCAAGCCGTGGGATTGTGCCTTAGTTTCTATTTTTGACCTCTGTAAACGATTCAATATCATGCCGGACTCGATCGGATTATTCGTGTTCCGACCCTTGCTCGCGGCGAGAGACGCATAAGAAACAGTCGGATACACGCGCACAGTGTCTAGCCTCGTTAATGGATTGTTTTTATTCTCATCGTCCCTCGAGATTGCTCGATTTTCACGAATTGCGCCCCGTCGCACGAGCGCACGTCGCTCGTTCTTGCCTGGCTGTAACTAGAACGACAAAATCCGTAGTCGTCGTTTCACGCGGATATTTAACTCCGCGCGACCGAATTGGAGGTTATGTTCGCCTCCGCCGGGAGAGAACATCGCAGCAGGGAAAAAGTCAATAGAGCGATAGGTGTTTTTGGTCATCTGTATCAACGAGAATTACCTTGACCGTGACGCTGCTAGTGAAATATGCGGTTCGTGGAATTTACGCCCGCTTATTTACAACGTTAACAGTGGCTTCCCCGAAAGAGAGGTTAGAACGCTCGGCGAGAGGGACACAGGGGGCACTCCGAAGTGAAAGTAAATACGTTGCTAGCTATCTTCGTTTCTATGTGCCATTAGCTTCTCAAATACGCTGTTCGAATTTCTATAATGAAACGATTTCGAACTGAAAACATTTGATAATTGCCAGCGATACGACACGTACGTCGAATAAGAAATCTTTACTTTCACACAAGCGCATACACGGTACGTGCAATTAATTTTCAACTAAAATTATCTTTTAGTTGTGCGATAGAAATAATTACAGCAGTATTAAAGTATTCAGCTAATAGCTCATTTTTCTCCTCGTGTTAGTTTCTGAAAATCGGAGCAGGTATCGTTTCCACGCGCAGTAAACCCAGCCAGGTATGCTCCGAAAGGCAGGGATAGGACTTTCCCGTATTGAATCGCGTCCCAAACTTCCTTTCTTCGTAGGTAGCCTCCGGATTGAATTTCGCATACAATAAACTTGACCGTTTCCTTCTCTCCTATACAACCTTACATTCCTTGTACTCGACGGAACAGAACTCGCTCTCGCACGTATACCACGACTTACAAAATCGAACCAGTTCCCCGGAGATTTATAGTACCCTTTCGTGCTGTATCCATCAGCTGTGTGCCAGTCGGACATCAACGTTGAAGGTTTCGATCGGTACGTCGAATTACGTTCCACGAACTCGAGGCGCGGGTGTGCGTTTCGCAGGCGACGCACGTGCGTCGCCGCGCGAAACGTCCGCTTCTTGAACTTTTCTGGCTCGTCACGGCCAACGGAGGACGTGCCGGTTTTTTTCTTTTCTCTGCTCCGTTCAAAGCATTCGTTGCTGCCGTCCGATTCGCCGCCTCGTGTAATTAACGTTGATATGCGTATCGCGTTACTCGCCATTTGCGTTGCGCGGTTTTTTTCGCCTTTCGTTTAGCTGGCCGGATGTCATCTTGAATATGTTCTGCCCGACGCTGATGTGGAAATATGAAAGCGCTGGATGCTTTCCTTTTCTCGCGGTTTCAATGTTTACGTCGGTTACACGTCCCGTGAATTTTTGGAGTTATGGAACGATGCTCGTGAAAATGATCGAATATATTTCGCTGTATCTGCTATACCAGACAGTTCCATTAAACTGATTATCATTTACATGCTTTTTTGAGTTTCTATTACTAGAATTTTCTCATTGCAATTGTGGGTACCTTACTATATCGACTGAAACAATTTGCATGCCAATTATTTTATCAAGTACGTTTCGGTATGCGAATAACAGGTTAGCACAACCATTATTTTCAGTATTGCGATATAACGGTAATTGTGTTAGCAAATTGTTTACAATTAGTTGGCTGTTTACGGTTAACTTGTGGCACTACATGTTGATTATTTAATGCGACGTAAATGATACCTCTAATTCGTATACAGCAAGACATGTTTGTTCCATAACATTTGAACAGTACCATAACGCAAGCAGAACGGTCTTTACATTGATTTGGAGTGCCTCTGTTACATAGTAACAGTACTAGGAATAACCAGACAGCTTCTATCGCAATTCGAATTTTTATGATCCATTGAACCTTACCGTCCCCGGAAGCATCCATATTCATGTTCGCAAAAACAACCGCCAAAGAACTAAATAGTGATAGAAACTGACAGCAACTACTATTTGTACCGATGAATCCCTCTTTTATCCCATCACCAAATCCCAGTATCAAAGCGAAACAGCGGGATGATAAAAAGAAGCGATAAAAAAGATCAGAAATATTCACATCTTGGCTTGTCTGCTATTAATAGCTTGTATAATGTATTGCTTTTCAAGTTCAAACTTCGTTGCAGTGATTCGTAAGAAAATATTTTAGCAAGCACGGCTGCTCCATCGGCGAAAAATTATTTTACGATTTTTCCATGTGTAGCAGATAAAAAAAAAAGTGGAAAAGAGGATCAAAGTGCGCAGTGAACGCAAGGAAAAGCGATTTGCCATGACACAGGCAGGTTCGAACAGTTCGATAGCGGCGCTCGATCACACTCATCCCCAATTCTCCTGAAAATCTCTTCGATCGAGCGTTGGTTAATTTGCACGCGCGAATTTTCCTGCAGCCCAACGTGTTCCAGCAATTTTTTCGTTTCGTTTTTTTTTTTTGTTCGTCCGCTAGGAAAGGTCGGAGTTTGTTCGCAAAGCTAGCTGGACGAAAAATTTCGATGCAGATTACAGCTGTGCAAGCTCGCAGCATTATCCGTCGACGTTAATCCACCGGCATTACCGCTGCCAATTCCGTGGGAATAAATAAAAGGGGGAGCGGAAAAAGGCACGTGAAAATACAGCGCGATGGGAGAGAGGGAAGAAAAACACGTCGGTGGCTTTGCCGAAGAAGGGTCAAGCCTCGACCAACCCTTTTTCCCGTTTTAACCCTCTTACCGCGTCCTGAGAACTTGTACGACGTCAATACACCTTTGTTTCTTGAAAAATTCGCGGCACTTCAACGAAGGACGTACTATTAACGCTAAAACGACCTGTGATTAAAGTACGTTCGTTTGTATCAAAGAGAAATCGCGATGAGAGGCATGTGAGAAAATACAGGGTGGAAGGTAAATAAATTTCGCCCATATTTTTCGCTGATAACCGCCACGATGAAGCAGATCACAAGGAAGACTAGCGAAATTTATATACAGAATTATAAATCGGTTATTTTTACCATCTCAGTAGCTCTAGTATCGACGCATAGGTTACTTTATAATTATAGACCAGAAGGGGAACTCCTCTATATTTTTACTTCGAAACTAGGAAGTTTCCCGAAGAAAGGAGGGCACAATTGGGTGGAAAATGAGCCGAAGACCCGGTTTAATATTATTTCCCGAGGAGGCAGCGGCCAATGAGGCTTGAACGGGTCGAAGTGGACGAGGCAACGTCACCCACGAGGCACTCGTGCCCGACGTTGATCCTTCTGCTCGCTCCAATTTTTCTTTTTTCTTCTCTATCCTCTCTTTTTTTTCGCCGTCCCTCCCTCGACGACCTGTCCGTGGCTCTTCTGTTTCCGTCATCCCCTCGACGGAGCTTCTCCGCCGCGACGCGGACGTGTATTTTGAAATATAGGGCAGGGTGGGATATTTCCAGCCCCCGGTGTATCGGGTGCTTTATTTCGAGGCGAGCGGAGATCGATCATTCTTCCCATCGGTTGACCCTTAGGCTAACAGGAGGACCGACGTCTCATGCGCGATGCTAATTTCCTCGATTCCCCTGGGCTTCCGCCGCGATCGCGGTTGTTTGCGGCTCCTTTTTTTGCGGGCAACGACGACGAGGCGGCTGATCGAGCGATGAAATACGTACCGCGAAGGGTTGCGGGTGTCACGCATTAATACCTCGAGGTTTAATCAGCGTTTAATCGCACGCGAAAATTACAGTTTGTCGGTAATTAAACGACCATTTGCTCGTTATCGAAATAGAATACACATTCAGTTACGGGTACAGGGTTCGTGATGCGTGTTCTTCTGATGCTTTTTGTGCAGCTTAGCACGGGATGTTGGATTAAATTTATATTTTATACGTATGCGAAAGGGTTGAACCTGATTGGTGATGATCAGATATTTTCGAAAGAATGATAAATTTTATTTAGGTCGCTTCTAGCATTATAAAAGCGAAGATAAGCACCTAAAGTAGTTTCTTAAATGTTGCCTTGTCTTAAGAATTCCTACATTGATATCAGTAGACGGGGTGAACAACAGTGACACCTACAAAATCGCTAACAGACGTTTCTTTCTCACGGAACAGGCACTCGTAGCGGCGCCCCATTTCGCCTGTTCGGTCGCCGGGAAGATGGCAGATATTCCAAATGGCAATTCATTAAGTAGCTCCATAAATTCTTAACTTTATTGCGCATAATTTAACTTCTGCCGGGAAGCGGGAGCATCGTCGAGAAAAGGGCAACAAAAAAACGGCACGGATGAACGAGGAGGCGCGCAATATAAGTTGGCGTCGAGTAAGAAGAAAAATAAAAAAGGGGGCTCTTTCTGAATTCAAGGTATCCCCATTGCTCTCCTCCAACGTTCGCCGTCTTATTTCATAACGATAATTGGCCCCGAGCTTTCATACCCCCGTTGTTCTTCTCGCGACTCCACGTGGCTCTCGCCCGCGAATCTCTCCATCGGTTCGCTCTTCGAATCGAGCTGCCCTCGCCGCTTGTGTCACCTTGCTATCGATATTCTGCTCACGTGCACGTTTAATCGCTCCATTTTTCTACGGCTAACCGCATCTTCGCGGTGTCGTTGTTGGCTGGCCAACGTTATTTCACGTTTGCTTCCTGATCCTCTTGTGTTTCCCATGCTATCCGGTTTCGTTCAACGTGGAAAATTGTAACTAGTGAAATAGAGATTACTTGGATGGTTCTTCCTTTATGAGCTCTCTTAATCCCTCTCCTCTTACTTTGTAATATTCTCGCGAATAGAAAGTGTTTGAAGCTGAACTTAATTTCGAGAATAAAATTACTTCGCACGATGATGGCTTGTATTTTTGTAAATTGCGATTGTCACGCGTTATTGCGATGTGATGCGTGTTTGTATGTTCGAGAAACGAAGGGAAATGAATGTCTCAGACTAAGTTGGAGGTTATTTTTCGAGAAAGCTCGGGAGCAATCGGTTGGACTAATTAAAATATCGGAGCGCGCGCGGCCATCGAATCGATATCCGTTTCGAAAGGCTCGCGATCCGAGGAACGGCGAGCGTTTCTTGGCAGCCGGCAATCAGGCCGATAGGTGATTGCGCGAGTCGAAGTTCGCGTCGGGCGGAGCGGTCGTTGTTGTTCGTCGAAAGTTCCCTGATAACCGACGGCGAGGTTGAAGTTCGATTGTTGCGCGTCTGCGTGCGATCGAGGCCGTCGTTCCTTCGAAACAAACCGGCTTTTGTCGTTCCTATATTGGCGCCGGGGCATTCTGCTCGCCGAAACTCGAGAATCGTTTCAAAATATCAGCCATTCTGCAAATTGCATCAGACGATTCCGCGATCCGATCAGAATGCTTTCAGCTTTTAATAACATTCGAGCTTTCCTCCTCCAAACGCTTCGTGAAAACGCCATTGTCTCGCGGTTTAACTGTTCATCCTCGATTCTCTCTCAGTGTTCACCGCCGCAGTTACCATTAAATATCATTTATTATTAAATACACATTTCGATTCCGAATCCGTCCATTATTCGTCGAGAAGGTTCGCTTATCGCCGTGATCGCGCGCAAGTACAATCTCGTCTGTAAACACTGTTGGCGATTTCTGAATGATCCCCAAACCCCTCGTTACACTCGAATAATAAACTATCCTCGGTGACGATTAAAAGCAAGAAACACGCCGGGGTCAGGCTCCGCGGAAGCACGCGAAATAGGTCGCGGCACGATCGCGTGCTAATGCGAGCTTTGAAAGATCACGCGCGCCCGCCGGTCGAGCTTTCACGGCGTTCTCCACGTTTCCTTGCACGTGAAACGAAATTGCGCGTAACGCGATTTTCCGTCACCCGAGCAGGGTTCTCGCGATCGAGACGAGGCCGTTCCAGGTAGGTGCACGCAGCCTCCGCGTCTCCCATCGATCGTCGCGCGCCAGAGAGGGTGGAAAGTGCCCTCGCCGGCCGGTACAGTTTCGTTTACCCACCCCGCGCAGCCATCGCGACCGATCAAAGTAACGCGATCGACTCGTTTTTCCGCGAGCTGGTTAAATTTAGCCACGCCTAGAGGAGAGGACTCGATCGAATTACCGGGAACCGAACGATTTTAGAAACAGAGAAAGGTGAATAAATGTAAATTGTTTACGTTACGACGCACGCGAAATCGAGTACACCGCGAGAGAAACGAATTTATTCGCAGACAGACGCGACTATCGAAGTCTAATCGAATCGTTTTCTTTTTTTTATGCTCGATGTCGTAGTTCAACTCGTTCACTGCGAAACGCATACACGCGTCCCGTGCAAGGGCGCGTCGTGGACGAAGAATTTTACGACGAAACGGATTTCGATTTAAATTTGCACCACTGTTTATATGGTAAAGCAGATGATCATCTGCTGGATATAAATATTCCGTTGTACCACTTGAAGTTGGAAATATTTAGAAACATCCCGATACTATTTCAAGGTAAACCGTGCGCGAAATAGAAAGTGCGATGGATTGCCATTTAATTACTCGTAAATTTTGCTGGAAATAAACGGATACGCTGAAAAGCAGTAACGATGTAACGTTCAGAAGCGAGCGAGGACGACTCGGGTTTCGAAGAATCGAGCAATTTTTCATACGGGAAGCGGTACGCGGAGTCGGAGTGAAAAATTTCCGGATTAAATTTAGAAGTTGCTCGAGACGACGAGGGGAGGGAAAAGTGGTGGGAATAAAAATTCTAGGCTCCCGCTAGCTCTAAGATTAAACGCAACAACTCGTCGTCGGCGAGGGTTGGATTCTGCACAGCGCGAACAAATTGCATCCACTCTGGCAGCCTCTGAGAAAGAAATATCCTTGGCATTCCGTCGACGCTGGGACGCGCGAGCCCCGTGAATTAATTAGGCGACCGCGTTCGGATATATATTATATTAAGAAATACGAACGCAACGCGTTTGGAAAGTGGAAGTAAGCTGGAGGGATCGTCGGTGGACGCGTGGTTAATCCTCGAGTACGTGTCAAGGCCTCCTCGCCTCTGTCCATTGTATTCTTCCCCCGTTTCCTGGTGTTCTTGACAAGAAATTATCACTTCTGAACGCACTTAGCGCGAGAAGATCGCGTAGTTTGAGATTTCCCTCTGGCTCGTTTCTCGAGAAGAAGGTCTCGCGAGTTGCCTCGTTTCGCAGCGAGCGCCTCCGCGCCGTGTCTCGCGTCGAGAGCCGTGTAACAGGGTGAATTTATGTTAAGGATGCATTGATGACCGGCTCTCGAGATGGGGAGCGTTATCGAGGCCAGGGGGGGTCGGAGGATTTGCGTTCAATTAGAGAAATATGCTCGTCGTGCTCGTTTTCGCCGATGCGGGCCCGACGAATATGAGTTAGCAGACTGTGCAAATGTTTGAGGGATTCGCTTCTCAAATAGACGACGGGGCTCGCTTTATTATTCCAGAGAGGAAGTCGATATCTTCGTTTGCGAAGACATTGTTAAAAACAGCCTTGTGTAACCAGCGAGATTTTCAACAAGAGCTCGCGTTCAAACATTATCATTGGCATGGATCTCGCAAAATTGCCATTTAGTCTAATCCGTTCAACATTCACGAAGACGAAGGTTCGAACGTCGCTTTGAAGTCGCCTCGCGAGCTTTCCCTCACAGCTAAATCCAAAATAGCTTTCAGTTTTACCCGCACCAGTCGCCTCGTCTCCTCGCATTACTTAGTCACGTGTAACTTGGAACTTCGAAAACGTCTCGATTTAAAAATTGAAGACTTCCAACTATCCATGTCCTGTCGTCGCGTTCAATCTGAAACTTTCGCGTTTTCTTAATTACCAATTGCGTACCTGAAATCAGCTAGCATCCATCGAGACTGGACAGAAAAATGTCTGGGGAGCGCAATTAGCAACAGTGGACGAGGGTGCGTCTTAACGCGGCTGTTAATAACCCACGTCGCGTCGTCCCGTTTCGCAAGCAGTTTCGCGGCGCGAAATCGCGTCGCAGAGGGACGGCGTCCGGTGGCTCGTGTCCGCATACTGATATGGGAATTAACTTCTAACGCTTGCACGCCGCCGGCCGGATTACGATTGATGATTAAATAGCGCAACGCCTGGCCATTGTCTCGCCGCGAATACGAGGGACGACACCGTTCTATCCATTATTCACGAGGAACGCGCCTCGAAGACGACACGAGGCGACGCCCGACGTTCCCTTTCGATTGGCGTCATACATCCTGACATTTGACATGCAGCCGCGCGGTTAATTCCGGACGGGTCAATGCGTGGTTATTCGCGGAGGAAATCGACGGAAGGAGGATCGACGAAGATCGAGTCGGCCACTTTATTTAGACCGCTCGAATTGGGCCGCCTCGAGTCGAACTTTATTAAGGCCCTCCCTTGTTTCTCGACCTACCTGCGACGCGTTCACCTAATCTCTCTGATTCTTTCATTTCCTTCAATCCTTAGCCAAGTTTCGACGATCTTCGCGTGATTACAATTGCCTTATTTAAGAAAAGAATTCCTTTATTTTTTGTGTATAACTGATATGAACTCCTCGTAGCAAATATTTGTCCACCCCGTCGCGCGAAGATTCGTGTATTCGAATTTTCGAAATTTTCCGAACTGTCGAGTTCCGATGAATTCGACGAGAGATTCCGGCCGATTTACATACATATGGAAATTCGCGTGTGTCCGCGAGAGTGGTATTAGTTTTGTTAGAAAAATATATACTCCGCGGAATGCAGTTTTCGCAATTCCGCGTCCAGTTAGCATGAAACGTGAAAAGATCCATTATTTTCGCGGAACGCTATTTAAATATGAATCGTGAAATGCTAGTCGCGAGGATACAAGTAGAACAAAACAGCTAGGGATTATCATAGATCTCCCGGTGAACATACATTCAGCTCGTGCGGCACGAATAACTCACTTTTATAGCCTCGTTGTTCCGAACGGTTTAATAAAGGAGATTAAAAACATCCTCGATAACAACTCCTCGGTACAGAATATAGATTACGCGCTTCACCGTCGTGTAAATAAAACTAACGTCGAAATTCATTGAAAGAAATCCGTCTGCCTAATCGTCATCGATTACAAATATTGCATTCTTTCGATTACTCGAATTGGCATCGAAAGATGAACGCAATGTTGACTCTCCAAATGCTCCTCTCGAGTGTACCTGATTTACAAAATTTCGCAACCTTAGACAAACACTTTTAAGCGAACAATGAATTCGTAGCGAATGGCACCACGTCAAAGAACGTCTCTCGCGTTTCGAATAAATGGAACCGCTCGCGCGTGATTCCCATCGGCGAGGAGGGGCACGGAACGAAGGAGGGAAAAAAGACGCGCGGATGAAAAGTCACGATTCGCGGTTTAAAACCGTAAAACACACCAGGCTGGGGTCTAATGGCTCTAATTTCGGGGCGCGCGCGGGACCCCGGATGATTAAGTTAACAAACTCGAGCGGGACTGGACGCGGGCCATTTGCAATCGGCCGGCCCTTCATTTATCCGCCGGACGGTTTCGCCTTCGCTTTTGCCCGCGGAAACGAATAAATACCACCGGATGTATTTATCACGCGACGCGTACTCCGCCCTTTGATACGCGCTGACGACGATTCTTCATTTTCGGTGTTAATCCGCGCCGTTCCGTTCGCTCGAAAATTACTGCGCCCCGCGCTTGGACGTTGCAACCCCCTCGCACAGACGCGTGACGTTCGCGTTCGAATTAAATGGTAAATAACCGAGAGTGCGAAACACGCGACGCCGTTACAATGGCAACAGAGAGATTTTTTTCTGTCAGAAAGGATCAACCAACCCCCACCTCCTTACTCGAACAATTAAACATAAATATACGTCACTTTGAACGCGCATAATCCAGCCTCTACCGCATCCATTAAAATATCCCGGATGCAAACAGAGAATCCACTAAAACCCCGCAAACATCGCGCAGTGTATCTCGTTTCACCGTGCAAGAATAGCAGCTCGCAATTGCAATTAATGATTATCGTATAATCGAAGTATAACCGGTGTTAAAAATAGAATCAACATCGAGGACTGTTTGCGCAAGTGTAAAAACTCGCGAAAAAGCGAGGTAAACATCGTGGCTGAGAATTAGCGGCAATTACCTGGAGTTTTCAGTGCGAACGTAAGAAAATGGTGGTCGCGCGGCAGCTGTCGGTGTTGAACAAATAGCCCGTTCGACGGCTAGAGTTCAAAACCCCTCGACGCGGGAGACAAAGGCTCGTAAACGTGTCGCTAATAGCCGTGAACACGTCGATGAAAGCGGACGCGTCTGGTGGAAGTTGGCATTCGTTGCATCCGTAACTCGCGGCGAGGAAACGCGAGCGTGTTCCGTCGCCGCGGATCTCGAGACAGGGTCGAGGCCGCCCCGCGAGGAAACGCAGGGGTTGTTGACTCGCCTGGTACCAGCCGTTGCGGTTGTTAACGTTAATAATAATAACAACAACAGCGATATTAGCGGGTTGGTAACGGTAGGGGTAATAGCAATAATAATAGCAATAAATTCTGTCTTTATTGCAGTGTTATAAGATAACTATGAAATGGGCGGGGGAAAGCATAAACCCTATTCCGCTACTTAGTTATACGAGCTGTATAATCAACGGTTGGAACGTAGTTATTAAATGAACTTTGACGAAAATTGATGGAACCAGAAATGTTATATTATGTGGATGTTATGAAGTATAAGAACTTTATTTATATTGTTCGTCTGTACGTTGATTATCGCCAGTCAGCAGATTTTTCCTGCATTTTCGCATTTCCCCTCTCTCTCTCTTGGTTCGATGATTAATTACACATTCGCCAGGGAATTGGAAGCTTCCCCTTCTTAACAATCGAGCGCGAACCTCTCGTTATCGGGACGAGTCGGGTAAACTTCGATCGACGAGTGTTTTTCAGCGAACAAGAGCGCGAGGAAAACGGAAAAGGCGAGACTCCCCGTCGCGGTGCAGTTTATTCCGCACGAGTAACTCGTATCGCGAGATGTTATTGTCGCGTATGGCTGCGAGCGAGCGTCGTTCGTCTCGTTTCGGAAGATCGAGCTGATTTCTGTCAACGGTGGAGGAAATTCCGAACAGACGCTATCTCGAGAGTCGCTTTTAACGTCGGGGTGCGTTTGTCGGAGTTCGTTTGCTCTCGCGATACGGAGCTAATGAGTTTTGTTATCGTAAATAAATTGACAATGGGTGTGCATGTGCATTCGACTGTTATTGTATCTTTATCTATTGCACAGATGGAACAGCGTCTAGGTTTGCAACAAGGAAGTTAGCATACGAGCGTCGAATCGACGAGAATTTTGTTAGCTCACCGTGTACTCACTTTTTTTTCTATTCTGAAGCTCTTTGCTCGATATAATATAAATAATTTAGGCAAATATGTGTCTCTTAGCTTTTACGACATCATACGAGCACCAAGATTTGAGGATACCCTAATTTTTCTCCTCCAAACCGTCGACTTCTTCACGAGGTATACGTTATAGCTAGAATATACGAGGATACGGGCGTGATTGATCCAACTGACGCTTCGCAACTTTGGAAAATCCGCTGCGGGTACCAGTATACAGACGAAATACTTAAGACGAAAGGGGGGGAATTAAATTTCGACGCGGACCATGAAAAACCGGTCGTCAAACGAGGTTAATGAAATTTTATCAACTACACCAGCAGCTCGCCGGGCAATTCAACGTCGAATATCTTATTAGATCGACGAACGGAAAGTTTGGATAAACGGGTGTTGGAGATTCAGTGGGATTGCTTCAAAGGTTTACCCTTTTACCACGTGTGCTTTACTGGCTAAAAGAATTCTGCGATTTTAGCGGTTTAGTTCGAACAGACGAGCCGGATGAGAAACGGAACGAGGCTACTTTTTTCATCCCCTTTACTGCCGTATGAAATTTTTTCCTCCATTTTTATTTTTTTTTTTTCTTCCTTTTTTGCAGAACACGTAGATTCAATCTCTGCCTCCCTCTCTTTTTTTTAATATTCGTGGAAACATGTTGCAACGACTTTCAGTTTGAACTACCAGCGGCGGTGCAATTAAAATCTCGCAGTATTTCGGATCTTCGTGATCGTGTCACTTTTTTTTCAGTTTTTAATTACTGGAAAAGTCCTGCTACGAATGTAATAATAACAAGCGTGCGGATATCGTTCCCCGGTATGATACATGCGTTCAGTTTTTAATATTTATCAAAATGAAACAATTTATTTCCACAATTATGACTGGTTCGTACAGTTTTCACTTATTTTCCGTGATATTTTAATCCCCCTTGCAATGGACATTTCTATTTGACACGCAGTCAAAAATAAAACTTCTGCACGAGTAGTTAGACATTTCAAACATAACGCAGGACGTTCGATCGAAAGCCTTTAAAGTCCTGAAATTGTTCCCAAGTTCACGGACGACGCAGTCCTCAACCAACCCCTTCGTCGCTCTTCGTTCTCCACTCTGAAATCGTCGCATTAACCAACAAAAAAAGAAAAGGAAAAAACGCACGCACGCGTAATGCGCGTGCCTCTCGTCTCCCCTGCGTCAGGAAATCCCGACGATCCTCTCCGGATACTTAAACCGGCGAGATCCGCAGCGATTGGCGGCGTTCCAGCGAAATTTCGCATCGGCTGCACCAAAAGCCACACCTCTCCCCGTCCAGTATCCCCGCGGAATTTTGAAAAACCTCCCCCGAAAATACCATCCCCGGCTCGCAGAGCCGCCGCGAAACGATCGCGCTCGTTAATCGAGGGAGAACCGCGCGCGGATTCTTCGCGAACCTCGCGTGTTCGCGGAACGTATCCCCACGAGTTACATGCTCGTTAGCGCGCGCCAACGGCCGTCAGGAATTTGGAGACGCGTGATCTTTTCAGTGTATTCGAATTTTTATTCCGCAGCAATCGTCGTCTTCCATTTCGCCGCCGCGACGCGTCTCGCGCGTTCTCGTCCGTTCAGTCGCTACTCGCGCGCATCGAGCGCCAAGCAACGAACCGGCCAGGACGCACTCGTAACAAAGTAAATTTTGCCCAGCATCTGTTTCAACCTCGCAACCGCGCGTTCATATATATAACCGTTCGTCATCGGGTCGCGATGATTCACGCCCGAACGCGAGGACTGTTTTTAGATCGGGGATCCTTGCTGGCGGCACGCGAACATCTGGGGAAACGCAGCCGCGAGAAAATTAACCCTGAATCGGTGGCAGAGGAGAGGGAAAATGATTGGAACGGAGGATAATGGCGCCTCTTCCTGGAGGCAGGCTATTGAAAATGGGGTATAATGTAGGGGAATCGTATGGAGATGGGTATATAATGCAGTGTCTACTGAGAATAATCTAGCCACGAAAATCATTTAGAAACGGTGTAATGGTAGTCTATAGATATGCACAGAAATAGTATATCTAATAAAGTGTCGTCAAGTTTAACTCTAATTTTTATGTATGTGCAACAATAATTATAATTAAGATCTCTTAAGAAATTGCGAACAAAATTGAAGATCTTGGAAACTATTAAAAGGATTTTGACCAAACACGGCTATCAATTTATCCAGTAATATACAGTTTAGAACAAGAAACCGCAATCATATCGAATCATTCGTGACTGAACTGCAGCACCAAACAGACAAATCTAGTCGTCAAATTTATAACAGTCGAAAAAATAATAAGCACAGAGAAATATAGAATCGAGGTAAAAATGTCTTAAATCACGTTTCTGATACGTGGATAACGCAGGAGAAGAGTAATCGATACAGATGGAACGATAAAAACGAACTTAACCGCTAATTTCCCGCGGAGATATCGCGGACGGTTGTCTGCGGTAATTAAAGCAACGATTAAAGCCACGCACTCGCGGTTCCTCCAGTAATCCGAAGAATTTACGACTGGGGGACTCGTTTCGAAAAATGGTTTCACGGGAACGGCCGCAACGTCCGGCGTATCGCGAGGTTTCCGCGTTTCCGATTGATCGAGGACCAGGCGCCGCCGGAGGTAGTTTTCCGGATGACCTTATCGTCCTTTCGATTATGCCGATTAATTAATTTTAATTACCTCGCGCGGCGACTGTGCGAAATGGAATTAATCGCGTTTTATCGGTGGAAGTTGGCCGGTAATCGAACCGATTCGCGGGGAAACGCGAGCAATATCCAATCGGTGCCGGATTAATCAGCGTCGATAGTCGATCGTTCCTCGCGACCGGTCGATGTCGAGCTTTTATCCGATGTCTGTCAGCCGTTTCATTTTATACGCGTACACCTTTCTCTCTCTCTCTCTTCCTCTCTGCAGTCGACGAAGACTTCGTTTGAAGGATGAAGTTCGATCGAAACGAACTTTCGAGGGAACCCTGGTTCGCTAGAATTGAATATCAGCGTGGACAGGTGCTTCCATTTTCCAAGGAGAAAAATTGAACCGTGCAATAAATAGTTCAATTAATGAATGTCGATCGTTTTATGCATCCGATTGATGTTCAACTTTTATCCGACGTGCGTTCGTGTATCGCTCGCAGCGCAAACTTTCTCGACGCTGCGAAATTCCCGTTTCAAAGGTAATCGTTT